>NC_132918.1:44547435-44863768 GCF_047675955.1 Chlorocebus sabaeus
AGAGAGGAGAGATTTCTATAAAGTGGGCAGTGATTAACCAGGCTAAATGTTACAGCAAGTTAACAAAAAAGATAGGATTTAGTTATTTCCTTTGGATTTAGATCTTAGAATATTATTAGGCCTTGGAGAAGGCAGTTTAAATTCATTTTCTTGAGGGTCCTAATTTAATGCATCTGGGCAAAATGAAAAGCAAGAAAGTAAATAAACTGGGTGACTTTTAAAAATGTAAGAAAAATAACTTGGAATTAACATAAAAAGGTAATAACAACCACGATGATCTGGGAGAGGGTAGCACTGCCAGGTCGTAATGAAGCCGGGACTATTTTATTTTGCTGCAGAGGAATTACCAGAAATATAAACAAAGTCCAGAGAATAATAATATAAAAACAGCTCAATAAACCTGTTATTCTAGTAAGAGTGAGGTACTTATTCCAGAATCAAAAGCCTGCACATTCTGTTAATCATGAGATTAAGCTCAGATATAATTTTTCTGGGGTTATAGAAAAAACACAAAGAAAAATAAAGAATTAGATAAAGAATTAGAGCTTCTAACTTTGAATAAATTCCTCTGTATGGGCTGCATGCAAACCCAGATGTCATGGTTCCATATTAGATTTTAGAAAATATAATTTGTTAATTAAAGTTAGCAGTTAAAATTTTAATTATGTAGAACCTAATTATAGAATTAGAAAATAATTTAGAGCAGAACGTAGTCTGGATATTCACATATTGTATTTACATTAAAATTGTATCTATCATTCTAAGGGAAGAAATTATTTCTTCCTGTGTATTCACAACTGTCATTATCTTATTCCTAAACCTGCTTATTCTCCCTGACACCATCCAGTCTATCCTACAATCCATTTTCCATATAATTGCTAGATTAATCCTTTTCTTTTTTTTCTTTTTTTTTTTTGAGATGGAGTCTCCTCTGTCTCCAGGCTGGAGTGCAGTGGCGTGATCTCGGCTCATTTCCACCTCCACCTCCCGGGTTCAAGTGATTCTCCTGCCTCAGCAGGATCCCTTGAGAATCCCAAGTTGCTGGGACTACAGTTTGTTGTTGTTGTGGGGTTTTGTTTTTGTTTTTTTTTCAGTATTTTAGTAGAGATGGGGTTTCACCATGTTGGCCAGGATGGTCTCGATATCCTGACCTGGTGATCCGCCTTCCTCAGCCTCCCAAAGTGCTGGAATTACAGGCACTAGCCACCACACCTGGCATAGACTGATCTTTTAAAACCAAGTGTCTGAAAGTGCCTTTTAAAGTTCAAAATGGCACACTGAAAATAATTTGTCTCTCCTCTCTCCTAAGTTCCCCATACAATTATAGCAAATGCAAATGATGATAGACAAAACAACCTCTCAAATTTGCCTCACAAATTTGTGTGTCATCCTTGGGCAGGGGCCATGCTAATCTTCTCTGTATCGTTCCAATTTTGGTATATGTGCTGCCAAAGCAAGCACAGGATATTTTTACAAAGATATTCATAAATTCTAGGCTGAAGTTCCAAGTCATATTGGAACACTGATGGATCGAGGAATACGTGAACCTATCAGTCAGATTAAATGTGTACATGCGAACAGCCTATTATGGAGAAAAGTCCTTATCCCAAGGAGCTACCTGGCTCAAAGACAGCAATACCATGCAAGGTGGGAGTACGAAAAACAACTAAAAACAGAGGTAATTGAAAGTCTGTCTAATGAAATATGCTAGTCAGGTGTCCCACACCAACCTCACTGCTAGCCTCTTCCTTGTTTCAATGAACACTAAGCCTAAGCAGCCCAGCATTATACTTTCAGGAATCCAAATTAGTACTCTTATTGAATCTTAATTAATTGCAAAGGGAGAACTAAGAGTTTGAAGTTTCTGGAATGGCTTCCCACGCCAAAGGAAGAAGTTCTCCTCATTTTAGCATCCAAAGAGTGATTTCCTCATCTGCTCACCCTAATTGCAATAAGCACAGTCTCTACCTTGGTTCCCAATCCTAGTCCTACTAGTGGGAGAGATCTAGTAGAAAAATGGACAACAGTATATACAACAGAGAAAAATAACAAGAGTCACCAGTCTTCCATTCTTAAATATAAGTGAACTAAGAACCACTACATATAAGAAGCATAGAAAACCAAGATAACCAAAACATAGCTGACCAATGAAGAAACAAATGTAAATCAAAAAACATAAAAAAAACTTAAAAAACAAAGTTTTACTGTATTTTGAAGAATTTGAAGAATTAATACATCCATTAAGGAAGAAAAAAAGGGTCTGAAAAATAAATAAAAGGAAATGTAAATTACACATGCAATATAAACATATTACTATGTTCCTGGAAAAGCTATGATTTAGTATAATCCAAAGAAAATTTTTATTTTCTATTTGAATTCAGAGTTTTCACTCCCTTTCCAGGAAATATTTTAATATAAGTGTTGGTAAGAAGCATAATCTACAAATTATAAATATTATGTCTTTTCATTCTCAAATAAAGGTAAATATCAGCAATAAAGACATCACTAACCAAAACAAGAAAAAGTAATCAAAACATGTAGATTTCACATAAACAAATGTATAATCAGTTGCTGACTGTTTTGCTAACATATGCTTAATAAATGCACCAGTCACTCTGCACTTTGGCACAAGAATTAGGAGCCAGATTTGTGTATTAGTAAAAGAAAATAAAACAGAATCTTAATTTTTTGCTTTATTTCATAATACTATAAAAGAAAGAAAAGGAAAATTGTAAATGTATAATCCACATGAGTGATTCACAAACTGTCACAAGTAATTGACAAACTGCTAGTTGTTTTCTTAGATATTAGTATTACTTTTCTGAAGCAAATATAAAATTCTGTCATATATATATTATAAAACATTTTCAGCTATACGAAATTAATGTTATCTCCTTCTTACCCACAGTCTTTAATAACCACTATGAATGAACTACTCACCTTTTCCATGAGATTGAATGTACAGAAACATTATTGTATTGCTTTGTATTATAAATAACATAGATTTTGCAAAAATAAATATTATAAGTAAAGTAGAATGGATTTTTAAAAACATGTATTCAATAATTATAAAATGATTTACAGTGACTGACTCTTAAAGTAAACTCTTTGCTATGACTTATGATTTTTTCTCATTGTGGGAGGTAAAACATATTTCAACTCTTGATATTCAAGTTGTAATTCTATCCCTTTGTTCTCATAAAATAGGGTCCACCATGTGCATTTATGACTGCAACAGACATTTATATAGGCACATCACTCACTGTGTTTATGCCTGGTTGTATCTTCCAGAGAATACCAAAATGTAAATCTCTTTGCAAGATGGAATGTTTCAGTTATTCAAACTGCAAATTGAACAGCTGTGAGGGCTGAGGAATTATCAAAAATCACCACACAGGATGCAGATTTTAATTCCTGCCCTTCACACATTTATGTACAATTACAAAAACAAGAAAACAAAAACAAACCTGCACATGTATTAGCCTACAAGAGAGGGAGGCAGTGAAACCTCAAGGTTAAAAAGTTGAAATATCAGTATAACACCTTTCAAATTTAATTCTGAAGCAAAAAGAATGACATCTTAATTTTAAATCTCAGCCTGACTAACTTTGTTCAAATTTAACTATGCTTGAGGCACTCTGATGTCCCTGCATTCATTTATGCTTTTCCATCTCCCTTAGTACATTTTTTTTTCTATTTTTCTACTGGTCCAAATACTCTTCATATTTAGTTTTTTTTTTTTATTTTTGAGGCAGGGTCTCACTCTGTCACCCATGCTGGAGGGCAGTTGTGTGATTACAGCTTATTGCAGCCCTGACTTCTGGGCTTAAGAAATCTTCCCACCTCATCCTCCTTGAATAGCTGAGACCATAGATACATGCCAGGATGCCCGGCTAATTTTTTTTTGTTGTTGTGTTTTTGGTTGTTTGTTTGTTTGTTTGGAGAAATGGGATCTCAGTATCTTGCTCAGGCTAGTCTCAAACTCCTGTCCTCAACCTATTCTCACCAAGCTTCGTGAAATACTGAACAGGCATGAGCCACTATGCCTGATTTACTTTATCTTTTAATGTCAACATAGTTCCTGCCTCAAAATTGTTCTCTAATTTTTTTCCAGTGTGTGTTACCTTCTCCATTCACTTCATGCAAAAAATGCAATGATAAGTTTATTGTGAAATTACCATATTCTACTGTGTATTACAGCTATTTACTTTCTGTCCCTGGTGCACTTTCTTTATTAGACTGTGAGCTTGTTCTGGGCAGGATTTGACTCAGAACCATTTTCCTGTCTGTTCCCCATGGTGTCAAGAACACTGTGCTTTGGATATAATTAATTTCCATAAAGATCAATTGTCTTATTGTAGAACAGATGAAAATTTAAGCAGATACTTGTAATAGCTAAGACTTGACTAATATTCATCATTGAAATTTCAAGGGCCGGGCGCGGTGGCTCAAGCCTGTAATCCCAGCACTTTGGGAGGCCGAGACGGGCGGATCACGAGGTCAGGAGATCGAGACCATCCTGGCTAATACGGTGAAACCCCGTCTCTACTAAAAATACAAAAAACTAGCCGAGCGAGGTGGCGGGCGCCTGTAGTCCCAGCTACTCCGGAGGCTGAGGCAGGAGAATGGCGTAAACCCGGGAGGCGGAGCTTGCAGTGAGCTGAGATCCAGCCACTGCAGTCCAGCCCCGGCTACAGAGCAAGACTCCGTCTCAAAAAAAAAAAAAAAAAGAAAAAAAAAGAAATTTCAAAATGGAGAGTATGTCAATCTTCCATCACAACCGTCCATGTAAAATGAACAAACAAACAAACAGGAGTTTTACATAACTACAAGCTCAGGTAACTGCCTAGAAAGCCAGATGTTTACTGAGATGAACTGACAGAAATGTATGTCCATAACATAGGGGTAGCTATTGCATTGCATGTGTCAATAATTGATTTGGTTTGGCTGTGTCCCCACTCAAATTTTACCTTGAATTGTAATAATTTTCATGTGTCAAGGGTGGGGCCAGGTGGAGATAATTGAAAAATGGGGTCAGTTTCCCTCATATTGTTCTTCTGGTAGTGAATAAGTCTCATGAAATTTGATGGTTTTATAAATAGAAGTACCCCTGCACAAGCTCTCTTTCCTGCCACCATGTAAGATGTCTCTTTGCTCTTCTTTAATCTTCTGCCATGATTTGTGAGGCCTCCCCAGTCATGTGGAACTGTGAGTCCATCAAACCTCTTTCCTTTATAAATTTCCTTTATACCAGTCTCAGGTATGTCTTTATTAGCAGCATCAGAATAGACTGATACAGTAAATTGGCACAGGGTAGTGGGGTGATGCTGTAAAGATACCCAAAAATGTGGAAGTGACTTTGGAACTGGATAACAAGCAAGGATTGGAACAGTTTGGAAGACTCCAAGAAGACACGAAAATGTGGGAAAGTTTGGAACCTCCTATAGACTTGTCAAATGGCTTTGACCAAAATGGTGATAGTGATATGGGCAATAAGGTCCAGGTTGATGTGGTCTCAGACGGAGATGAGAAACTTTTTGGAGCTGGAGCAAAGGTGACTCTCGCTATGTTTTAGCAAAGAGACTGGTGGTATTTGCCCCTGCCCTAGAGATCTGTGGAACTTTGAACTTGAGAGAAATGATTTAGGCCATCTGGTAGAAGAAATTTCTAAGCAGCAAGGTGTTAAAGAGGTGACTTGAGTACTGTTAAAAGCATTTGGTTTTATGTGTTCACAAAGATACGGTTCGGAATTGAAACATGTTGAAAAAAGAAGCAGAGCATAAAAGTTCAGAACATTTGCAGCCTGACAATGTGATAGAAAGCAAATACTCATGTTCTGAGGAGAAATTCAAGCCAGCTGCAGAAATTCTCATACATAACAAGGAGCCAAATGTTAATCACCAAGACAATGGGAAAAAGATCCACAGGGCAGTACAGAGGTCTTCAGAGCAGCCCTTCCCATTACAAACTGGGGACCTAGGATGAAAAAATGTTTTCCACAGGTCAGGCCAGGGCCTTGTTGTTTTATGCAGTCTCAGGACTTGGTTCCCTGCATCCCAGCTGTGGCTAAAAGGGGCCAATGTGAGCTCAGGCCTTTGCTTCAGAGTGTGCAAGCCCTAAGCCTTGGTGGCTTACATGCAGTGTTAGGCCTGCAGGTACATGAAAGTCAAGAATTGAGGTTTGGGAACCTCCATTTAGGTTTCAGAGGATGTATATAAATGCCTGGATGTTGAGGTGGAAGTTTGCTGCAAGAGTGGAGCCCTCACTGCTAGGGCAGTGTGGAAGGGAAATGTGGGGTGGGAGCCCCCATGCAGCATCCCCACTAAGGCACTGCCTAGTGGAGCTGTGAGAAGAGGGCCACTGTTCTCCAGAACCCAGAATGGTAGATCCATTGACAGCTTGCACTGCGCTCCTGGAAAAGCTGCAGTCAGTCAAAGCCAGCCCAGGGAAGCAGCCGGAAGGGGGGCTTTACCCTGCAAAGCCACAAGGACAGAGTTCCCAAGACCATGGGAACCCACCTCTTGCATCAGTATAACCTGGATGTGAGACATGGAGTCAAAGGGGATCATTTTGGACCTTTCAGATTTTACTGCTTCACTGGATTTCAGACTTGTGTGGGGCCTGCAACCTCTTCGTTTTTGCCAATTTCTGCCACTTGAAATGCATGTAATTACCCAATGACTATGACTGTACCCCCATTGTATCTAGGAAGTAGCTAACTTGTTTTTGATTTTACAGGCTCATAGGCAGAGGAACTTACCTTGTCTCAAATGAGACTCTGGACTGTGGACTTTTGAGTTAATGTTGAAATAAATCAAGATGTTAGGTGACTGTTGGGAAGCATGATTGGTTTTGAAATGTGAGAACATGACATATGGGAGGGGCTAGGGCAGAATGATATGGTTTGGCTGTGTCCCCACCCACATCTCATCTTGAATTACAATAATCTTCAGGTGTCAAGGGCGGGGCCAGGTGGAGATAATTGAATCACAGCAGTGGTTTCCTCCATATTGTTCTCATAGTAGTGAATAAGTTTCATGAGATCTGATGGTTTTATAAACAAAAGTTCCCCCACACAAGGTGTCTTGTCCACCACCATGTAAGATGTGTCTTTGCTCTTCCTTTGTCTTCTGCCATGATTGTGAGGCCTCCCCAGCCATGTGGAACTGTGAGTCCATTAAACCTCTTTCCTTTATAAATTATGTAGTCTCAGTTAGGCCTTTATTAACATTGTGAGAACAGACTAATACAATGATATTACATCTTGGATGTTACAAGCACTATGATTATTTTTACTTCAGTAGTAAAATATCTAAACTATAGTTTTAGAATTTGGAACACATAAATATAACATATATTATAAAACATAAAATGGGTTTGGGCAATATTAAAATATGAGTGTCACTCAGTAACTTAAAAACAAAATCTTAAGATGTATTAACTGCCCAATTTTATGTCTATTCAATAGATAAACAGGTTATTCATTGATTGACACATGGGAGGACTAAATAATACATATTCACTATTCTGATGATATTTCTAGGAGACAAAAAAAATGGTAATAGAACATAAAAAAGTTTTGTGGAGAAATTAAATAGTTAAAGAACAAAAAGAAACCTCTACAAAATTTGAAAATACCTCACAGAATCATATTTTAAACAAATCACCACATGGTGTGGAAAATTGATGGACAAACCCTGCTGCTGAGATCTGCTATTTTACTTCCTCTGGCATAAATATAAATACACTATCTGAAAATCCCCAGATGTTTAAGAAAGATCTCAGAAAAACAAAAATCAAAACATAAAAGAAACAGAGACATTGCAAGTAGCAAGAAAAAAAGTGGGGAAAAATCCCAATTAATAACTAATATCTTGTGGAATATTAAAAAAAAAAACTACCTAACAAGGATAAGAAACTTTTTTTGAGACAAAGTCTCATTCTGTTGCCAGGCTGGAGTACAGTGTCACAATCTTGGCTCACTGCAACCTCCACCTCCTGGGTTCAAGCCATTTTTCTGCCTCAGCCTCCCAAGTAGCTAGGACTACAGGCGCATGCCACCATGCTCAGCTAATTTTTGCATGTTTAGTAGAGAACAGGGTTTCACCATATTGACCAGGATGGTCTCGATCTCTTGACCTCATGATCTGCCCACCTTGGCCTCCCAAAGTGCTGGGATTACAGGCGTGAGCCACTGTGCCTGGCTGAAACTTTTTTTTTTTTAAAGGATATTTGTGGGAGGCAGGAGGAGTTGAAAATAGGAAACTAAAATTTAAAATTAATTTAGGGTCAGAAAGATAAATTGAGAAAACCTGCCAGAAATTTAATTAAAAAAACAAACAAACAAACAAAAAACAGAAAAATAAGGAAGAAAAGAAATGAAAGGGGTAGAGAGGAAGAGAGAAAGAACGGGAATAAAAGATAAAATTAAATTTAAATATCCTATTGTAAGATGGCCACGGGTTTACGTTGGCCAGTAAAAAGAGAAATAACCATTGCAAGCAAAGTTGTACTCACTAAAAGGCCATGCTACTCTGATTCAGAAGACACTAATCTTGGTAGTTTTTATGCTCTGTTTCATATTTCATGAAGGCAATTTTCCCTCTGGATTCCTGGGTTTTACATCTGTGGATTCAACCAAGTGCAAATCAAAAATATTCAGAAAAAAATAATGTAATAGAACTTAAAAAACCAAAACTTGAATTTGCTTTGCCAAGTACTATGTTGAAGCCACACAAATGTAGTAAAATGTGTGGATTTTAATAGACATTGTAAATAATCTAGAGATTATTTAAAGTATAGAGGAAAAGGTTTGTAGATCACATGCAAATACACGATCATTTCATATGGGACTTAAGCATCCACAGATTGGGATATCTGAGGGGGATTCTGGAACAACTCCCCCAAGGATTCCAAGAGACAATTGCACTCTTTTTCAAAATAAAATACTTCATTTCTTCTACTAAAAAGAATTATACACTGGGTGTGGTGGACTCATGCCTGTAATCCCAGAATTTTGAGAAGCCAAGGTGAGTAGAACTCTTGAGCCCAGGAGATCGAGACCATCCTGGGCAGCATGACGAAACCCCATCTCTGACAAAAATATAAAAATTAGATGGGCATGATGGACCACATCTTTAGTCCCAGGTATTGGTAGCCTAAGGTGGAAGGATCAGTTAGCCTGAGAGGTTGAGTCTGTAGTGAGCCATGATCATGCCACTGCACTCTAGCCTGGCAACACAGTGAGATTTTGTCAAAAAAGAAAAAAAAAGAAAAAAAAAACTATATATAATTGTAAAAGAGTTTGATATGATTTGGCTGTGTCCCTACCCAAAATCTCATCTTGAATTCTAATCCCCATAATTCCCACATGTCAAGGGAGAGACTGGGTGGAGGTAATTGAATCATTAAGGCAGTTTTCCTTATGCTGTTTCCCTGATGGAATAAGTTTGCCTTATGCTGTTTTCCTGATCTCATGAGATCTGATGGTTTTATAAGTGTTTAGTAGTTCCTCCTGGGTTCGTTCTCCTTTCTGCTGCCTTGTGATAAAGGTATCTTGCTTTCCCTTTATGCTTCTGCCATGATTGTAAGTTTCTTGAAGCCTCCCAAGCTATGCAGAACTGTAAGTCCATTAAACCTCTTTCTTTTATAAATTACTCAGTCTTGGACAATTCTTTATAGCAGCGTGAAAATGTGCTAATACAGTAAATTGATACCCATAGGGAGTGGGGTACTGCTTAAAAGATACCCGAAAATGTGGAAGCAACTTTGGAACTGGATAACTGGCAGAGGTTGAAACAGTTTGCAGGGCTCAGAAGACAGAAAGTTTGGAACTTCCTAGAGACTTGTGGAATGGCTTTGACCAAAATGCTGATAGTGTTATGGAAAACGAAGTCCAGACTGATGTGCTCTCAGATGGAGATGAGGAACTTGTTGGGAACTGGAATAAAGGTGATTCTTACTATGCTTTAGCAAAGAGATTGGTGGCATTTTGCTTCTGCCCTAGAGATCTATGGTACTTTGAATTTGAGAGAGATGATATAGGGTATCTGGCAGAAGAAACTTCTAAGCAGCAAAGGGTTTGAGATGTGACATGGGTGCTGTTAATAGCATTCAGTTTTAAGCATTCGCAAAAAGATGATTTGGAATTGAACTTATGTTTAAAAAAGAAGCAGAGCATAAAAGTCTGGAAAATTTGCAGACCAATCATACAACAGAAAAAAAAAAAAAAAAAAACCCATATTCTGGGAAGAAATTTAAGCAGACTGCAGAAATTTGTATAAGTAACAAGAAGCCAAATGTTAATCACCAAGACAGTGGTGAAAATGTCTCCAGGGCATGTTAAGGGTTTTCATGGCAGCCACTCCCTTCATAGGTCTGGAGGAATAGGAGGAAAAAGTCATTTCATGGGCCAGGCCCAGAACCTTACTGCTTTGTGGAGTCTCAAAATCTGGTTCCCTGTGTCCCAGCTGCAGCTAAAAGGGGCCAACATACAGTTGAGGCCCTTGCTTTAGAGGGTACAAGCCCCAAGCCTTGGAAGCTTACATGTGGCGTTGGTCCTGCAGATGCACAGAAGTCAAGAATTGAAGTTTGGGAACCTCCACCTAGATTTCTGAGGATGTATGGAAACACCTGGATATCTAGGCAAAAGTTTGCTGCAAGGGTTGAGCCCTCATGGAGTACTTCTGCTAGGGCAGTATGAAAAAAAAAAATGGGAGTTGGAGTCCCAACAAAGAGCCTCCACTGGGGCACTGCCTAGGGGAGCTGTGAGAAGAGGGCCATTGTCCTCCAGACCCCAGAATGGTAGATCTACCGACAACTTGCACTGTCCACCTGGAAAAATCACAGGCAGTCAATGCCAGCCTGTGAAAGTAGCTGTGAGGGAGGCTGTACCCTGCAAAGCCACAAAGGTGTAGCTGCCCAAGGCTGTGAATATCTCCTTCTTGCATCAGCATCACTTGGATATGAGACATGGAATCAAAGGAGACCACTTTGAAGCTTTAAGATTTGACTGCCCCTCTGGATTTGGGACTTGCATGCAGTCTGTAGCCCCTTTATTTTGGCCAGTTGCTCCCATTTGAAAAGGGTGTATTTACCCAATGCCTGTATCCCCATTGTATCTAGGAAGTAATTAACTTGCTTTTGATTTTATAGGCTCATAAGTAGAAGGAATTTCCCTTGTCTCATATGAGACTTTGGACTTGGATCTTTTGGGTTAATGCTGGAATGAGTTAAGGCTCTATGGGAGTGTTGGAAAGGCATGATTGTGTTTTGAAATGTGAGGACATGAGATATGAGAGGGGTCAGAATCAAGGGTAGAATGATATGGTTTAGCTGTATCTCCAGCCAAAACCTCATCTTGAATTGTAAACTCCATAAACCACGTAATCCCCACATGACAAGGGAGAGACCAGGTGGAGGTAATAGTATCATGGGGGCAGTTGCCCCCATACTGTTCTCATGATAATGAGTGAGTTCTCACAAGATCTGATGGTTTTATAAGTGTTTGGTAGTTCCTCTTGCATTCATTTTCCTTCCTGCCACCTTCTGAACAAGACGCCTTGCTTCCCCTTTACCTTCCTCCATGATTGTAAGTTTCCTGAGTCCTCCCTCACCATGCAGAACTGTGAGTCAATTAAATCTCTTTCCTTTATATATTACTCTGTCTTGAGCAGTTCTTTATAGCAGTGTGAAAATGGACTAATACAGAGTTCTCAAAGTACTCTGCAAAGGTGACTCAGCTCTATTGTAATGGGAGAAAATGCACTTGTTTTGAGAGGTCCCTCTGAAACTCATATCCTATGGTTATTCCAGGACTCAAGGGATTTTTTTTGTGGGTACATAGTAGGTATATTTATGGGGTACATGAGATGTTTTAAGGTCTCAAGTCTTCTCCAAAAAATGGACTTTGAATTTTCACAAACTCTAATCCAAAGTAAGTATTTCCACAGCATAAGACACTGACAGCTTTCAGGGTCATTTGGAGCTACTGTGGACCTGTACCAAATTATTACCTGTGAGCACGAGGCTAAGCACCAAAAAACCACCATTTTTCCAAATCTTGGAACTTCAAACAAGCATTTTTATGGGCAGGACAGATGGTAAAGTTTAACTTGATTGATTCTTGAGGACTTGGCCTCCCAGATAGGGAGTTAGCTTGCAGAACTTCTGATAGAATGCTGAGAGTGACTCAGAACCATCCATATGATAAAACAGCTGCAATTGCAATGGAGTTCAATACTTAGTCATACCAAGATTACAACTGGTTCTCCCACAAGCATGAATGCTGAGTAGAGGAATAGTGCTGACAACCAAGGTTCTGACATATCTTACTGCTATCAGAAAAATATTATATTCAGGAATGATAACCAAAAATATGACTGGGATGGCATGGGAGCTGAGCAATTAGAATAGATGCTGTGACTGATGGAATTATAAAGATTTCTCCCCAAGTTTTCTTTACCCTGGTTATTTGATCAAACATTAGTCTAGATTTAACTAAGGCTACCAATCAGTTGACCTTAAGATGGGAATAGCATTCTGGATTATCCAGGGGGGATTTAATGTAATAACATGGGGCCTAAACAGCAGATGAGGCAGTCAAAAAGTTGCATCAGAGATGGAGGTCAGACAAATCACTGGCCCTGAGATGCAGGGGCCCCTGTGGACCTAAGGGTGGTTCCCCAGCTGACAACCAACAAGGAAGCCAGGACCTCAGTTCTACATACTCAAGGTAATGGATTCTGCCAACAACCTAAAGGTGTTTGGAAGTGGATTCTTTCCAGGGCTTCCCACTAGTAAAAGCCCAATTGACCAACACCTGCTTTCAATCTCATGTGACCCAAATCAGAGAACCCACTTGTGATGGTTAATATTGACTGTAAGCTTCATTGTATTGAAGGATGCAAAGTATTGTTCCTGAGTGTTCTGTGAGGGTGTTGCCAAAGGAGATTAACTTTTGAGTCAGTGGACTGGGAGAGGCAGACCCACCCTCAATCTGGGTAAGCACCATCTAATCAGCTGCCAGCACAACTAGAATAAAGCAGGAAGGAGAAGACAGAAGAGCAGACTTGCTGAGTCTTCCAGCTTTCATCTTTCTTCTGTGCTGGATGCATCAGATGGCCGTCGAGCTTCAGGCTCCAAGTTCTTCAGCTTTTGGACTCTTTGGCTTACACCAATGGTTTTCCAGGAGCTCTTGAGTCATTGGCCAAGGACTGAAGGCTGCACTATCAGCTTCCTTATGTTTGAGATTTTGGGACTCGGACTGATCCACCAATGGTTTCCTTACTCCTTAACTTGCAGACGACCTATCATGAGACTTTACTTTGTTATCGTGTGAGTCAATTCATCTCAATAAAGTCCCTCTAATATATATACATATACCCTATTAGGTCTGTCCCTCTAGAGAACCCTGACTAATACACCACTCAAGCCTACCCAGATTTCTGACATACAGAAGTATGAGGCAACAAATTTGTGTTGTTACATGCTGCTAAATCTGTGGTAATTTGTTAGAGCAGTAATAAAATGACAAAAACAAAAAAAACAAAAAAACACTAATATAAGTGTCAACCAATTTGTATAACTTGCATGCAGGCACATAACTGCTAAATATCAGCCCGGACTATGCCATAAAGTATTTTACCTAAAACTAGTAGCACTACTGTCAACATAAATAGCAAAGAGAGAGGCTCTCTAAAAGACAAGATGTTTATTTGAGAATACAGCATTACAATTAGAGTATCCCTACCGTAGTACACCATGCTCATATTCAGGAATATAAAGAAAGACAAAGGTTTTTAACAGAAAAAATAAGGATTACATAATTATTTTTTAAAAATTATCATTGGCTACAAAGATCAATAAGATGGGTGATACCAATCAGAGGTTGTACAGGCAGTTGCTGGGCAGACATTCTTGCAGAAGGACTTTTTGTGTAAGGTTGTGGTGGCCTTTGTGCAAGGTTGTGGTTTTGTAGAGTCTTTTTTCCTATCAGGCATGTAAGCATGAGAACCTTCTCTTCATGGTCTTTCCAGGTTTTATTTGTCAGGATTTTCCTAATGGAATCATTACTGATTCCATTTTGATTCTGACAACTATTATACTGCCAAACTAACTGCTGAATTACAGAAAGCTTGTTTGTTGCATATTTATTTCTGCATTCTATCTGCAAGCCTGTATGGATAAAATAGATACCAGACTCCTCATTCTCCATGTACACTAGTTTCATTTTGTACCACTACTTGTTAGCAACAACAAATAGGACTGATTACCTAATAATTTTATTCCTAGGACTTTAACTCACCCAAATAATTCTAGGTGCTCATATATTTGATATATAAGGTTGCTCACCATGTTATATATAATAATAATGTTTAAATATATTATGATATAATTATTAGAATAATATGCAAACCTTGAAATACATTTGTAGGGATCCAATTGTCATGTATAATTGGAAAGTAGGAAAGTAAATTGTATCAACAGTCTGAAGCGATTTTATTAAAAATACAAATAGAACTGCACACACAGAGAAGACTGGAAAGAAGAACATTATGTTTGAGAGGTTGTTAATATGTGGTAAGGTTTTAGAAATTCTTATTATTTGTGTATTTTATAAAAGTTATATTTATTATTACTTTATAATATATAGAACTTTTATAAAATAAAAAAGGTAATTAAGAAGACAGTAATCTGTAGAATTAGCCTTCTATTTATATATATGTCACTAACTCTACATACTTCCTTGCCAAATTAACAATTTTGCAATTTAAAAATAAAATTGACCTAAAAGGCCTAGCATTGGTTTGAACACAAACATTCTAGAAATATCCAGTTTTAGAAATCACTTAGTCTACTGCATTGCTATGAAAGAATACTTGAGACTGAGTAATTTATATATTTAAAAAAATGTTTATTTGTCTTACTGTTCTGCAGGTTGCACAAAAAGGCATGGTGCCAGCATCTGTTTCTGGTGAGGGCTACAGGCTGCTGCCACTCATGGCAGAAGGGGAAGGGGAACCAGTATTTCTAGAGATCACATGATGAGAGAAGAAGCAAGAGAGAGAGAGGAGGGAAGTACAGAGTGAGAATTCACTCATTACTGCAAGGATGGCACAAAGCCCATTCACATAGGATCAACTGCCATGACCCAAGCACCTTGTTTTTGCCCCACCTCCAACATTAGAGATTAAATTTCAACATGAGTTTTGGGGGAAAAACATCCGAACTATAGTAAGCAGCTTCAAGAAAAGCTTAAGTGTATGATATATTGCCCTACAATTATCACCTCGATTTGGCAGTTTGCTGTTTCTGTCCTTCGTGTCACTATTGTACTGGTCCCTTATGAGCATTAACATATTCTGAACACTGAATGTGAGTCTTCTACTAAGTCACAATAAATAAAGTCTTCTTTATTTTTCATCCTACTACTTCATTTTTAGTATGTTAAGACAGTACAAACTAGAAGGCAAATCACTGGAAAGTTGCTATCTTAATTTCTCACTTTAAGTAACATCTTATGTAAATGATGTCTATATAGAGTAGTTTATTTGTGATTTTCCTTTTCAAATTCTTCATGCTATTATTATTTCCTGGTATTAACATTATACATATGAAAATAATATTTGTATGCCGAGACCAGCTCCGTCGTGGAGACCCTAACCCAGCAGTGCTAGAGGAATTAAAGACACACACACAGAGAAATATAGAGTGTGGAGTGGGAAATCAGGGGTCTCACAGCCTTTAGAGCTGACAGTCTCAGAGATTTACGCATGTATTTATTGACAGCAAGCTAGTCATAAGATCTACTAAAAGTATTCCTTACGGGAAACAAACGGATGGGCCAAAATAAAGGGATGGGTTGGGCTAGTTATCTGCAGCAGGAGCATGTCCTTAAGGCACAGATTGCTCATGCTATTGTTTGTGGTTTAAGAATGCCTTAAGTAGTTCTCTACCCTGGGTGGGCCAGGTGTTCCTTGCCCTCATGTTTGTAAGGAAGAATTTTAAATCAAGTTCATTATTTAAAAAATTATATAGATGCGCTTACAAATACATAAAGAGAGACTATATTTATCAAAACTATTTTAATTCTTCAAAATCATTTTAGCCATCTAATTTAAAGCTTAATAATCTAAGCACATATCAGCCTTCATGAATAAAAGCATCTTATTTTTCATGTATATTATCCTAGAAGTAGATATATAAATCAATGTTCATGTAAAAGCAAATGTGATAAAATTCTTTTGGAAAGCATTTTGACAAGATGATAAAGTGTATCAAAATGTTCATGCACTATGACCCAGAAACCCACCCGGAAATTTATCTTCATGAAATGATTCAGAAGTTAAAAAAATGGAAAAATGGTGGATATTTATTTCCAGTTTTTAAATTTTATTACAATTATGAGCATTACGAAATCTATAACCATCTATCGTGAATTGTTGAATTTCTCAACTACTATAGCCCAGACTAAATTTAACCTGGTAATACTCCAATTTGCAAAGGAATGAATTAGACATTCAGTACCCAGTGAAGGAAAGGTTTTAATCTGCTTGCCAGACTAACAAGTGAAAGTTACTTTCTTTGAAGTAACATTATATTTATCAAGCTAGCTATGAAAATTTTTTTCTTTATGATTATCTCTTTGCAGATAAATGACTCAATCTATAAATGAAATTCCTGCTTTGGTATAAATTTGTATTATATTAGTTTGCAGATGAATTCAGGTCACCATCTGAATTTTCAAACCTGCAATAAACATTAGTAATTACTTTCTTATATCACAAAAGAAATAACTAGCAGCTATCATTACTGGAAAATTCAAGATTAAAATATTACCCTTCTAAAATATAGATAAAATTTTGGACAACCACCAGTACCGAACTTGTGAAAGGAGAGCTAACATCTAAGAAACCATATGTGGTTGCCACATGTTACTGTTTGTTTTCAATTTTGATTCCACTGGTGACCTGGGTGTAGGTGTTACAAATAAAGAGTAAAGTGATCAGAGGACACAGCAAGCAAAGGGCAAACAAGATAGAGTATAAGTAATTGTGATGTTTATCTATAGACCTTATGTAATATGTTACCTATATTGAACTCAAGTTAGATTTATATATGACAGATTCATAATGATTTTAAAGAACTAAGGGCATTATTGACCCTTTTTGGGTTTTTGTGATATTTTACTTTGTTTAAATTTAGCATTCATAAAGGAGTATGAATTTCACATCTAATCTCAGCCTCTGACTGAGTAAGCAAATGTTTGTACTTCAGAAGTATGAACCCTTTTGTGATGGTTAATTGTATGTGTCAAACTGACTGGGCCAAGAAATGCCCAATAGCTTGTTGAACATTATTTCTGGGTGTGATTTGTGATATCATGAGGTAATAAGAAATATATATTTGGTGTCTGCCCCTAGATTTCAGCACAGAACTCCTAAAACTCTCTTAATTTCTTGAACAATGGGAGTGTTAGGTGCATCCTTTGCTAGATTTTTGGTCTTTGATCCAGGTTCTTGATGAAGACACCCTCATTAATCCCTTGGAATTCACTGTATGATAGGAATATTTCATGTTCTAGTGAGATAACTGTTGATGAGCTCCCAGATAGCCTCAGGAGCAAGCGGTTATCAAGAGAGACAACCATGTGATCAGAAGGTTAGAACTTTAAAGTCCCAACCCCTGGGAACACAGGGAGAGAGGCTGAAAGTTGAGTAGATAAGCAACAGCCTATGATTTAGTGAATCATGCCTACATAATGAAGCCACCAAAAAAAGGACTGGGTTTAGGGAGCTTCAGGATTGCTGAATCCATGTAGGAACCTAGAGGGTAACACACTCAGAGAGGTTATAGGAACTCCATTCTCTCTACCCCAGACCTCACCCTGTGCATCTCTCCATATGTTCATCTGTATCCTTTATCATATCTTTCATTTATGTAATAAATCAGTAAATGCCAGTATTTCCCTGAGTTTTGTGAGCCATCCTAGCAAATTAGTCAAACCTAGGAGTGGGTCATGAGAACCCGATTTATAGCCTGTTGGTAAGAAGTATAAGTGACAATTTATTCCTCGTGATTGGCATCAGAAGTGGGGGCGACATTTTTTGGGACTGATCCCTTAACCTGTAGGATCTGACTCTAACTCCAGGTAGACAGTGTAAGAACTACATTGAATTATAGGACACCTAGTTGGTGTCCTTTTGGCATGTGAAGAAAAATACAAAAACATCCATTGTCAGAAAGTGAGTGCTGAGTAGTGTGTGAGAATAGGAAAAACAAATTGTTTTTTTCTATCTCTTATAGACTGTGAGGGCGTTCCCCAAAGAGATTATTGTTTGCATTAGCAGACTGAATAAAGGTCTGTCTCACCAAAGTAAGTAGGCAATATCCAATCCACTGAAGGACAGACGAAATCGAAGGAAAAGGCAAAGGAAGAGATGATTTTGCCCTCTCTTCTTCTGCTAGGGCATCCATCTTCCCCTGCCCTCAGACATCAGCATTTGTGGTTCTCAGGCATTTAGACTCTGAAACCCACACCACTGGCTTCCTTGATTCTTAGGCCTTCAGGCTTGGATTGGAACTACACCACTGGCTTTTTTATGTCTCCAGCTTCCAGATGGCAAATTATGGAGCTTCTCAGCCTCCATAATCCCAATAGCCAATCCCTCACAATAAATCCTTTCTATCACCTGTATGCTTCCTGTTGGTCCTGATTCTCTGAAGAGCCCTGACAAATACACCTTATATCTGAATCTTAGGATCTTCAGTTAATAGGTTTCAAAGTGGTCTCAGAACTTTATATTAAAATGTCTCTTTCCTTGTTTTTGCTTGTGATACCTCCAGGAAAATTTATATTTCCAATTAATAAACATAGCGTTCAATGGATTCAGGTGAAGTTTAGGTTTTCATTACATATTATGGTTAGTGATCATGATATTTGCCTATAATGTCTTTTGAATAAGCTTGGTTAACAGTAATTGAAGTAACTGTAAAAAAAATTCTAAATGTATTGTCTGTATTTCATTGTCTTCCCTTTTATTCTGCAAACCACTGAAATATAGTTTCTACCCCCACCATTTAAATAAAATTGACCTTTCTGTAATTGGTAATGGCCTTTTAATTGTTAGAGCTCACTCAAGTAAACTTTTAAATATTGAACTAAAAGTGAGAAGAAATCTATAAAAATTCTTTTCTGTGTGTGCTTCAATTTCTATAATATTTGTCTCTTAAGATAGTCACTCAACAATTGGCTAAACAAGTAGAAACCTTTAGGCCGTAAATCTAACCATTTTGTTTGGTTTGGGAGGTTTGGATTTGTGGTAAGTGGTAATTGTTTGCAAAGTGAATAAATGAAGCAGTCAAGTTCATCAGGTGGTGCTTGATAAAACCATAGCTGCAACTGGCTAGCCTCATAGATAGATTCAGCCTGTGCCTCCTCCCAGAGAAACCCGAGGCAGCAGCACGCTCACTCCCTTCCTGCTGGCTAAAAGAATGCTCTCTTTCTCTCCCCTGCCTGAAGAAAACATGACAACTACATTAGTAAAACCAGAAACTACACTGTGAGATCCTACTTTCTTTCCATTCAGATAGCATCTGCCCAGTTGGCTTCAGATTGCGGCATAACATTGTGGGATATATCTTCTGATTATTGACATTTTTTCCTTTATGGAACTGGGGGGATGGGGAGCATAGTCAATCAGACATTGTGTTTTACCACAAGGTATATGTAAGTACTCTTTCACTGTCACTAGGTACAAACAAAAGGACATGATACTATGTGAACTGTGAGGCAGGACTTGACGACCACAGCTCCAATTTCTTTTATTTCCTTTCAATTTGTGACACCATTCATCACTTCCTTAGGTAAGTCTGTCACATTTTAGTTTCATAAAAACCACATTGCTGTCTTACACATCTTTCTTGGTCTTCCCTTTCAGTTTGCTTTAGGAAAGATTAACAAACCCATGGTCTTTAAACACGAGTGTCCCCATTTCCCATACTTGAACTTCCTCTTCATGCAATAACATTTCAGCAGTGTTGATCTATCTAATCCATGGGTTCAATTACTGTGCATATAGCTGTTTCACTCCTAAGAGGTAAGCAAGATTATCTGAACAAGCTATCAGTTTTTTCCACTTTGATGTCCCATAAGCCTCTCAAACAAAATTAATGTAACCAGACTGTTCCCCCAAATCTTCTTCTGCAATCCCTCATATATATACGGGTACTATCAATTGCCCAAGGTGGAAACATTCTTAAGATAATTCTCTTCCTTCCTCTCCCCCAAATCGATTGAGTGGCCAAGCATTGTCTATTCTTTTTTAAAAATTCCTTAGAGACCTCCCTCCTTTTTAATTTTACTTAACACCACCTCACTATTTTAGTTCAGGATTACATTATTTTGATTTTGAATTGTAACTAAAATGATCTAGCTGTTTGTTTCTCCTATCATACAAATCATTCTTCACACTGTCACTAATTTAGTCTTTTTAAAACAAGAGCTTAATAGTGTCTTTATGATACTTAAAATTATATCATTTTTCAAACTATCCTCCAAGATAAAAGCCAATGTCCTCTCTATGGTATATGGCCTTATACCAACGACTCCTCAATCTTTCCAGGATTATTAGTTTGGATAGTGCTAGTTGCTATAACAAATTTTCCAGCAGAATTTGTTTATCCCTTATATGACTATCAAGGTGAGAGTTTCTGGCTAATGGACAACTTCTATTCATGTGGAATTTCAGGGTGGAGGGATTCTTTGTTTTGCAGTTCAGCCATCCCTTAAGAGCTCATCATCTTCTGCATCAAACCAATGGATGGAAAATAGCAGTGAAGGCTCACCTATTAAAAATTCTTGCTTAGAACTTAAACCCTTGTTTCTTCTCACATTCCAACTGGCTAGAATTCAGTCATGTGGCCACACCTCTATGCAAGGAAATACAGTCCCAGGCTAGACAGCCACTTCTTAGCAACAATTCTATTCCATGAAAGAGAGAACACCAATTTTGATCCACAGTTAATTGTTTCTTCCTCAAGATCCAGAGTCTCTGTAAATTCCATACCTTGCTCCATCTTGCACTATAGTCATACTTAACTGCTTGTATTCTTAAAATACACCATGGCCTTCCTTTGCTTATGTTGCTGTCTTTTGCTTGTGAATATCTTCTACTCTTCTTTCAAAACTTAGCTGAGAAGACTTTTCCTCCACAAGGTCAGCACAGAAATATTATTTTTGCATTAATACCCTCCTTATGTATTCTATATTTTTATCTTGCAATAAGGTGCTTAGAAAATCTTGATAGGTTCAGTTGTAATGTCTATACATTATTATTCTAAAATGTCCATTTTCTCTTTCTCAGCGGGACCTGAAAAACATGGGTATTGAAAATCTGGCTTACTAAAAATGATGGTTATTACAAACTTCTGGAAGTGTTTTTGTTACAGCACTAGGATTTAAGATTTTATAAATACTTGTGATCATATATCTGGCTGCAGTTTGTTAAAGAGGGGCTTTTATTTTGGCCTTACTCTTTAGTGAAAATTTTCAGAAGATGGTGTAAATATTTCTTAATTAATCACAAACATATTTCCTCGTATTTCTGGGCAGATACTAGACAGCATCCTCCAGCCTCCTTTTCCATTAAGTGTGGCTGCTATCCAACTGACTTCAGACCAATACCATGGAACCAGAAGTAATATGTGTCAATTTCATGTGTGGTTCATAAAAATCTCCCATATACAACGCTTTTCTCCCATCTTCTGACTACAGACTCAATGTCAAAGCCCAGAGCCACCTGGGAAGCCATATATTAAAGATGCCAGAGTTTTCATTAACCCGGATTCCTAAATGACGCTGTGAAGCAGAGTCCTCCACTTACAAAGAGGAACATTACTCCGTAATTGTTTTATAGCCTAATTTTAAAATTTTATTTGTTATTAAAGTCTTGGGGTTGATGGTAATGTCCCCAGCATTACCCAATATAATATGGCCCAATGTTGATTAACAAAAAATTGGGAGGCTGAGATGGGTGGATCACGAGGTCAGGAGATCAAGACCATCCTGGCCAATATGGTGAAACCTCATCTCTACTAAAAACACAAAAAAATTAGCTGGGCATGGTGGCGCGTGCCTGGAATCCCAGCTACTCAGGAGGCTGAGGCAGGAGAATCAGTTGAACCCAGGAGGTGGAGGTTGCTGTGAGCTGAGATAGCACCACTGCATTCCAGCCTGGCGACAGAGCAAGACTCTGTAAAAAAAAAGGATTTTGTGTAATTTAGGTGACATTCAGGCACCCAGTTGTCAGGACCAGTGATTCAAAGTGAAATTTTCCTTCTGCTGCTGTTTCCCATAAAGCTCTGTTATATCAATTCTTCCTTGGAGTTGTGGGAGTCTTGGAGGTATTGATTCTAAGCCAGAAAGCAGAGTTAAGAGCACTAAAGATTTCAGAAGGAATACGATTAAAACCCTCAGTAGTACAATGATTTTGACTACAAATAAACTTTGATAGCTCAAACAGAAAACCATAATCACAAAGAACTACAACCATAGAATAAAATTAAAAAGAAACCCCATCACGCAGAAGAGAACAGCAATAAAGAAGCTTGCTTGAATATGAAATCAGGGCAACAGCAAAGAGAAATATCTATAGAGTTTATAACCACAAGCCAGCTTTCATGTAATGAGTCATCTGAAGTATGTGAGTCCTCCATGAGTGTAGCGGGTCATCAGTGCATCACGTGTCCTTAGAAAGATATGTAGAACATCTTGGATCCACCATCCTTAAGACTTATTCTCTCATATTCTGTCATCTGAAGATAACTGTCATAATTCCACATATCACTGACTTATACAAGAGAGAAAGAGGCACATATATCCTTGTATGTGTATCTATGTGTGTATGCATGCATACACACAAACAAATGTAAGCAGTAAACCCTTTCCTAGAAGCCCTCAAGAAGATTTTCCCTTAGCTAAATACAAATTATATGCCCTCAATTATACACATTACAGTCAAAGGAGAATAGAATCACTATGATTGTCTACTACTCAAAATTCATCCTTTGTGCTATGACCCTCCTCTTATGATGCATTTTTCCACAATACCTGAAAAAAATTGAGTTCTTTCAGCAAATGCTTCTTAAAATGTGGTCTGTTGAAAACAATCATCAGCATCATATGGAAAATTGTTAGAAAAGCAAATTCTCAAAGCACAACCTGTACTTACACCATCAGAAACTCTAAAGACGGGACTCTGCAAATTTAGTTCTAATTAGATTTCCAAGTGATACTTATGCATGCTAAAATATGGGAACCACTATTTTACTATGTCAAAGCAAATAGTGAGCTTTATTTAGGCAAACAATAATTTATACGGTACCTGGATGTTTTCTAATTAAACATGGTATCTTTCTTCAGAGACTATAATAAAATGAAAATGAAGACAGTTAAAACACAATAAAGAACCCAAAAGCTGTAAATGCCACAAAGACTATGAAAAGATGAGAATTTACTGTAATGAATGAGATTGCAACAAATTTGAGAAAATAGGAGGAAGAAGCAAAAGTGGAAACTGATTTTGCAAGACTCAGAAAATCACAACCTAAAGTGTATAAAAAGGAACATAAGATTCAGGAGATCCACCTTAACGCCACAGAAATCCAAAGAGGTTGGGGACTTAGTGATGTCAAATAAAAAAACAAATATATGAATTAGAAAGTAAATTGAGGATGCTTGAAGGTCTATTCACAAGCCAATTAACCCAGCCTAACTTACTACCTCCACAAAGACAATGTGGTACCACCCTAAGCAAAGGATAGGAGAATTCTTCTGTGTAAAATTGACAGAACAGTTTTGGGTCAAAAATACACTATTCATCAGGGAAGGAGAGGTTGAAAAATACAGAAAACGAAAGCTACTGGAATTTTACAGCCTCCTGCCCTTCTGCAGCAGAAGTTCATCAGTAAACCCAAAGCAAATGCTTACCCTGTGGCAGGCACCACCCTAAACCTTCTATGTATTTTAACTTCCTGAAGCTTCAAAAAATGTTATGAGGTAGATACTATTACTACCCTCATTGATACATTTCGTAAAGAGGCACGGAGGCTGTCAGGTAACTTTCATGAGGTCACAGGGATGGTAAATTGAAGAGAAAGAGATCAAACCTAGGTGGTTTGGTTTTCCTTCTACCTTTTTCCATCACGTTTTCTCAATTTCTTTTCCACCTTTCTGTTCTCTCCTCTCACTTCTCTTAGTAAATCTTCAAACGTGGGTTTAAGATAATGGGAATAAAACTAGGGAGTGAAAAGGACAAGATTTCACTTCTTTTCTGCATTTGCAGCTTTATTGTTTGAAAAATCACATTACTTTTGCAAGTAACAAATGTCAAAGGAAAATAATTATTACTTCAGTTCAATAAATATTTATTTATTACATGTCTCTGTGCCAGCTGCAGGGCTGGAAAATTAAACATTCTAAGCAAATCTGGTTGGTTTGATTTCCAAAACATATTTAAAATATCATTTGATATAGTCCCAGTTATTTATTTTTGTTTTTGTAGCCTGAGCTTTTGGTGTGATAGTCAAGAAATCTTTGCCAAGGTAAATGTCAAGGAGCTTTTCTCTTATATTTTCTTCCAGTTTAATGGTTTGAGGTCTTACATGTAGGTCTTTTATCCGTTTTGTTTTTGATTTGTTTGTGTGGTATAAGAAAACAGTCCAATTTCATTGTTTTGTATGTGAAAATCCAGTCTTCCCAGCACCATTTATTCAAGAGACTATCCTTTCCTCATCGTGTTCTCTTGGGGCTCTTGTGAAAAATTCATTGACCGTGTATGTTTGGATTTATTTCTGAGCTATTTTTTTCCATTGGTCTACACGTCTGTTTTAATGTTAGTGCCATTCTCTTTTATATAAATTTGTAATACAATTTTTAATTAGGAAGTGTTATTTCTCCGACTTCAATTTTTTTTCTCAGAATTGCTTTGGCTATTTGAGGTCCTTTGTGGTTTCATTCAAATCTGCATTGAATCTATATATTACTTTGGGTAGCATGAAAATTTTAACAATATTATTTCTACATCAAACCAAAAATTTCTGCACGGCAAAGGAAACAACCAACAAAATGAAATGGCAACCTATAGTTTGGAAAAAAGTATATCTGCATACCATGTTATCAGAGAAGGGTTTAGTTTCCAAGATTTATAGAGAACTTATACAACTCAATAGCAAGAAAACATAGCCCAATTTAAAAATGGGAAATGGACCTGAATAGACACTTCTTCAAAAATGACATAAAAATAGCCAACAGGTATATGAAAATGTGCCCAACATCACTATTCATCAGAAAAATGCAAATCAAAATCACTATGAGATACTATGTCATATCTATTAGGATTGTTATTATCAAGAAGACAAGAGATAACAAGTGTCGGCAAGGGTGTAGAGAAAAGAGAATCCTTGTACACTGTTGGTGGGAATGTAGGCTGGTACAGCCATTATGGAAAACAGTATGGAGGTTCCTACAGAAATTAAAAATAGAACTACCATATGACCCAGAAATCCCTCTTCTGGGTATATACCAAAAGAAAATGAAATCACCATCTGCTGAAGATAGCTGCACTCCCATATTCATTGCAGCATTATTCAGAATAGTCAAGATAATAGAAATAATCTAGGCCTCCACCAATGGACAAATGTATAAAGAAAGATACATATATTCCATTGTGTGTGTATACACACACACAGACACACACACGATGGAATATTACTCAGCCTTATAAAAGAAGGAGATTCTGCCAGGTGCTATCACATGGATGGACCTGGAAGGCATTATGCTAAATGAAATAAACAAGACACAGAAAGAAAAATTTTGCACAATCTCGTTTATATGAAATTAAGAAAAGGTCAAATATATACAGCAGTGGTTTATAGCAGGGGTCCGCAAGCCCCAGGCCACAGACCTGCACATGTGAGGGATCTAGGTGCATATTCCTTATGAGAATCTAATGCCTGGTTATCTTAGGTGGAGCTCAGACAGTGATGCTAGTACTGGGCAGCAGCTGCAAATACAGATTAACATTAGCAGAGAGTTTTGACTGCACAGAGACCATAATAAATACATTGATTGCAGACTCATATCAAAACCCTATCAGTGAGGGGCAAGTGACAAGTGACAATTAAGCTGTGTCTGGAGGCAGGCTTTATAGTGGAAAATTGATGTACTTCAATTGTACAGCTGCATCTGGTGGCAGGCTTTCAGTCAGAATCCAACACTTATTTTAGTCTGTGTATGGCTCACCCATTATTTTACCACTTCCATCCGCACCTCTTTCCCACACTGTGCACTTGTCTTAGTCACAGTTTTGCTAAGCCCACAAGCTAAGCCTAGCCAAAGTGAGTGAAAAACAAACATTACTGGACAGCTTCTTTGAAAATGGGGAAAAACCCAATGATGAGACAACAGAAGACTCTAAAACTGCTAACAAAAAGAAAGCCACATTTAAAGGAAAATGCCAAGAATCCTACTTAAATTACAGGTTCACTGCAACAGGTGGTTCACATTCTCCGATCCTGCTTTGTATAATATGTGATGATCGACTATCCAATGAAGCCTGGAAACCTGCAAAACTGCTTTGCCACATGGAGACCAAGCACCCTGCGTTAAAAGACAAACCTTTGGAGTTTTTGTTTTGTTTTGTTAAAAAAAAAAAAAAAAAAAAAAAAAAAAACAGAAACCATGAAAACATGAACACAAAGGACACATAGAAGCAATTATTGAAGGCCACCATGTCATCAAACGTGTCTGCACTGACAGCATCATTATATATTACAATGTAACAATAATAGAAATAAAGTGCATAATACATATAATATGCTTGAATCATCCTGAAACCGTCTGCAACCCAACCCTGGTCCATGGAAACGTCCTCTTCCGTGAAACTGGTCCCTGGTGCCAAAAAGGCTAGGGACCACCGGTTTATCCAGGGTCATCCAGGTTGGAGTAGGGTCAGGAGATACGGGGAAATTTAGGTCAAAGAATTCAAAGTTACAAACATGTAGGATGAACAAATGGGAAGACCTAATGTACAACATGAGGGCTATAGTTAATGATCGTGGTATTCAGGATTTATGCTAAATGAGTAAATTAGAGCTGTTCTTGCCCCAAGGGGGGAAATGTGTAATTATAGGAGTTGATGGATATGTCATACACGTAACTTAAATACAGACAATAAAAACTATTTTAGTTTAAAAAGGAACAATATTTATCAAAAAATAAGGTGAGCTCTTGAAAACATTTAAATAACTGCCTAAAAAAATAAAAAATAATATCACATAATTTAATAGAAGGAAAGAAAGAGCAAGACAGCAAGAAAGAAAAGGCACCATAAAAAAAAAACAATTTTGACTCCTCCTCATTTGTAGTCTAAGCTGCCTCTGCTTCCTCGCCTTGAAAAGCCACGGGCTTCCGAGGGATGGAGGTCAAAGTCAGAGTAAAGAAAGTTCCCGGGGGAGGCCACTCCCCAGCTGATGACTTTCCAGTTCCAGTTAGTGACAGAGTCCCAGTTCCTCTCCTTAACCACCGGACAAAAGTCTCTGGGGTCTCTCCAATGAGCAAGAAAGCAAGTCGGGGGTAGGGGAGGGGCCTCACAGCTGGTGGTGGGTGCAGTCCCTCCTCCAGCTTCTTCGTCCTGCAATAGTCCCGCGGGTCCCCCGGCGCCAACGCGGGAACCAGGAAAAGGAAACCGCCTTGTGTACGTAAGATCCAGGAAACGAAACCAGTACCGCGGGTGTTGGTGCAAGGGTTACTCGCAGACCCTCTTCCGGCTGACTTCGGAGAAGGTTGCGCAGCAGCCGTGCCTGGCAGTCTAGAGGCGCAGGAGAGGAAGCCACCGCCTGACCCCGGCTCTCTAGACCTCGGCTCGCTCGGGAGCGGAAACAGCGGCAGCCACAGGTGCGCGAGCGGCTTTCTCTGCCGCCTCCCGGGGGCTCGGGCGCGAGAACTGCGCGGAGCCTGCGCTGGGGCCAGGGCCGGGGTCAGGTGTGGGGGCCAACTTACGGGGAACGGGCGCGAGGGCCAGTCGGTTGTGTTTGCTGCTCTGGGGGTGGAGGATGTGGGGTGAAGGCTGGGGCCAGAAATGCAAGAGGCCTCTGAAAGGGACCCTGTAAGTGGAGCAGATGCACAGCAAGGGGCCCCAGGCGGCCCAGCGGCACCTGGGCTCACCCAGAATCATTCGAATGAAAAGGGGTGTCCTGCCTGAGAACGCCTCGCGGAGCTCAGCTTCCCCTTAGCTACACTGCTTTACAGGCAGAGAGCGGCCCTGAATCCTGGGCAGAGGCTGGGCTCAGGACCATGTGCCAGCATAGTGGGGCTATTAGAAGAGACGGTTAATACAGCCTGCAAGCTGTCATTTATCAGTAAGTATTCACTGAAGTCCGCCTGGAGCCCACATCTATGCTAAACCCTCTAAAATACCAGCTTGGAAAAGATAGCGGCGGTATCTGGCACGGTTCCTAAGACCATTAGCTCCAGTCAGGCTCCCCGACTTTAAATTTGGCCTCTACTGCTTCACATCTGTGGATTGTCAGCCACTTTCTTAATATATGTTCTTTCCATTGCCTCATCTCTGAAATTGTGTAACTATTAAAAGAGCTACAGAGAATTATATGTGTTAATGTAAAGTTCTTAGAGCAGTGCCTGGCACTACAGAAAGTACTCAGTGAAAGTTAGCTTTTATTATTTTAAATATTTGACAAAGTCTCTGCTTCTCCAAACTGACTCTCTGGTTCCCATGTGGTTTCATTCATTCACTGTTATTTCTGGACGTCTTGCCATGGCCACTTCCCAGTTCCAGGAACGGGCAGTCTTTGGTTTTTCTGGCTTATCACATTGAGATACATGGTTACTACAAGTGACACTTAAACGTATCAGGCAGTTTGGGGCCTCCTTTCTTGAACTTTTCCTAAGAGCCAAACTTTCTCTTAATGCCACCCTGTTTACAACCATAGTAGGGCTTTGAACAACGAGAAAATGCAGGGAAATGAAAAAGACATATGAAGGGAAATGAGTGGATTTCTGCAGTAGGATAGCAAAGTGGCATGTAAAATAGCCGGTTTATAAATCAAAGTGCCTTTAGATCTGTAAAGGAGCTTAGAGGACAGGTGGAGAGACATCAAATGTGTGTGAGCAGACGCTTATGTACCTCTCCATCTTCATCTCTAAGAATGTCACTCTCTTCTGCTCTGTAACCTCACTGGTCTTCCTTTCCTTGAATGAGGCAAGTTCCTCCAGCTCAGGAATTCTATCTGTGAAGTTCCCTCTCTCTATAATGCCCTCCAACACCCCACCCACCATACCTCCGTAGACTAGTTGATTTGAGACTTCCTTCAGCTCCCAGTCTGACTTTTCTTAAACCCCCTACCACTGTTTAAGTTAGTGTCCCGTAACCCTTTCTTGTAGCAACATTAATTTTATTTATAGCACTTAGAGTGTTTATAATAATCTATTTCATTCTTAATTGTCTGTCTCCCTAGTGTCTAGGACTATTGTGCTCTAGTGCCTGGTATAGTGCTTTGCATGCTCTATGCCTTCAATTAATTCCTTAAAAACCACACCAGCTTTATATTTAGTGAATATTTATATAGGAAGTATTTTTATATGTATATATGTGTATCTGTGTATATACACACTCTATAGCACTACCCTGAATAGTGCTAAATTAAAAAGCCAACACACTTTTTAGTTAATCAGAACTAACAGTTGCACTCTTCAGTTTTCCATATGTTCTTTTAATAAGTCATTAGAAAAAAATGATGTCTCCATATGTTGTCTGCTGCTGTAACAGAATACCTGAGACTTCGTAATTGATAAAGGACAGAAATTTATTTCTTACAGTTCTGGAGGCTAGGAAGTCCAACATAATCATGTGTTGCTTAAAGACAGGAATACATTCTGAGAAATGCATCATGAGGCAATTTGGTGGTTGTGAGAACATCGTAGAATTTACTTACACAATCCTGGATGGTATAGCCAGCCTTCTATTTAGGCTGGGGTGGTGGGGTGGGGGGTGTTGAGGAGAGTCAGATTGAGAGCTGAAGGAAGTCTCAAATCAATTAGTCTATAGACGTGTGTGTGTGTGTGTGTGTGTGTGTGTGGAGTGGGGGAGGGCATTATAGACAGAGGGAACTTCACAGGTAGAAGTCCTGGACTGGGGGGAACTTGGCTCATTCAAGCAAAGGAATGACCAGTGAGATGGCAGATAGCCTACTAGAGCTAGACTGTGTGGAATAAGGTATTGCTCCTAGGCTAGAAACCTGTATAGCATGTCACTGTGCTGAATACGGTAGGCAAGTATAATACAATGTCAAGTATTTATGTATCTAAACATAGAAAGGGTACAGTAAAAATAATCTTACGGGACCATCATCATATATGTGATCTGTTGTTGTGGTGCATGACTGTATGGAGGCACCAGCATCTAGTGAGGGTCTTCTTACTGCATCATCCCATGGTGGAAAGTGGAAGGGCAAGACAGCAAGAGAGAGTGGAACTTGACAAGACTACTCTGGCAATAATTAACCCACTCCCAAGATAACAACATTAATCTATTCATGAAGGTAGAGTGCTTATGAACTAATCATCTTTTATTAGGCCCCACCTCCCAACACAGTTGCATTGGAAATTAAGTTTCCAGCACATGAACTTAGCACCTGGCCTAGTTAAAGCTAAGTGGCACAAGAGTAAATTGAAATTCAAGCCTTTTCTGTCTTACATAAGAAAGATACCTTAAAAGAGTCTTTTAACAAATTTCACTGAAGGGTGTCAGTCTTCCTTTTTTCAGTGAATTAGAGACATCGGTGCAAAGAATATGAATTATTGATCATCTTAATTCAGCTAGTTAGCGAGCTGTATCACATTTATTAAAGTCACTTTTATTTCTATGAGTTTAGTTTCACCATTTATTAGGAGGAAAGGAAACAACTCAAATTTGTGAGGGAGCTCTGGGTTGTCAGGAAAGGCTTTTCAGAGCAGTAAAGCAATCAAATGACAGTAACTGATTCAATATTTGTTTCCTTTGTCTCTTTTTTTTACTTTTTAGTTTTGTAGAACACTTGATCACTACCATCTCACTTGGTCCTAGTTGATGTATCATCTACATTTTTATTCAAGGTGTACTATAAAATGCTATAAAAGGCTATCCTAAACTGGTTTTAAGCATATTTATTTTGTTTGTTAAGCATAAAATACGCAAGAGGATTTTTATGGAGTGACTTCTTGTTACAAGATACTTTGCGTTTATAATCAGCCTTAGTCACTTCAGTTTCATTCCATAGCTTACAGGTATGATGTGCTGTATACTCAAAAGCCTCACCACCTGCTTGCCCCACCCATTTGCTTAAATGTATCAGTTTTTTCTAAGCTTAACATTTACCAAAACCCGAGTTGAAAAGATGAATATTTTTCCTTGTTAGATGTTAACTAAACATTTTTAAATGTACAAAGTTTGCATACAAACATAACCCAAATGACATGAAAGTTATTTGATTCCTGACTTACCTGTGTAATCTCCTGGCCTACTTGAAATTCCTCCCTTCCCTCTCGTCTAGTATCTATATTCTCAGTTATTGGGAGGAAGTTAGGGACCTAGAATTCTTGTGATTGTTTTCAGAGCAGTAGCATTTTGCTAAAATAATTCAAAACATATATCCCTATCTTGGGACTTGAAGAGAATGTGAAATGCTTTATCCTCTGTTTTGCAGGAATGAGGGAAGGAGGTTGTTCTTAGCCAATTATCAAGTAAATTTAAATAAATAATCCAAATCTGGTGTGGGTAAACAAATTTTAGGAACTGTCAAAATTAAGTATGCTTCCCCTTTGGGTTCCAGATTTTACTTAATACTTTTTGAAAGCAGTAAGATAAAAATTTCAGGACCTCAAGAGATGGGTCAAAAGAGTTTCACTGTAATACGAATTGTGAAGCCAGAACTGGAAATCCCCTGTGCTGCTTCTTCCTCTTCATGGTAGTAGAGGTTACAGTTGTCAAATAGTCCAGAGAAACAATGAGAACTTAGGATTTCTGATAGAAAAGTTTTAACAGAGGTGTACTTGTATGCAAATAATGTATGATGCCTCAGTTTCCTCCAAAGTCTTAGTTAACAGAGTTAGAAAAAAATCAGATTATATTTGAAGTTCTGTGTTCATCGTGGAGTAATTATTATTCCAATGGTACAATATACAACATAACTTTAATGCACTTTTTGGTATAGCATAAAGATTTTCTCTTTCTCTGAAGTATTTTTGAAATTAAAAACAAAATAAATGTGGTAGAAGCCATTATTGATGAATTATCATGCTAAATTAATTAACTCATTAATTAATTTATTCAGGGCACACCCAGTTATTCCCCAAACTAAGTGACATGTATCTTGTAATAGACACATTAACCTTGAGAAAAACCCAAACGATCATTATAACAGCAAACAAGAATGTAGGCATCCACATAGTGGATGACTTTAATGACCTGGCACACAGTGCTTTATCTACTTGGCACATGTGTAGGTACAAGGAACACTTAACATTTTGCACCAGAGCTTATTATATACTTTTTCCAATGCTTTAGGTATTACGTAAATGCTAAAATTCTAAAACCTATAGTAAAGCAAAGACCCAGATTTTATTCTACACTAGTTTTGCCAGTAGGTCTCATCCTTACTAACTTACCTTTTAAGATGAAGAACAATGTAACCAAGTGGGAAGAAAGAGCCAATATGAAGAAATTGTCATTGTTTTGAAATCTGCTTCTTTTCCCTTCCTGTATTTCTGTGCAAGAAGAGAATCATCTCTGACCTTGTGAAAGGCAAATACCATGTGTTGGTATTTTATTACATAATTATTATATTATATGACAATATAATAATTGGTTGGTACTCATTTGGCAAGGACTTGAAATTTCCTGCTTAAGATCCTCCACCTATTTTTAACAGCTGGGCTCCCCAACCCCTGGATCACCAACTAGTACCAGTCCATGGCCTGTTAGGAATTGGGCTTGCACAGCAGCAGGTAAGCAGCTGGTGAGTGAGCAAAGTTTCATCTGTATTGACAGCTGCTCCCCATTGCTCGCATACATTACTGCCTGAGCTCCACCTCCTGTCAGATCCACAGCAGCATTAGATTCTCATAGGAGCAAGAACCCTATCGTGAACTGCTTGTGTGAGGGATCTAGGTTATGCTCTCCTTTTGAGAATCTAATGCCTGATGATTGGTCACTGTCTCCCATCACCCCCACATGGGACTGTCTAGTTGCAGGAAAACAAGCCCAAGGCTCCTGCTGATTCTACCTTATAATGAATTGTATAATTCTTTTGTTATATATTACAATATAATAATAATAGAAATGAAGTGCACAATAAATGCAATGCACTTGAATCATCCCCACATCATCCCCAACTCCACCGGTCCATGTCTTCCACAAAACTGGTCCCTGGTGCCAAAAAAGGTTGGGGACCACTGTTTACCAGAATACATAGTGTGGGTTTATAAATTCCCTATCTTTGCAGCACATCCTTTATTTCTGGTTTGCATGGGACTTGAAAGCCTAAAACAAACTAAATGCTAAGAAAAATTATTTTTAAAATTATGATAAAATTTTTTTATTTCAGATATATAGATCTGCAGTCCAGAACTATGAATTTTTTTCAGTTGAGTAGTCTGTTTGCCAATAAATAAATAAATAAATAAATAAATAAATAAAAACTTGCCTATGTTTCTTCTCGTACATTTTATTTAGGATTTGCCCTTAGACATTATTTAGTGCTTTTCTGACATTGTAGGGAAAGTGAGAATAACTGAAACACTAGTTTCTTAAAATTTCTGTTAAAATTGGTTAAAGGCCATAGAACTTTTTTTTTTTTTTTTTTTTTTTTTTTAAGTTAAGCATGTTATCAAGAGAGGTATGCTATAAGAAGTAAGAGGCAGGTAAAGATTTTAGAGATGTGTAGTCCAGTATATTAATTAGAGGGGACTACCTATTTCTAATCCGGAATTATTCATCTTTTCTGATATATCTGTTAAAGTACTCTTAGCATATTTTAAGAAAATTGGCATTTTGAAGTATAGTCTTTGATGGTAGAAATGTGAGGTTGACAAAAATCATGTCCTCTTATATGTATGAATTTAGTCTTCTTTATACAGTTCTTCCTATGATGGAATCTAAAACACAAATGTCTTCAAAACTTTCAGTCTACTTTGGTTACATGTGTTTATTAGCTTATTGTTCACCTTATAGATTAATGGCAAAAAAAGTATAAATTTTAATATTTCTACCTTTCTGGCTTGATGAGGTCTGCAGCATTAATTTCTGACTGGTTAATGCAAACTGGGATTCCTGTTGCCCTAAGAAAATCTGGGAAGTTAAATCAGTAACACAAACACATCTTTTGACTTATTTCAGGACCACATAAACCCATTTTGAATTATTCAGCCATTGCTCAACATCTTGAGCATGTGTAATTAAGAGGTGACTATAATTGGAATGTTCTTAAGACTTTAAGTTGATTATAAAATTTTGTGCTTAATGCTGGCAATAATAAAAACAAAACAAAAACTTTTATTTTAAAACACAGTCTTGCTCTGTCACCCGGGCTGGAATGCAGGGAAGTCATCATACTTCATTACAGCCTGAATATCCCAGGCTCAAGCAGTCCTCCCACCTCAACCTCCTGAGTAGTTGGGACTACAGGCACAGGCCACCATGCTTGGCTCATTTTTTTTTAGTAGAGACAATGTCTCTCCATGTTGCCCAGGCTGGTCTTAAACTTCTGGACTCAAGTGATCCTCCTGCCTCAACTTCCCAAAATACTGGCATTATAGGCAAGAGCCACCACACCTGGCCAAAAAATAATTCTGAAACAGCAAGGAGGAAGGTGGTTTCTTCTCAGGAATTCTAGATTTTAGTTGAGCATGTAAAGGGATCGGTTGACTTACTAACCACTTAGGATTGCACAGTAAGAGAATTTAGTTAAAGGGTAGCCAGCACAGGAGTGGGCCTGGGAAGGGGAAGGGCAGTTTGTGTTAATGTGCATGGGTCCAAGATAGAAATGTTGGGTAACAGAGTTTTGCCGAATGCATTGTTGCTAAAAGGGATGAAGGGCATCAGGATCTACAGGAGATGGAAAAAGTAGTGACTGGATAGTACTGGGTAAAACTAGAATCGGATCAAGGCACTGGAAGCCAGAAATACTAGGTAGAATGTTTGCTGCTATTTAAGTTTCTGTATAAATACCGAGTACAACGTTTCACTTGGGTGGTCAAGGTGCTATGGCTGTGACGACTCCTGAGATTGAGTTTTCTAGTAAAAAAAAAAAAAAAAAAAAAATCTCCGAATGCACAGAATAGTCTCAGGCCTTCTCAAATTTGCAAAGAACAGGTCCACAAGACCTAAATTGCAGTAGTGTAACCTGATAATTAACATTTTTTGCTTTCCTGCTAGAACATTCCTGGGGCCCAAGTCCAGAGACTGGGAACTGAACCACGCATTTCCTTTAGATTGTGCAAGTTGTGAAGGTTGATGTTATTAGCTTGGTTACTATTTGGAGTCTTAGCTCATAGTGTGTCTTTATGGCTTTCTGCCTCACTGGACCCTCTTCCCAAAAGGCTTTAGAATGTGTTCACCATCATGAGCTGACCAACAATTTCTAAATTCCTGCTCAGAAACACAGCAAGGGGAATGCAGTCAAGCACAAAGGGCTTAAATGACCAGGTAAGGCTGGGCTGGATGAATAAAGAGGAATGTCCTATGAGTGTGACTGTAGTTTTACAGTATCCTGTTTCAACTGTTAACATTTGACTTGTGGCCTTGTAGACAGTGTATTAATATCAGATCTTCTTTTTCAGAACTGTTTTAATCATGGACAAACAAAGTAAGTTATTTTAAATGTTTACTTTCCTCCCTATAATGTTAATCTGTTGGTAACTTGTTATTTGTCATAATGTTTTATTCAGTGTCTGAAAGTATATAATTTGCTTTCTGTTGTTTATGCTCCAGAATACAATGTCTAGTTCAGTATTTCGACTATAGAGAAGATGTACAATAATACCACTACCACCAGGTTCTTCATTAAAAATAAGAAAACCTTTTGGAAAGCTAAGAAATGCTAGATTTATTGGGAAATATGTTCTGTAACATATATTCAAACCAGAACAATATTCTCTTTTCTCTATGTATTTTCTATGTATAAAGATTATTCAGTCATACTAATTAACAGATAATAAGATTTCAGTTCATTGTAATAAACTCCTCAGATACACACTTCGACATATATTTTATCACAGACACATGTTTATATGTTTAAATAAATACCAGTCATTATGTTCTGGCTTTTTTTCTCTCAAGAAAATTCTAAGTAAGATGGATATTTATCAAGCAAGTAATAAAAACTTTGTCTTATTAAGATACTAAGGTTCTGAAGAGGGACAACACTACAGAGGGAAAATTATGTTCAAAATTCCCACTACATAGGGAAAATTAAATTCAAAAATTAAATCCTGTTTTTTCTGAAATGCTTTTCTTTATTCTCTCTTTCATCTTTGTTGAGGTAACAAAAAAATATTTATCTATTGCTACAGTGTCAGCCTTATTAGATATATGAAATAATCTCCAGGACTAGACTCCTCGCTTTTCCCATGTGAAGTTTTATGGTTTTCTTTTTACTTACAAAACTCAAAGCTTTTTAAATGTAAATTGATACAGAGTTACACTGTTTTATTTGCCACAAACTTTAAGTTGATTCCACTGAATTTACAAAAATTTATCTCGTCATGGTCATAGTCAACTTTTAACTTTTTAGTTTTGTATATATAATTGTATGTATATATGAATGCATTTGCCTAAATAGAAATAAAATGTGTTTATGTGTGTGAATAAATGTGTATATATGTATATATACATACATGTAGACATAAAAATAAAATATCTTTAAGACAATGCAATAGACTTGTATTATTTATAAGCCATTTTAAGTTGCATTTCAAAAATGCAAAAATGAAACCATAGTTAGCATGCTCTTTGTTCTACTTGAACACCTGCCCATTCACTCATTCTCCTTGTATGAATTCCCCCTGGAATGCCTGAAATCAGAATCATTGCTTTGGTACCAAAAGCCCAGAGATTGTGAGCTCATGATTTCTTGAGTCTGTCTGCTCCTGGATATGTGTATGTGTGTGTGTGTTCTATGTTCTAGTATTCAAACAATGTTGCTTATTAAGAGGTATCACAATGTGACATAACTGTCAAGGGTAGATCTTTACTTCACACTTGGAGAGTATTTTCCTGAAATCTCTTCTGAGTCTGATGCTGTTGTTTCCAACTTAAGTTTGGAGTAGGGGCTGCAGGCAGGGCCTTATTAGCTAGAGAACTAGGGAGTTAGGTCAGTCACTTGATGCTGAGAAATAGAAGAGAATGGATGGGAAGGAATGATGGGGAGTTTCAGAGATTTGTAATGATTCAGAAATCACAGGGTATGTTGCAGTGTTTGTCCAGGGAAAAGCCTTCATATGTTTTTTGTTGTTGTTTTGTGTTTGTTTGTTTATTTATTTATTTGAGACGGAGTCTCTGTCGCCCAGGCTGGAGTGCAGTGGCACCATCTCGGCTCACTGCAAGCTCCGCCTCCCGGGTTTAAGTGATTCTTCTGCCTCAGCCTCCTGAGTTGCTGGGACTACACGCGTATGCCACCATGCCTGGCTAATGTTTGCATTTTTAGTAGAAATGGGGTTTCATTATGTTGGTCAGGCTAGTCTTGAACAAGAAGGAGAGCGGTTTTTTTGCCTGATTTTACACAATCACCATGCACTGCATTCTGCTGAAGTCATGATGAAGCCATTTATGAAGGAGAAAGGCCGGGACAGGGGGTGAGGAAAACAATCCAATCTTCCTGATAAAACCACATGGTAAGCAAGTTGAGTGGTCTTTGAAAGTTCATAATAGAGACACATACAAAAAAAAGTGTTACAGTGAAAGTTTGACCTGTATGTTCTTCCATATTGATGCCATGCCTCCATGATTCTAAAAAAAAAATTTGAATTTACAGTTAGTAATTCATAGGGAAACAGATAAGGAGATAAATGTAGTGTCTACTACACCTTAAGCTGTATGAAAGCAGAGCCATTGTAGCCACAGAGCCTAATTCAATGGTGACACAGGACATGCTCAGTAAATATTTGGAGACTGACTGTGGTAGTAACTGAATGACTAGATGGGCATGAATATTAATATTTAGGAGGCTGAACCATTTGTGCATATATTAAGGTTACACAAGCCTTCTTAGCAAATAACAAAGTTTAATATGCTAGTGTATTATAATTAAATGGTATGGCTTTTGTGGGTCAAAAACAGTCATATTTGGGGAATTTCATATGGTTCAACTTTATTGGTGTAGTTCTAGAGTAAGCATAAAATATATAAATACTGAAGTATATTCATTATTTTAAATATTTAAAATAATAATTCTTATAGCAGTGACGATAGATATCTTTAAAATCGTCCATAATTCTACCATCCTCACATCCCAATAATTTCATTTATCTCTTTCTTCGTAGGAGTCTGTAATAATTTTAAAGCTATCTTTATTTTATTGTTAACAAAACATGGAACTGATCATTCATCAGGGATGTTTCAAAAACTGGTGATTCAGCCCCAGTAACTTAGCTGTCTCATTTTATCTAAAGGAAAATTTGTTTGAAACAAATTTGCTAATCGCAAATTAGCTCTGATAATAGGCATAGCTGATGTTAAGTGAAAATTTTAGTTCCCCTATTTCAATATAGCATAAGACCACACAAGTGACAATTATCTAAGTACAATACATTGTTTCTTTCTAATATATATTTTATTTAGTCAGACATCTATTTACCTCTCTTTGAATTGCAGACACACAGATGAATGCTTCTCACCCTGAAACAAACTTGCCAGCTGGGTATCCTCCTCAGTATCCACCGACAGCATTCCAAGGTAAAGTAGTTGATTAAAGAAGAAAAATGAAAGTTACTCAGTCTCTCTCTCTTGAGAGAGAGAGAGAATTGTGCATTTGTTTTTATTTTAGTTGTTCTTTTTTTAAAACTATATTAATGAAATTTTGGCAGCGTAGTTCTTGATTATTTTTATTTCGCTATATATTTTCCATAGAAGTAATTTTTATTTATAGAGGACAGTAAAGGTATAAAGAAAGCTAGTAAAAACAGCATTAGGTTTAAATTTAGCAAATGAAATACAAGACTGCACATCCCAAAACACAAATGTTAAGTAAAATATTTTATTGATCCTCCATCTGTTCTGAAAATTATGATCATTTAATCACATTTAGGAAATTTATTTCTGATAAATTGAGTCATGTAGTAGCTTGGCATGTGTTCAGTGAGAGTCACATCAAAATGGTAAGACTGCTTAAAACTGGAAGTAATAGAAATTCAGTTACCTGGGAATAATTCTCATTTTAATTTTATAATATATATGAAAGCTTTATTTTTGTATATATACTGATTCAGCCCTGTATTTCTAAGAAAAATATTTGAGTCATTTGACTATGTATGTAATTGAGTACATTTTTTCTTTTCAACCAATGCCTGAAAGAATTCAGAGATTTTCATTTAGGCAAATGCAGTTATCCAAACTACTAGAACTTTAAAAATAGCAAAGGCCATGGCATGTCCAGATTTACAAGCAGGCAGGCTACCCAGATCTTGAAAGAGCATCCTGGGGATTTAGGATCAAAGGGAATGTGGGTTGGATAGAAGGATGTACCCATTGTGTGCTCTTCCCTGAGTAAGCAAATGTGCTTAGGAGCTGAATGTCATGTTTAATTGCCTAGCAAGAAACCTCCCTGCGGTCCCGGATCTCATCCAGATGTTTGCAACTAAAAGAATATGAGCTAGATAAGCTCAAAGTCTCTCAGGTGGTGGCTCATGGCAACCATGCCTGCACTGAAGTATCATCACCCAGAACCACTTCAAAATAGTAGTGCCAAGGCACTATTCCAGAAAAATTAAATCATAGCTTCTGGTGGTGGGACTCAAGGAATAGTAATCTTTTAACACCCGAAGTCATTTTAATCTGAAGCCAGGGTTGAGAACCTCTGCTCTAAATTCTTACAGGGTTGCTGTTTGGAAAATCATTAGTAAGTCTATAATAGTCATCCAAGGCACTTAAGAAAATTATGTAATCCACCCTATCACTAAATTAAAAGTGGATATACATAAATAATACAGTTCAGATATAATCAGACTTGAGAGTTTGCTGATATATATATATCACTCTACAGCTTTATTTTGTTTCTCAAGTCCAGGATTACATATAGCACAAGTCTTAAGATAACAATGATGCTAACAGTAAGGATAATTTAAAATTGAGAGCTTACCATGCTTTAGTCATTGTTTTAAATGTGGAATTAATGTGGATTAACACATTTAATTCTCAGAATACTCTTATGAGGTAAATACTGTTAGTTATCCCCATTGTGTATGTGAGAAAGCTGAGGCATAGGGAGTTTGGATCAGGCTTCAGGTTCTGCCTACTTTTTTAAAATAAAAATTTGTATAGGTAAATGTGCTGGTAAACTAGGTTCTGCCTTCTTTACTGATAGTTATGTGGTAGTCTTAAACAAGTTGCAGTACCTCGAAGCCTCAGTGTTCCTATCTATAAATGAGGGTGATATTATCAATGTAGGTTGCTTTGTAGAGTAAATGAGAATATACGTAAAACACTGAGCACAATGCTTGCAAATAAGAAATGACAAGTATTTGCTAACATATTTAAAATATTTTAAATCAAGTAGTCTTTACATAAATGATACTAGTGTTCAAATTTCAGGTAATTCTTTATGCTTAATTCATTCATTTGATGAGTAATCAATCATATTTTCAGAGTCTGGGGAAAATTATGATAATGTTAAAAATGTAAGAAATTAAATCACATCTCTACATACCCACTGGTCTGCCTATGGTCTGGTTTCTGTGCTGACGCCAGTGATCTTTAAAAATGTAAATCTGCTCATATTACAGAGAGTGTATAACCCCTATTTTATTAGTGTCCTGTTACTTTCAGGATAAAGGCTAACACTAAACCCAGGATGGCCTTTTCCATGCTCTCTTTAACCTCCTCTTGAGCCTGGCTTGCTGCTATTCAGCTAGACTGGCTATTTTTCAGATTTTTAAAGGCCTGTGTTAGTTACTGTCCCAGGACTTTGCTCTGAAATGTTCTTTCTATGACTCTGGCCTCCTGAACTCCTGTGCATCCTTCAGATCTCAGCATAAAGGTGACCCCTCAGGGCAGCTGTTCCTACTCCTTCCCTTTTTCTCTTCCCATCTCAATAGCGACCTTTGGCATCTCTAGTCATAAAACCGTGGTCTCTTACTTGAAAGCATTTATCTCTTATTCTAATTAATCAATTAATTACTCTGGTATTATAGCTCCCCAGAATAAGTGGGGATATAAAGTTGTCTCTCTCATTAAACAATGATGGACAGGGATTGCATCTGTGTCTTCCATTGTAAATTCTAATACTTTTCTACTCCTGAAAATTTTGTAAGATATAAATAAGACCATGGAACTCATTCTTCTGCTCAGAATCCTCCAGTACTTGCCAATCATAATTGGAACCAAATCCAGACTCCTTACTAAGGCCTCCTTTGATGAACAGCTTCCTATTGCTTTGCTAACAGCATGTCAGATTCATTACAAAGTCAGAGGTATTCTATTTGCCTTTCTTTCCTCCTGAAGCATTTCTCACTAGGTCTTCATATAAAGCTTTCCTCATCTTTTAGACCTTGATGGAAATTATATTTACCTAAAGTGACTGCCTCATGCCCTGCCCTCCCTGACATACATTCTCTCCATCACATCCATATGAATTTTTTTCGTTCTAAATGTGTTTTCTTTCTCTCAGAAGTTGACTGTAAGCTCTCTGATAGCAGGATGCCTCCTTGAGATTTGTGTCCTCATATTCTACAACACAGCCAGTCACATTATGGATCATTTGTAAATATTCATTCATCATAAAGGAATAAATTATAAAAACTATATGATGCATTATTGTGAGGTTTAATCTGTTTTTCTAAGCCTTATTTTTTAAAGGCAAATGAATTTTGTATAAATGTTCCATTTAAAAGAATGTATAAATTTCCTATTCTAAGTATTGCATTTTGCATAGGCTTTAATGTTAAAATATTGAGAAACTCAGTCCTTTGAAATTATATTCCACTGCTATGGAATTTTGTAGACCATACAAATAGGCATATAAATCTTCATTGTAATCACACATTCATAGAGAATATGAAGTACACTTACTCTTATTAAATTTCTGCCTCTACTCTGCCTCTTACAATTTTTTCCCATCCTTGTTTCTCAAATTATATTTTCCAGAGACCAAAGGATGTTAAATTGTGAAATTTAAATTTCTAACCTAAATATTACAATGAAATTTTCTTTTAATGAAGAAGGACTTAGGAAAGCAATACATTATGGATTAAAACATAATGCAAAGGATTAACTCAAGCAGGTATCTGGAATGTACTGAAAGAAATGACATACTTTCACCTTCAACAGTGGCACTATAATATTTTGGACTGGACAGTTCTTCATTTTTAGGGAGCTGTTCTGGGTCTTTGAAGATGTGTAGCAGTAGCCCTGACCGCCACCCACCAGATGCAGTATTATCTTCCCCTCCAGTTGTGACCAAAAAGAGTCTGCAAATCTTGTCAAATATCCCTGGCAGAGAGGGGGCAAAACTACCCCCAGTTCTATACATACATTATAAGTTATTTGCTAGAATTTCAGAATTATCATTTTTCACAAGGTACTTTGGCCCTAGAAATGCTGACTCAAAGCCATTATTTTGGGCCTTCTACCAATGCTGTGTCTGTTTCCCTTGAGGCTTGCCAGAATCTTTATGTAGGTGACTGTAGATCATGGTTATTTACTTTCATTTTCTCAGATATTAAAGCGTATTTTCCATCTGAGTTTTGAATGGTAAGGGTAAGGCTATTCACTGCCTGCTATCCTCAAAATAGAAGTGGATGTGCAACCACAGATATTTCATTGAAAAATCTCAGAAAGATAAAAGCATATCTTAAACATCATAGATACAGATTTCTATGCTGAAATGTCAACTTATAGATAGATGGCGTAACCCTAAAATGGTTGATGATTCCATTTTTGGTGCAGTTATAAATCATTTCACTTGTTTGTATTTCAGGACCTCCAGGATATAATGGCTACCCTGGGCCCCAGGTTGGCTACCCACCCCCACCAGCTGGCCATTCAGGTCCTGGCCCAGCTGGCTTTCCTGTCCCAAATCAGCCAGTATATAATCAGCCAGGTGGAGCTGCAGGGATACCATGGATGCCAGCACCACCGCCTCCATTAAACTGTCCACCTGGATTAGAATATTTAAGTCAGGTAATTTCAAAGACACAAAATACTCATAAAAAACAGAACTGTGCTTCCAGCTTGCTTAACCAGATTAACAAATGAATAATTCACCAAAGTCTGAAATGGCAAAACTGTATTTTCTGCTAAGAGATTACTCTCATTCTTTTAGGTCATGTTCAGTTTTAAAGCAAAACACAAATGCCTTAGAAAATTGTACTTTCTGTGATCTTAAATACAATCTACGATAATGGCCAGTAACAAACATTCAATTAACACTGTTTTCCTGTCTTTGTTGTATGCCTGATACATGTATTAACTCATTTAATCCTTATAGAAAGTCTATGATGTATAAGGTGCTACAGTTATCTCCATTTTTCAAAAGAAGAAACTGAGGTCCAGAGAAGTTATATAGCTCGCTCTGGGGTGAGAACCTAAAGAGTTAAGACTGTTTTTTTAATCCCCAAACTTTGGTACTGAGCAAAGTGCTCTTTAATCTCAATACTAATAATTGCTTTATAATTTGAAATAAAATTTAAATTAAGTTTATTTTTGAGTTTCAATAAGTGGCACCAAACAAGGGGTTAATATTTTATGTGTAATACAACTCACCTTTTTATTGTAACTAATAAAACTGCATTTTTATGATGCTGCTTTTGTTCTTTGGAAGACCCAATTTTATAAATGTCATTAATAAAGGAGTAAAAAGTCCTGGATTTTGTTGCACTGAATTATAATTAATCTCAGCAATAAGAGGTTTAACATTTATTTGGTGTCAGAAATCAGGTAGATCAAATAGAAACAAGAAACTCCGTGTGTCCAGCCAGTTTTCATTTCATAAATTACTTCTTTCTTGCACTCTCTTTAGTAACTTAATTTCCCACAATGCACTTAAGTGGCACAATCATAGGAATTTTTGGTCATTATTGTATTATGCAAGAAATACACAGAAATAGATATTTTAAAAATCAGGGTCTCATAAAATACATAAAGGATGTTATCACATATGACAAAGGCTGATATTAAGTATGCTTAATACAGATTTGAAACTTGTAAAAAAATCTCTTTGATGGCTAAAGAAGTTATCAATATTTCTTGAGCCTCCTCTAGAAGGAAGACTGTTTTCTACTTTTCAAATTGTTTTTGACACATAATAATTGTGCATATTTATAGAGTACAGTCTGGCATTTTAATGCCCATGTACTACTATGTGTAATGAAAAATGAGAATAGTTAGCATACCTATCACTTTCAATATTTATCATTTCTTAGTGTTGAAAACATTCCAGATCCTCTCTTCTAGTTATTTGAAAATATACAATAAATTGTTAAGTATAGTCAACCTACATAACTGTGGAACACTAGAATTTATTCCTCCTATCTAAATGTAATTTTGTATTCATTAACCAACTTGTCTTTATACCTCTCCTCTCTACCCTTCACAGTTTCTAGTAACCACTATTCTACTATCTACTTTTTTTGGTTGTTTGGATGGAGTCTCGCCCTGTTGCCCAGGCTGGAGTGCAGTGGTGCCATCACAGCTCACTGCAAGCTCCGCCTCCCAGGTTCAAGCGATTCTCCTGCCTCAGCCTCCCAAGTACCTGGGCTACAAGCGCCCCCCACCACACCCAGCTCGTTTTTGTATTTTTAGTAGAGACGGAGTCTCACCATATTGGTCAGGCTGGTCTCGAACTGCTGACCTTGTGATCCGCCTGCCTTGGCCTCCCAAAATGCTGGGATTACAGGCGTGAACCACCATGCCCAGCCTCTATTCTCTACTTCTAAGAAATCAATTTTTTTAAGCTTCCACTTATGAGTGAGAACATTCAGTATTTTTCTTTCCGTGCCTGGCTTATTTCACTTAACATAATACGTCCCTGGCCGGGCGCGGTGGCTCAAGCCTGTAATCCCAGCACTTTGGGAGGCCGGGACGGGCGGATCACGAGGTCAGTAGATCGAGACCATCCTGGCTAACCGGGTGAAACCCCGTCTCTACTAAAAAGTACAAAAAACTAGCCAGGCGTGGTGGCGGGCGCCTGCAGTCCCAGCTACTCGGGAGGCTGAGGCAGGAGAATGGCGTGAACCCGGGAGGCGGAGCTTGCAGTGAGCTGAGATCCGGCCGCTGTACTCCAGCCCGGGGGACAGAGCGAGACTCCGTCTCAAAAAAATAAATAAATAAATAAATAATAATAATAATAATAATAATAATATGTCCCTTAGGCTCACCCATGTTGCTGCCAGTGATAGGATTTCATTCGTTTTTATGGCTGAGTTTTATTCCATTGTGTGTATCAAGAATGAATTTTTCTTTATTCATTTATCTATTGAACACTTAGGTTGATTCTATATGTTGACTATTAATGCTGCAATAAGCATGAGATTGCAGATACCTCTTTGACATATTGATTTCCTGTCCTTTAAAATTTTTGTTCTGAAAATTTCGAAAAATTTGAAAAAATACTGTTTAAAAAAAAACAGTAGTGGGATTGCTGAATCATATGGTGGCTGTAATTTTAGTTTTTGAGGAACCTCTTCACTGTTCTCCATAATGGCTGCTCTAATTTACTTTCCCACCAACAGATTTCCCCTTCTCCACATTTTTACCATTATTTGTTATGTTTTTGTCTTTTTGATAATAGTCATTTTAACTAGACAAAGATAATATCTCATTGTGGTTTGGATTTCATTTCTCTGGTGATTAGTGATGTTGAGCGTTTTTTCATAAACTTACTGGCCATTTATATCTATGTATGTATGTATGTATGTATGTATGTATGTATGTATGTATTGAGACGAAGTCTCGCTCTTATTGCCCAGGCTAGAGTGCAGTAGCACAATCTCGACTCACTGCAACCTCTGCCTCCTGGGTTCAAGTGATTCTCCTGCTTGAGCCTCCCATGTAGCTGGGACTACAGACGCCTGCCACCACACCCAGCTCATTTTTTGTATTTTTAATAGAGACAGGGTTTCACCATGTCAGCCAGGATGGTCTCGATCTCCTGACCTCGTGATCTGCCCACTTTGGCCTCCCAAAATGCTGGAATTACAGGCATGAGCCACCTCAATTTACTAATTGTTAAAGATACTCCAGTGTAAATCAATTTTATTTGACTTGAATTTTTCCACATTAATAATGAACACAATAAATCTTTTATTAATTAAAAATATTAACTTCAGTTTTATACTAAAAAGTAATATAAGCTATTAAATATTGATAACTGATTACATGTACTTTAAAAAATATAAATACATGAATTTTAATTTGGTTAGCTTATAAAAACCTTCATTTGACATATACTTACCACTTATTTTTTTTTTCCTGTGACAGATAGATCAGATACTGATTCATCAGCAGATTGAACTTCTGGAAAGTATGTATTCATTGTTTTAATCCTGTTTCTATACAGAGTAGAAGTTTATGCAGACAAAGGCACATCAACCTCTACAAATATAACACTCTCACTTATATGGGACAGTTAAGCCGGTTATTTACAGTAATAAACATCAGCAATTCGTTTCTAAAATTTAGGAATCAAAAGGTAAAATGCTATTATGTTGGGCACCTGCCCTCAGGATATTGACACTAACTTAGAAGAAAAATAATCAAAACCCTTATTTTGCTCCTCTCTTCATACATCACTTTTTATCTGACTTCTGCCACTTAAGCTATTTTCTCCGTAATTGTGATCAGCTTAAGAATGGCACAGAGCCACATTCTAAAGTAAGTTATCTTTTTTATTCGGATGAGGAAGTTTGGGAAAATTATCATTGGTGCCCACAGTTTCTCTTGGGAGTTAAGATGAATGCTATAAAACCTTTGTATACCAGGTTGGATGCAGGACACTGCAGTGTTGGAGGATGCTGACCAACTAGCCTGCAGGCTTGGCTTCATAGAAGAGCACTCCTGCTCCTGCTGAATGGCCTGGCATTTCCTTGGGTCCAGGGCTCCTTAGGTGCAGGAATAAACTTAGGAAGCCAGTAATGTTTTATAATGACTGCCAGGGAAAGAAGACCCCGGGTAGATTTATGAACCATAGTGTTTTCCTTCTAGATATAAAAGGTTTAGGAAAAACTCTGCCAGTTTTTAGGAATATGTCTGTTAAATTCATTTTCACCTGTCTCCAAAGTTTCTTTCCACTGGTAAAAATTAGAACATGGATTGTATAAGCAAAATAATGGATCTGGCTAAAATATACGATTGTCATCTATTACATTGAAGTTATTTATAAAGCACAATATTAGATATTTATAATTTACTTGATTTTTTTTAGTGTATGTAAACAAAGCTTTCTCTGGAAGACAGCTTTGTATTCTGAATTTTTTATGTTTTATAGTATATATTAATAAGGCTATAAAATCCAAACAGACATATAACCAAACATTACACAGCACACTATTTATCTTTTTTTGTAGGTTTATGGGCTTTATAGATATTGTTAAATAATGTGTTAATTATGAAATAGAAAGTTCCAAATCTAATAGTTTTTAATTATGCTTATTTTTCAAAAAAGAAATGTCTCAAGGTTTTTTTGTTTCTTTTTCTCCAAAATTGAAAGTCTATGTTATTTTTTCATGAGTGATATAAAAAAGACGAAGATTACTCAGTTTTTTAGAATCTGAGCATAAAATAGGCACTTACTTTTTTTCTCAGTTCAAAACACAGAAGACAATAAAGACATAAACAATTTGTATTTTTAAGTAAATGAAAAGAAACTTAAAGGTTATGTAAAACAATGTTGTTTTACAAATAAGCTGGAGATTTTTGAGATTAAGCTACTTAATGAAACAATTAATTAGATAATAAATGCCCTCTCAAAATCAGCTTAACTTTTTTCTCATTAAACATTTGACTATTTCAAATGTTGATATCAGAAGTGGTGGTTATAAATGCAGAGTACAGGGTCTGTCTGTGTCCCACCAAGGACTCTTAAAGGCATTCATGGTGCTAAGACTTGTGAAGGCCATCTTTCTCTGACTCAGCGTCTTTCCACATAGGCATTGTAGAGTGACTTTTCCTCCATATATTTATTTTAATCACTCTTTATTGTAGTCAGTCTTCTGACATCCATGACCCCAGTTACTGAGGGCTATGTACAAGTGGAACGGTTATTGCTCTTTTCTGGCTTTAAATACGGAGAGGTTTCCAGTGTGTGGTTAGATACGGAAAGCCCTTGATACGAAAGCATGTGAGCGTCAGCATTTTGCAGCCATCTGTTTTGCTCATGAAGAGATTAGCCCAGCTAAAGTGCAGATTCCCATGGTCTAGATATTCTGTGAGTTGAAGTGTTGGTTGCCAAACACCCTTTGTCTAATACCCACCTCCCACTTCTGAACAACTACTGCTGAGTTGAATAAGGATGCCCTGGGTCCACTGTTGACATTCTAATTCACCTTTCATTTTTCACTCCCTCGGTTTTTATGCACGTACATTGCCTTCTTTCAAAAGCATTGCATTGCAAAAAATAAGACATAAGTATGGTTTATAAGACAGTCTCAAACCGATTGATTTAATATAAAATTTCATAGCACATAAACAGCAATCCTCTTATATTCCCCTCCACATTACACAAAAACTATCATGCATTAGTGGACATTTTATCTATGCACCTAGCACCACTGTGCCCACCCACAGCATTGTCCCAACCCTCAGCAGAAAAGTCTCTCTTCTGACAGACATTTATGGAATTAGGAAAATATAACTTGTTTCCTGTGTCTCACATAAGGACTTAATTTCTCTATACATTGGTAATCTCTCCTCCTCCTTTTTTTTTGCCATGTTTCTCTGCCTGGATCATCTATGAACATCATTTCTTCTCCTTCTCCTTATGCCACTTGGAGTATCATCTAAAACTGGCATAGCTAGATATGATAATATCTTTGGATAAATTCAATATTTTTAACATAGAGGTGATTATGATTTCGTCTTTTATGTTTTTAGTTTTAACAGGTTTTGAAACTAATAACAAATATGAAATTAAGAACAGCTTTGGACAGAGGGTTTACTTTGCAGCAGAAGATACTGATTGCTGTACCCGAAATTGCTGTGGGCCATCTAGACCTTTTACCCTGAGGATTATTGATAATATGGGTCGAGAAGTCATAACTCTGGAGAGACCACTAAGATGTAGCAGCTGCTGTTGTCCCTGCTGCCTTCAGGAGGTCGGTGAGCAATTACCAGGGCATTTTGTAAAGTAGTTCAGCAAGAATTTCTACCCTGTCATTGAACCTTTCATCAAATGTAGGCATTACGATTATTACATTTACATATATTATTTTGCCTTGTAGATAGAAATCCAAGCTCCTCCTGGTGTACCAGTAGGTTATGTTATTCAGACCTGGCACCCATGTCTACCAAAGTTTACAATTCAAAATGAGAAAAGAGAGGATGTACTAAAAATAAGTGGTCCATGTGTTGTGTGCAGCTGTTGTGGAGATGTTGATTTTGAGGTAAGAGATATCATAATGTTTATAAGATTTGCTTTCCTAATAGAAGAATGTAATTTTGCAGGATATTATAAATGCATTAAATAAGTATTGTGTGCCAATGTCTCAATAGCAAGATAATTTGCTCACATATTTAACTTTGGTCAGAATGGTAGTTATCACTCTGATTAAAGGTCACCATTGGTCATGATAAATGGAAAAAAGAGAAGCAGACCTATGTAGTCAAATAAAAATAAGCAAATCATCTAATACTTAAATGTGGTAGTTTCTGTGTGATGACACTGTATATTATCCATTTTAAACAGAATGTTAACCTTGTCATCTAAGTCTGATTGCCAAAGCATGTGGATCCTTCTTAAATCTGAAATATCAATTGCCAGTGCTCAAGGCCATGTTCAGAATGTCTGACATCTTTGAATTCCTACAAGAAATCCAATTATGCAAAGATAGTTTTGAGAAAATTAGTATAATATATACTACCCAATTATGCTTCTCTGTGGTCTCTACTTTTCCCTATATTAAATTAGGTCACTGGAAGCTGCAACATATTAATATTTGTATATTTACTGTAATATATTGTAGAATTTCATTACAGTAGTTCTTCAACAACAGATGGTCTACTTTTACAATCCAAAGTTTTTCATTGCAAATGTTTAAAAATCAGAAAGTTTTATGACTTAATCTTGATTTCTTGTTTCTCTTGGAAAATCAGAAAACTAGGTTAACTGGGCCCACCTTTCCACAGAAAGGGCAAAAATCTACTAAAGATGTGTGGCGCTGCCCCTTGTAATAATGACATGGGAACTCTATCACTGTCTCCACCCCTTACTGAGGTTTTTCAATATCCAGTGTCATTCCTTTACATGATCTGTCTGCCTTCTTTAATCATATGGTATTTGATTCCTCTGTCAGACCTCAGCTATATAAAGATAAATCCTTTCCCTCATTGACTTAATAATCTAATGACAGAGATTTGCAGTTCTAAGGAGGAGGTTATGTAGAAACTTTAAAAAGGCTCTTATAAAGGGATTGTATAGTGTGTGTATGTATATGTGTGCATAATATGCATGTATAAAATTTTATACAGGGGTATGAATAATAGCAGTTCTTCATGTAAGGGATGGAATCTCTATCCTACCTCCAGAGAAGTGAAAAGTAATTTCTCATTCAAGGAACAATATTAACAGAAGTTTGGCTGGAATATATTTTACTTTTAGTAAATAAATGAAAACACTGGAAAAGCATTGTGTAATCCTTATATTTGATACTAAAGAATTTATATTTCATGTAGCAGCCTTTCTTGATGGACACCTTGAAGCATCCATTCCATGTAATAAATTAACTTTTCTTCTATTTATCCAGAATGATGATATCAAGGTACTCTCATGGAAAGAATTGAGAAATAGTCACTTGAAGAATTTTCCATAGGGTTGACAGTGGAAACTGTAACACCTCAAAGCAGAAATTATTGGTATAAGGGACCACTAAGGAACATGAAATCCACCAGGGTGCCACTGGGCATGGAAACTTGAAGTAATAAAAAAGATAAAAACCTGTTCCACAGCAGGGGCAGAAATCATTCTAAAACAAAGAATAACTCAAGAGGCATTTTATCAGTGTACTATGTGGAACTAATTCATGGATTTGATGTCAATTGAGGATGAAAAAAATTTTGGAGATAAACTTGATGTGTTATTATTCTGATATTACATTGGCCAAGTTAAGAATCTTGGAGGAAAAACACTTGATTTGTGTCCTCTTGACCATTATGATAGTCTGCTTTTTAAAAAGTAAGGTATCAAATACTAATACACATCTAGGTCAGGGATCAGCAAAATATAATCAATGGGCTCTAGTTGATCATATAAAATATATATGGGAAGTTAATAACTTGAATTACAGTCATGTTGGATTTTAGTTATGTAGAGGAAAAGAATGGAGAGTTTTCAGCAAACAGATAGTAATTGAATCTCTAAGAAGGTTATGTCAATGGTGAGTAAGAGAGAGCCTAGTAGACCTTTTATCCAATATAGATAATAAGAGAGTCTGTCTCCTTCAAGGACTCTTGCTGGGGGGAAAAATATGACCACACGAAACTGACATACCAAGTCAGTTCTGTCTATGAGCTTGAATTCCTGCCACTGTTGTGTTTCAGGAATCTCAAAATACAGAAATTGATCCTGAGTGGTGATAAATTCTGTATGGTCAACTAGAGCCCACAGATTTTTTTTCCTGTCCTCTCAACTAGATTTTCATTAGTATTCAATAAATATGTTTTTAAAAAGCAGACAATCATAATGGTCAAGAGTATAGACACTGGAGCCAGACACCCAGGTTTGAAACCCATCTTCACCACACTTATCTGTATGACCTTCAACAAATTATTTCACTTCTCTTTGCTTTAGTTTTTTCACATGAAAATTAGGTGTAATAACAGTAAATAAATAATTAGTAAGTAAATAAAATAGCTTACCAGCAACTATTAATATACTCATGATACACTTATATTTCTTTGCTACATACCTAGATCCTATATTCTGTCATTATATTTCAGTATTTTGCATTTATATTTGCATTGTGAGATGAATCTATGGTTTTCTTTTTAGAATGATTTACCAATTAGTATTATGTTTATGGATTTAAAAGTTTAACATTATACAATACCAATTTATTATTTCCAAATGTTGAAATTTTATTACAGTGATTTTCTATTCCAAAATGTCTACAATTTAGCTAAAAATTATCCAGTCCTGATAATTTATTGGTTGAAGATCATTATTTGCATTTCTTATCCTTGCCATAAAAAAAATGTATTCTCTACTTCTTTAAATTTCTTGCTGTAGTAATCAAAAAGGGCAAATGTTAATATCTTTGTATAGTGTTAGGTTTAGAGTGGCTAGTAAGTTGTCAGCTGCATTTTTCATTTTTTTTAATTTCAGAATTAAAAAATAAATCAGAGTTTTCATTACTAGCTTCAAATGCTTCAACGACAGCTATTAGAAAAATACTAACATGTACAAGAAAGGATTTGTATTCATTTATTTCGCCACAGTAGTATTTCATTACACATAATCCCTAAAACTCAGCCGCTTGCAACAAGTGTTTATGCTCATGCTTAGGGGTCTGCAGGTCAACTCTGTTTCAGTGGATGTATTTAAGCAGTGATTCAGGCTGCATGTTAACCTCAGTCTGCTCCAGGTATGTTTGTTCTGTGGCTGTAGCAGCAGCAGCTACCTGAGTCATGCTTTTCTAGTGGCTTGTCACTGAAGATTATAAGCCAGGCCAAAGCACTTAGCCCAGTTTAAGGACACTACTCATGTCATATCTGCTAACACCCATTGTTCAAACAAGTAACATGGCCAAGCCTAATTATGAAGGAACAGGAAGTATACTGACCCTACAGAAGGAGAGGGAATGAAATGAATATTTGATGAACAGTATTATGCTATCAGTTTCATATTAGATGTTTATTTCTGCTATTTTACAAACTCTCCACTTGTACTAAAATAAAATGAGTCAAGTGTTTTTAGATTCCCCACATTTATTTAGCTGAAAAGGACACTCCTCTGTTAACACAACTATAGATGTGCCTAGTTTTGTGAATTTCAGCTACATTCAGTCCCCACCTGCCCTCCTAGAGGAGTTGCCTTAGTCTGAGCACAGTCCATTCGACTCTATATGATGGCCCTGGGCTTTCCTCAGGCAGAATTGTAAAATTAGAAAATTGCTACTTTGGAGCTCCTTTGTTTATACACTCTTCGTCTTTTATTATTCACACCCCACTAGTTATCCACTGTTACTTCAGCCCTTGGCGTGGAGCATTTCATCAAGTTACTTACTGGTATTTGCCTTTACTCCAAACTGCTAATCTTTTCTAGGCGCTTAGCATTTCATGTTTGGTAACTCACAGTGGGTGGTAATAAGCCTTTTCATCATATTTAATCTTTCGGTCTATGTAAACTGTGCTTCTCCTAAAGCAGAAGTCTAATAGGAATTTTGTTCATTACCTTCCTGATGGTTTCTAGAAATATCATCACATAAACATTTCATATTTATATCTTTTTTTGCCTAAATTTTATTTTGGGTTAATTCAAATAATTTATTAATGTCTATTAATATAAAATAGAAATTGTTAAGTATTTCAGAAAAACTACTTTCATGTAATTTCTCTATATAATGAAACAGTTTTTTTCATATATCTATAAACAGATACCAGAGCCTCTAGTTATCTAATGAGGGTTACATGTTCATGGTTACGTATGGTACATAATTTTAATACCATATTTGTTTCATCTTCAAATTTGAAAGTACTTTTGCTATAAGTTTCCTAAAAATTTGTAATACTTTTTTTTTTCAATTTAGATTAAATCTCTTGATGAACAGTGTGTGGTTGGCAAAATTTCCAAGCACTGGACTGGAATTTTGAGAGAGGCATTTACAGACGCAGATAACTTTGGAATCCAGTTCCCTTTAGACCTTGATGTTAAAATGAAAGCTGTAATGATTGGTGCCTGTTTCCTCATTGTAAGTCTGTTCTTATTAATCTTGATTATAGATGCTTTCTCTAGGTTCATTCTGAAATGATTCAGTAAAGTGTATATTTCAAAATGACTTTTTAAAATTTATAGATTTTAAATCAGGATTCCCATTTAATCCTAGCTCTGAAATTCTATTTGATCCTGACACTCTGGGGTCACAGGTGACTAATTTCTGTCTGAAGAGTCTATGAATATTCACATGGCAAGAGAGGGACTAAGGAGGCGTACTAAGGAGAGATTTTAGTCTCCCCTTAAATCAGCCATCTCCTAGATGCTTTGAGGAAGAAGTTGAAAGTGGGCATATGTGGAAAAAATTTAGTGAAACAAGGAAACTTGACCATGACTCATAATAATTAAATTAAACCATCTAATGTAGGAGTATGAACTACAGTAAGAGTGTGCATTCACTTAAGTGTGTAGACCTAACTACCAAATTACAGGAGATAATCGGATATACCAGTGATTCTGAAATCGTCTTCACATTAGAATCACTTAGGGACCTTTAAAAACTGTAAGTACTAGTCCATACCTCAGTTCAACTGAGTCAAACTTCGAAGTTCATATAGTGCTCCAGGTGGTTCCAATATGCAGCCAAAGTTGAGAATTATGGGGATAGAGAAAAAGTCACATTTAGAGAAAATGACCGGAAGATTAATTAAATTCATACAGGTATCAATACATGAATAGAATTATAAAATTTATTATTAAAATGGAAAGCTAAAGGTAGAACTTATATAACTATAGAGCTTTTCTGTGTTTATTACATTTAATTTTTTTTTACAGATATGTTATTGTGTTTCACTAGATCCCTTAGTATTTCTGCATCTGATAATTGATCTCTGTTTTGTTGCTGAAAATTCATTTGTATATTTTTGTTTTTATCTAGGATTTCATGTTTTTTGAAAGCACTGGCAGCCAGGAACAAAAATCAGGAGTGTGGTAGTGGATTAGTGAAAGTCTCCTCAGGAGATCTGAAGTCCGTAAATTGATTGAGACTATCTAAACGCTTACCTGTATGAATTAAGCTGTAATGCCTGTAGCTCTGGTTGTATACTTTTGCTTTTCAAATTATAGTTTTTCTTCTGTATAACTGATTTATAAAGGTTTTTGTACATTTTTTAATACTCATGGTGAATTTGAGAAAAAGGACATCTGAGTTTTTGCATTTATTAATGAAACTTCCTATAAAAAACTGCTTTGAATTATGATCTCTGATCCACTGTCCATTTTATTACCAAATATTAACTAAGGCCTTATTAATTTTTATATAAATTATATTTTAAATCTAGTTACAATTTATTTCATGCATAATAGCTAATGTTATTTTTCAAATGCCATATATTCAAAAAAGTTCAAAGATAATTTTCTTTACTGTTATGTTCAAATAATATTCAATATGTATATTATCTTTAAAAAGTTAAATGTATTTTTTTAATCTTCAAGAAATCATGCTACACTTAACTTCTCCTAGAAGCTAAGCTGTACCATAAATGATACATTCATGTTCACAAGATATTAAATTACCAATTTTTAAATTATTGTTAGTAAAGAACAAAATGATTCTTGTCCAAAGAAAGGCACATTTTAAACACTCCTTCACTCTAAAACTCGTACTATTATAAATTTTGAAAGTTAATATTTATATATGAAATGTATAGCTTTTATACTCTATCCTTTCTAGAAAATGGTAATTGAGATTACTCAGATGTTAATTAAATATATTATATATATATATATTCACAGATAATAAACCTAAATAATGATCTATTCGATTCAAATATTTGAAATACAAACTTGATTTTTTTGTATATTTGACTTTTGTTTTTAAACAAAATGTGTTCAGATGGTATTTTGAACACTCATTCAGTTAAATGATGATACATTTGAATATTTCCCTAACCCCTTCCTGGGACTCGAGAAGGGGTGTCTTGTTTACTCAGCCTGCCACTCTCAACTCCTCCTGGGAAGGAGTGCATAGGCAAACAAGGCAGGAACTGGAGTGCACAAGCACTGGAACTGGCTGACCACTTTGGCACGGGCAAGAGCAAACTCCATGCACGCCCTGTGGTAGCAACCAGGTGCGGTTGCCTGCGATTCCTGAAGCCCCAGAAGGTGTGTTGCAGTGCTCTTTTAACTCTGCTATCTGTGGACAGCTTAAGTGTTAACAGCTCAGTGAGCCCTTTGATCTTGTCACGTGGGACAGCTGCCCTCCACCAGCAAGGGCAAAGGGCGAGTGTGAGTGCCTTTTATATCTTCACTCATGGCTCCCAGGCTCTTGTCCAGCGTCCAGGAAAAATGCGGTCACAAAAACAACTGAAGGATGGTAAATGCGGGGATTTTATTGCTGAGGAAAGTGACTCTCAGTGGAAAAGGGAGCTGAAAAGGGGACAGTGGGGTAGGTGATCTTCCCCTGAAGTCTGGCCATCTCCAGCTGGATTCTTCTCTGAAGTTACACTGTTAAGCTATCCCTCTGAAGTCAAGCTGCTTCTCTCCAATGTCCAGCCATAGTCTCCACTCCTCTCTGACTGAGTCTGGGGTCTTTATAGGCACAGGATTGCAGGCAGGGAGGGCCATGGGCAGTTTAGGAAAAGGCAACATTCAAGGAGAAAAACACAGATATAAATTCTCACTTTGGGCCGAGGTTTCAGGCATTTCAGCTTGAAGGTAGAGTTTTCACTGGGGACTCACCCTTTTCTGCCTAGAATTTCTCTGCCTCCTGTCCCCATCATGTGTAACTGCCTTTTCCTTTCAAATCTCCTTTAAAAAGGAGCAAGTACATGACACTGTAGTAAAATCTGTACCAGAGTTGGAAACTAGGTTTTCCACCTGTCAGAAGCTTATAAGAATTTAGTAATCTCTTTTGTAATGAAGATTGAGTTGAAAGATGACATGAACAACCCACAATATTCCTCATGCAACGGAAAAGTGTGCTTAAGCAATAAAGGCATGTGGAAAAGTCTCTACTTCATATTCAGCACAATTCTTATAATAGCAGCTCTCCTCATGGTGTTAGTGCCCTAGACCTCAATAGCTCCAAATGGCAAGTGGTGAGAATATTAGTATGCAGATCTTCAAAAAAAAGCCAAGTCTAGATGATTTCCCACAAGCATAAACAAATCACCAGATGCCAAATTCCAATGATGAAGTGTACCCATGGAACTCACTCAGAGCGTGTGCTTGGTAGAGATAGCATGTCAAGAAAAGTGGAGGTACTTGCATAGCTGAATCTCAATGGCATTGTTATGCCAGTTACAGAAGAGGGTGGAAATAGGATTTCCAAACTAGCCATAATGTGTCAAAACTGACCCAAAATAAGGCTTAGAGTACTGACATTATCTCTGTGATAGTTACATCTTACTTTATTTGTCTCTCTCTAAACAGGATTCTGAATCTTTAACTAAAATAAAACTAAACTGATCTAAACATTTTTTTCTTTCTTCAACTCTACAAAGAACATCTGAGCAAAACCCCACATATTTTCTGCAGAACCTACTTAAATACTAGACAAATATCTTCTCATTACATAATTACATAGAGAAAAATAATCACACATGAAAAATTCGATATTTAATTAAGAAAATACCAGGAATTGTTTTTCAAAGTTTAACTGTAATCTTAATGAGATTTGAGGAAATGTTGCATTTTTTTTATTTCTGCTATGTGAGTTATAACAGTGAATGGAAAGTCACTGCATGTCCCTGACTAGGGAAAATGTTGAGGAGGAAAAGCTGCAATGGATGGGGCATGGAGCTGTATTTTTGGTCTTGGGAAGAAAGTTCTAGGTAGGTGGTCAGTGAGGAAGGGGGAGAATGGGGAGGGAGGAGGAAGACAAGATTTAAGGGATGTCAGTACCTCTCCTATGTACCTCTTGGGGGAGGGTTGAGGAGTGAGGGGAGTGTAAGTGAAAGCAGAGACAAGGCTGGGAGAGGAAAAAACAAAAAGCACCAGCCACAGGCAATTAAATTGCCAGAAAATAGGTGTCTGGGCTCCCAGCATCAAGTTAGCTAGCTACTCTAGGCATAAGTACTAAAGCTTTAATTGCATTTGGGCTCAAAAAGAGCGACTGTAACTTTAGGGTAACTAGAAAAGACTCTGTAGAGAATCCCTGCCATCAGTAAAAATGGAATGATTTAAAATGTCTCTGGGCACAATGAAGTGTTCCAAGTGCTTAAAGTGCCAGAAAAGTGTACAGGGTTTCCCTCCATATCCTGCCTCTCTCCTTTCCTGTCCCTAGCCCAGCATACACTGCCTGAATTTCCTAGGACCACGTTCCTGCACCTGGCACTGTCTCCATCAAGCTCTGTGTTCCTCCTTGTGCTTTCATTTCCCTCAGTAGTCAATAGTATCGTTGTCAATTGATTATGTTATCTACCTTATAAGGTCAGTGTGAAGATTCAGTATTCTAATGCAGGTTCAGAGACCTGAGCAGGTTCCTTCAGTAGAACAAGTGTAAAAAATGAAAAGGGCTATGTGTTGATAAAAATCAATGGGTTTCGAAACACAGGGAAGTGTCTCAAAGCCAATGAGGAAGATTTGGGCTAAATTAAATTTCTGTATTATGATTTGAATAGCAAATAAAATTCATTTAAACCCTAGGAAGAATAATATCTCCTCAAAAAAAAAAAAAAAAAAAAAAAGATGTCTATGCAAGATGCCAAGCTAGGGAATGATGTTCATCTCACAGAAGTGTAGATTAAAGGAAATTAAGGCACAGGGGCAAACACAGTCTCTGGCTTCTGCGTTAAAGTCTTTTTTTTTTTCTTAGCCTTATAGTGTCAAAATGTGGCAAGCCATTTTAAGAGAGGGACAGTAGCTGGGCTCAGTGACTCTTGCCTGTAACCCAGCACTTTGGGAGGCCAAGAAAGGTGGATCACCTGAGGTCAGAGGTCAGGAGTTCAAGACCAACCTGGCCCAAATGGTGAAACCCTGTCTCTATTAAAAATACAAAAATGAGCTGGGCATGGTGGTGGGCGCCTGTAATCGCAGTTACTGGGGAGGATGAGGCAGGAGAATTGATTGAACCTGGGAGGCAGAGGTTGCAATGAGCCGAGATCATGCTATTGCACTCCAGCCTAGGTGACAAGAGTGAAACTGCTTCTCAAGAAAATAAAAGAGAGAGAGAGGAACAATAATCTGGGTCCCTGAAACCAGATGAAACAACTGACAATACAGGGTTTGAACTCATGATTTACAAACTGAGAGGGCCATAGAATGATAAGCAACAAGTACAGCTGGTCACAGAGCTCTGCTCTTAACAACCTCCGACACACAGACACACACACCAAGCATTCAAGTTAACGTTAATCTACTGTTAATGTTTATACGGTAGGAAATGTCAGATTTATGCCAAAATGCAGATTATAAATTTACCCACATTGAATTCTGACTAGATTTGGAAAATTGATCTGTTTGCCTACTAAGGACAATTTGTTTCTACCTGTAGATTCTGGGAGTTTTCCATCATTAACACATTGAGGTTATTCTGTCTGGCAGTGATAAGGAACAAACATTGACCTATTTATTTCAGCAAAGGAGTTAGTTGCAAGGAAAAATTTCAGCTTTAATCGGGCATTGCCAATAGACTGCAACCACCTGGAAATATCTTAGAGAAATTCTCAGTTATATTGACTTTACAGAGTTAATTAGATCTTAGTCTACTACCTGGTCCGCTCGGGCTTCTATACCAAAACACCTTAGACAGGGACAGTGTAATTATAAATGACTAAAATTTGTTAATTATAGTTTATGAAGCTGAGAAGTCCAAGATCAAGTCACCAACAGATTCTGGTGTGTAGTGAGGGCTGCTCTCTGCTTCTAAGATGGCACCTTGTTGCTGCATTCTCACATGGTGGAAGGGAGAAGGTCAACAGGAACCCAACTGAGCCCTTTTAAAATGTCACTGATCCAATTCGTGAGAATGGTGCCCTCATGACTTAATCACATCCTAAAGACCCCATATCTGAATACTGTCAAAATGGGTCTTAGTTTCCAACAAATGAATTTGGCGGGGGGACACATGCCTTTAAACCATGGCACCTACTAAGCACATTTCTGCTAAATCATACTGTCTGAATTCTCTCCCCATTATTGCAAGTCACAAGCAGAAAATAATTTACTCACAAAATTCTTTTTTTTTTTTCTGCAAATCTATTTTGGTTTTTATGAATAAGATAGAGTCACTCAAATAATTCACATAAATGTATTTGTAAACTTTCTTTATAATTGAGGAAATGAATATAAAAAATGTAAAGTTGATTGATTTAAGGGCACTGAAACTTCTCATCAATTATTTAACAAGTACATACAGAGCTTCTACACTGGGCCAAGAGTTATGCTAGGTACGATGTCTCAATAAGCAATAAAAATTATTTTCTACAAGGTGCTTAAGGTCTATTATACCTATGGAATGTGTTATTATAGGATTCAGAATACTATGGAGAGGGTTAGTAGGGACACTGAACTCAGTTTTAATTGTCAGGAAATTAGGGGAAGTAACTTTTAAACTAAGAAAGCTTACTGGACAAAAGGGAAGTGAGAAGATTATTTCAGGCAAAGGAAAGAACATAAACAGAAGTCACCTCAGGGGTCTGAAATATGGTTAGACCACTGGTTTTGTGTTCCTTCATGAGTGAAAGACATGCAGGGGGTGGGACATCTAAAGAGTGGCTACATCATACAGTGCCCCAGTCACATTAAGAAGTTCAGGTTGGGGCCACACGTGGTGGTTGACACCTGTAATCCCACCACTTTGAGAGGCCGAAGTGGGAAAGATCAAGTGTCCTTTCCTCCTCATAGCTCTCTCTCAGTCTCTAGGAGTCCTGGTGGTGGACTTCTCTAAAACTCCTTCCCCCCACCCCCACAAGCAGCATGGCTTGCCTGATTATTCTCTAGGAACTAGTCTAGCCTTTTCAGATGGAAAAGTTACTTTGTCTACACACAAATTTTCTCATGGTGATTTGGTATCTCCCTCATCACCAAAAACTTGTATACATGATAGATGGCCCAAAATTGTTGAATTATCTTTCAAATTTACAGTGTGAGTTGATAATACATTTTAGGTCTTGAAAGCTATCGAAATAACCAAAGTTCATTTATCTGAGGAGATTGGTATTAGTAATTAGTTGTGTAAGTAAAAAAGTCAATAAAAGATGAAGAAGTATATCTGTAAAAAAGATGAATATACTTAAAATAAATTAAGGGTAAATTTTATTTTTTTTTATTATTATCATTTATTTATTTATCAGTCTTTTAAGGAGGGGCAAGGGCCAAGTGTGGGTCTACTATTCTGCATTGTCTTTCTTGTATAAAAATACACAGTTTATTTTTGTTTCAATAGAGTCAGAATTCTAAGACACTTTCAAAGGTATCTCAGTGTAAAACAATAAATTTTTACTATGATTTACATAGAAACAAACTTTTATATTAATATTGAATCAAAGCAAGTAAAAATACTTTCTGTAACTACAATAATCTTTTGTATAAACTGATTTACAAATAAATACAAATCACCTTTATTTGGTGTAGAACTTTCGAGAGAGTAGATGTACCCTAGAACTAGAGAATCAATAGGGACTCTTGATGTAATTGTCAAGCGTATTCAGCATAATTTGAGCTAATAATTAGGTTTTACTGACAGAATAGGAAATGTCAACCCAAGGAGTTGGGTAAATTAAGATCAGTTAAGAGAGTGTCTATATTTACTTTCTTTAGTAATTATTTTCTGACAAGGAAAACAATAGTCACCATCAATCCAGTAGCTAAAATAATATGACACTTTTTTTATATGATTCATGGCTCCCTCAAGAACTTATCTGCTCCAAAAAGTAAAGGAGAAAGCACAAAAGAAGAAAGGGAGGGATTAGATGAAAAGGAAAGAAGAAAGAAAAGGGGTTTTTGTTTGTTTGTTGCAGTAGAAGTCAACTAAAAAATATAGCAGAAATGATGAAGGTAGGAAATGACCATTTGACAGTCATCATCACAACAATTTTAGTCCAGCAAGGAAACATCAGTGGCTGCTAAAATTAGTGATGAACCTTTAAGGAAAAGCAGTATGCAGTACTTACATTGTCTCAAAGTAGCTTCTTATAAGATATTTATTAATTTCAAAAGAATAAAATAGTAAGTAACTTTACATTTACTGCATGATACAATTCAGCTGAGCTGTCTGCCATGATATGGAAAAGATCTCCATTCCTCCAGTTTCCAAAAACAAGGTTTTTTTTTTTCACTCATCTGAACCTTCACCTGCAGTGCATTTAATTCTGTATTTTTCTACCATTGGTCTCTTCATGTTGATGTAAATCTTCTCTAAGATGATCAACATTTTCTTAGAGAAAATACATACCATGCTCCTCACTTCCTTTTGTGTACTCACCAGTCATTGACACCCATATCTCTTCAGTCTTGTCTTAGTCAGCACAGGCTGCTACAACAAAATATCATAAGCTGTCTTAAACAGGAGATGTTTAATCTGATAGTTCTGGAGCCTGGGAAGTTCAAAATCAAAGTACCAGCTGATCTGGTTTCTGGTGAGGGACCTCTTTCTGTCTTGGAGACAGCCAGCTTCTTATTGTGTTCTCCCATGGCAGAGAGTCCAAGCTCTGGTTTCTCTTCTTCCTGTTATAAGGACACTCATCCCATCATGAGACCCCCACTTTTATAAACCTAATTAACTTCCAGAGGCCTTGACTCCAAATACCATCACATTAGGGGTGAGAGTTTCAACACATGAATTTGGCAGGAGAGGTACACAAACATTTAGTTCATAACATTCCACCCCTGGCCCCCATCATTCATGTCTTCCTTGAATGTGAAATGTATTAATTCTATCCCAATAGTACCAAAATCCATAACTCATTCTATCATCAACTCTGAACTTCAAAGTCTCACTTAAGAAACATCTAAATCAGATATGAATGAGACTCAAGGTGCAATTCATCCCGAGGCAAAATTTCTTTCCAGCTATGAGCCTGTGAAACCAGATAAGTTATGTACTTCCAAATTATAATAGTTGGACAGGCATAGAACAGACTTTCCCATTACAAAATGGAGAAGTTGGGAGGAAGAGAGGAGTAACATGTCCAAATCAAATTCAAAACCTAGCAAACAAATGCCATTAGATCTTGAGGCTCAAGAATAATTACTTTTAGTTTGATGCTCTGTCTTTGAGACCTATGTCCTGCAAGGCTCTTTTGGGTGGGGGTTGTGCCCTCAAAGCTCTGCAATGTGAGAGTCACATCCACTCCCAAGGCTCAGCTGAGTGGAATTCTCATTCTCCAGGCTCCAGGCTGCCATTGTCTAGCCTGTTGAAACCAAGGCAATGGCTCTCTCCCCAACTGAAAACCAAGGAGGCAGACATGATGACCTCTGAATTGCCTTCAGGATTACTGCTTTTTCTTATCTTGAAGAGTAGTACACATCTGCAGCCATAACTTGATGTTCTGGTACTGTGGCCTGTAAAGAAGTCCTGTAGCTTTCTTTCTATTGATACTGTTTCTATTGTCTTTAGCTCTGTCAATCTGAAATAATCAAAAGAATCAGAATTCAGTCTTCAAGAATTTATTCTAGCAAAAAGTTTGTTACGATCATTAGAGAAACATTGGCTCCTGAAAATGAAGTAAGTTCCAGTGCAGTCGCAGACTAGAAAATGAGTCAATGAATATACTTGATGTAAATCTCATGCAGTTTTTTTTTAAATTTTTTTTAATAATCAACTAATTTTTTTTAATAATCAACTAATCTATGTTAACTGAGACTCCGTGTTCTCCAGCTACTCAATCCACAGGTGGCCTGTGGCTCCTGGTAAACAGAAAGGGTAGCAATGTAATTGAAGGCTGATGTGACTCCTCTTATTGTAGGCCAACTTACAAATGTCACCAGGAAATAAACTCTCATCATTCTCATTGACTAGACAATAAAAGGACAATGGACCTTATAAAGTGGGAACAAGGAAATGGAACAATTAAAAAAAAATGATTGGTTAACATTAGGTTATTTCATGTTACTTTTTTGTAAGGGTTAAAGCAGAGGGACTTCCTTATTATGCTGACTCAATCAGATTGAAATTTCCTGTTTTCAGGGGAAAAAAAATGGTCTGCTTGGGATCTATCTGCTTCCTTAAAGTTGCAGTATAATTACGTGACATTTGGCATGAGTGACTCTGCTGTGGTTTAATCTGGTTTGTTGGAGTCTAGTGCGTGACCTCACTCCAAATCAATGACCGCCCACAGTTTTTGTTTACACACACACACACACGGTATATATTCACTTTTTTTTTCCTGTTGGTTCTCTTTCTCTGGAGAACCTTGAATAATATGCCAACTTTCCTCTACAATCAATTTCAGTGAATATTTCTGTATATGTATCCTTTTGCCCATGTCAAAAAACAAAAGCATTTATGATTATCCTTATGAGCAAAATTGCTGCTCCTAAGGGTCTAAACATCATTATGAAATATTTTAATATTGCTCTCCAAATAAATAATACCAATTTATTATTTGAACACCAGTGTATGACCATCACTACAGCTTTACATCCCCCATCAGATCTGGTATTGTTGGGTTCTGTTTTGTTTTGGTGAGTTTCCAATATTTTTAATTGGGAATCTCATCCTTGTTTTCATCTGCATGAAATGGTGAGGTTGAGTATGTTTTCATTTGTTAATTAGACGTTCATGTTTCCTCTAATGTGAATCATCTTTTTGCATACTGTAATAATTTTTGTATTTGTTTGCTGTCAACTTTCTTATTAATTTGTAGAAGTTTCTTTTTATGCGACCAAATCTTTTATGCATTGTAAATATCTTCTCTCAGGACATGGCTTTCAATTCACTTTATCTGTGAAATAATATTTTTGTTGTATAGAGAAATTTTAAATCATCATATTTATCAATTTTTTCAAGGTTTGCATTTTTTTTCTTTTGTTTTGCAGGTTTATTGTTCATGCACAGGTCATTACTGCACTTGGAACTTTTTAAATGTATGTTATGAGTAGATATCTAATTTTATTGTATATAAATAGCTAGTCACTCCAATAACAGCAAAGAGTTCATCTTTTCTACTGATTTGTAATGCTACTTTTGCCAGCTATTAACTTTTCATGGATTTGTAGATCTGTTTCCAAGCTTCCTCTCCTATTCTATTGTTCAATATTTTTGTATAAACAATTCCCTTCAAACATTCCTGACAACGTATTTCCTCTTGAATATTATTCTGGTCTGGTCTCTTTAAACAGCTGCATTTTATTGATGGAACATAAAACAGGCAAAGGGAAGGAGCAAGATACAAAGTTCCTTTAATATCCTGAAAAAATAGATCAGCCTTTAGTATTTTAACAGCTATATATTATTTATTTAGTGATCTTGGTTTTGTTTATAAACAAGCTAGTTATATTGTAGTAAAGAAGAAATATGGGAGGAAAAATAAGACTTTAAAGATGTATCTAATCTTATAATTAACATACATTTCCTACTCAACATTTTTAATTTTATGTAAAATATTTTAGGATATACTATGCATACTTTTAAATCACTTGATTTTAAAGCTTTTTAATAGAAAAAAAAGATACAAAGCTGAAGTTGTAAGGGTAAGGGTTAAGTATTGAAGTTTTGTGGGCCTAACAAATGACTAGTTTATATAATTTGTAGAATACTTTCTTATTTACCTACTTAGCTAATACAAGTGGTGCCTAAATAAGTAATGTTTTATAGAATGAATTGATGCAGGTGGGAGAGTCACTGTCATACGAAACTGTCAGAAGCATTTGAACCAGAGCAACTCTATCTTGAATACGGGCTGGATAAAGTAAGTCTGAGACCTATACGGCTGCATTCCCAGGAGGTTAGACATTCTTAGTCAAAGGAAGACTTGGCAGGTATCTCAAGATACAGGTCACGAAGACCTTGATGATAAAACAGGTTGCCATTAAGAAGCCAGACAAAACCCACCAAAACCAAGATGTCAAGGAAAGTGATCTCTGGCCTTCCTCACTGCTCATTATATGCTAATTATAATGCATTAGCATACTAAAAGACATTCCCACCAGCACCATGACAGTTTACAAATGCTGTGGCAATATCTGGAAGTTATCCTACATGATATAAAAAGAGAAGGAACTCTCAGTTCTGGGAATTACCCGCCTCTTTCCCAGGAAACTCATGAATAATCCACCCCTTGTTTAGATATAATTGATAAATAACTATAAGCATACTAAGTCAAGTAGCCCATGCCACTGCTCTGTCTATGGAGTATCCATTGTTTTATTCCTTTACTTTCTTAATAAACTTGCTTTCGCTTTAGTCTATGGGCTTGCCTCTAATTCTTTCTTGAGTGAGGTCCAAGAACTCTTCTCTTGCGGTCTAGATCAGGACCCCTTTCCAGTAACAAAACTAGGGATCAACTTAACCTACAAGTAAATTAAAATCTGCTTAATTAAACTGAGTAAATATTAAATATGCTATCAAAGAGAATATAGTCAGAGAGACAAAAAACAAGGAGGGAAAGGAAGCAGAATCAAGAATGTTTGCATTCGGCCGTGCTCGGTGGCTCACGCCTGTAATCGCAACAGTTTGGGAGGTCGAGGCGGTGCGGATCACGAGGTCAGGAGATCGAGACCATCATGGATAACACGGTGAAACCCCATCTCTACTAAAAATACAAAAAAATTAGCCGGGTGTGGTGGCGGGAGCCTGTAGTCCCAGCTACTCCGGAAGCTGAGGCAGGAGAATGGCGTGAACCCGGAAAGTGGAGCTTGCAATGAACCAAGATGGCGCCACTGTGCTCCAGCCTGGGAGACTGAGCGAGACTCAAGTCTTGAGCCCACAACAGTGTAGTGAGGTAAAAATGTAGTGGGTGTCTGGCTAAGCTGGGCTTAAGTCTCAGTTACAGCTGAGTGTACACGAGCCCCTGCACTCCCACAGACACTGCAAATGAGTCACCAGCCACACACTGCTGATGTTATAATAAGGAAAATCCATGTGCACTGAATTCAAGAGTATTTACAGTTGTAGCGACTGGTGGACTTACTGGTGCCCCACTAAAGAAAGGTCTTAGGAGAAATTTGTTTCACAAATGAAGGCAGAGAAAGTAAAAAAAGAATTTGAGATATATAAAGCACCTTGACTTGTATACTCACTAGAGTTTCTAAGTATCTCAGGCCTTTTGTTCTCTCTGCTGAGTCACATCAGAATCAGTATAGTTCCATGTAGTCTAGCCTGTTCCACCAGATTCAAATCCGTTCACTTGGGAATGGTGGGAATTTATTTTTTGGTGACATTTGTCAATTGCCCTGCAATAAAAGGAGTCCTTCAATTACATCTATCCTTTCTGTTTACCAGGTGCTGCAGGCCACCTATAGGTTGGGTAGTTGGAGAACAGGGAGTCTCAGTTAACAAAGCTTAGTAGACTATTAAAAAAGAAAAAAGAAAAAAAAATTTGCCTGAGATTTGCATCAACTGTATTTATTGAATCATTTTCTGATCTGTGACTCAAATGGAAAATGTATACCCTGGGGATTGGAATTATTATCAGGCAACTCCTACAGATTTCTGTTTGTTTTCTTGTTCACCATAACTCATAGATTATATTCTGACTTCTAAGGAGAATGATGTGAAGTTCTCACAGAGAAACTCCTCACATGGGTAGGGGCGAGAAGGGAACAAAGTAATCCCATGCCAATAAAAAAATAAAGGCGATATATCCCATCATGAACTTGTATGTCTCTGTGAGCTTTGTTTTAGGACTCATATTGACTAGGACTAAACCTGATAACCAAGACTCATGACTCAACTGCCTGCTTGGGCCAGACAAGTAAGATAAATGCATAGTACTACAGGTATAAGACATCCAGGAATGAGGGAAGGTAGGTGCGTTTGTCTGTTTTACATTGCTATAAAGAAATATCTGAGACTGGGTATTTATAAAGAAAAGAGATTTATTTGGCTCATAGTTCTTCAGGCTATATTAACATGGCACCAGTATCTGCTCAGCTTCTGGTGAGGCCTCTGGAAATTTCTACTCATGGTGGAAGGCAGAGAGGGAGTAGGTATGTCACATGGTAGGAGAGGGAGTAAGAGAGAGAGAGGAGAAGGTGGCATAAAAAACAACCAGCTTTCATGTGAGTTAATAGAGTGAGAACTCATTCGTTACCATGAGGATAGCACAAAGCCATTCAAGACGGGTCTGCCTTCATGATCCAAACACCCTGCACTGGGTCCACCTCCAATACTGAAGGTCACATTTTAGTATAAGATTGAGAGAAGACATACTTCCAAACCATATCAGTAGAGAACCAAAACTGCAGCCCAGCTAATGTCTCTCAAATTAAAAACACACAAAAGGCTACTTTGCTGGCCAAATTCTCAAATGTAGTCTGGCCTAACTAGTCCTAAATGTCTCCCTTTGTACCCACCTACCAGTAGTTTTGTCATATCCATAAAATGCTCCTCGGAAGAGAATGGTTCATGAATAAAATTTAAGTATTTAAAATGATTTATTACAAACATCAGCATTTTCTCATGATTGAAAGTGGAGACTGTGGAAATGTCCCGTTAGAGTTAGTATCTCAGCTCTGCCACATTTGAACTCTGTGCCTCAGTTTCCCCTCTGAGCAGTTCTGTGCTTTGGGCAAGTCACATAACTTTTCTATGCCTTAATGTTCCCATCTGTAAAATAGGCCTGTTAACAGGGAGAACCAACTAGTCTGCAGAGGCCACACTTCTAAATAGTTTCGATACAGTTCAAAGGGTTGTTTTAAGAATTTTATGAGTTTTGATATGAAAACTCCTTTGAGCCACGTCTGGCATATTGATAGCAAGCAGCACAATGACATTATCTATTATTATGTTACTCACTTTTCCCCTTTAAAGTGAAAGTCTGTTTGATATCTGAGTATCATACTTGCATAATGTTATGGTCCGAATGTTTTGTACCCTGAAAACTCATATTAAAACTTAACCCCTAGTACAACAGTGTTAGAAGGTGGGGCCTACTAGAAAGTGTTTAGGTCATGAGGATGGAGCTCTCATGAATGAATTAATGCTGTTATACAAAGGATTGTGGGAACAGATTTTCTCTCTTCTGTTCTTTTGTCTCATAAGAATCAGCGTTTCTCCTCTCCAGATTATGCAGGGTTCAAGGTACCATCTTGGAAGTGGAGACCAGGCCCTTACCAGACAGCAAACCTGCCAATGCATTGATCTTGGACTTCTCTGACTCCAGAACTATGAGAAATCATTTCTATTTGTTTATAAATTACCCAATGTGTGGTATTCTGTTACAACAACACAAAACAAATTAAGATGCAGAGTTCAGTTATTCTGAAATCATTTAACCACTTGCCTTTAAAACTTATTTTAAAATATCATTTCTAGTTAAAATTTGGAGCAGGTATATCCATGACACGTAACCTATAAGCTAGGGATCTTTTGGCACAGGAATTGTTGTCAAATTTTACAATATATATAAATTTCCTGGAGAACCTGATAAAATAAAAATTGCTGGGCCCATCCACAGCGTTTCTGACTGAGTGGGTATCAGACTTTCCCAGAGAATTTATTTGCATTTTAACAATTTCTAATGTGATATTGATTCTGCTGATCTGGAGACCAGACTTCAGAACCATTGTCTTAGCAAATGACATCCAATTTTTGTTTGGTAAAGAATTTTGAAAAGGTAAACAGTAAATTTACTCCTCTGTGTGTGTATATATACATCCATCCACATTCACATATATAATTTAATATATAAAATTATCATTTACTATATATTTAAAAAGACATTAAATAATCATGTAGTATGAATATGTAGGATGTTTAATATTCATATAACACTTCTAAATTGCCATCATTGGCGTGTTTAAAAAACATTTTATTTCATAAACATGGGATTTTTTAATTTCTTAAAACGACTAATTAACTCATTCACCCTTGTCTGACAGATATGTATGTAATCACTGTTCATTTGGGGCAGGAAGCCTTCCTGGATGACCTCCTTCATGCCCGTTCCTGGCCCCTGCTCACCTTGGTAAAGGTCTGGGAAAAAAATAAAACAATGAATAAACAGAAAACTTTTCTGGCTTCCAGGCGCGTGATTGTGTATGTATATGAGATTTTTGAGATTTTATTTTAATGAAGAGTATTTTCCTTTAACAGTATAATTGGAAAGAATATAAAGCCATGTAATATGAAAACTTTAATAACTATTAGTGGCATAGTAATAGTAAATAATGTAAGGAAGAGGAGGGCCAATCAAAACACTAATGAGTGAGCTTGTATTTTGTAACTGAGTTTTTCTTACGTATAGATGTGCATAAGTTAAAATGCAAGATAACATGTGAAAGATTTATTTGAACTTCCCTTTGTGGTAAAACTGGCAGTGAAGTACTCATATCCAGGGACATAATGCTCTAATTTTGGAGTTTCACTCTTGTTGGCCAGACTGGAGTGCAATGGCATGATCTCGGCCTACCCCAACCTCTGCCTCCCTGATTCAAGCAATTCTCCCGCCTCAGCTGCCGGAGTAGCTGAGATTTCAGGCATGTGCCACCACGTCTGACTAATTTGGTGTTTTCAGTAGAGATGAGGTTTCTCCATGTTGGTCAGGCTAGTCTCTAACTCCCCACCTCAGGTCTCCCAGGCCACCTGCCCTGGCCTCCCAAAGTGCTGGGATGACAGGCATGAGCCACTTCACCCAGCTATTATTTCTTTTATAAATGTGAGAGGGAACTAGTATTTGAACTTTGAAAAACTGGGTGATTTGAGCTACTATCTGATTTAAACCCATGAACTCACCAAATATAATAAAATGTAATAAAATCATATTACACTTTCTTATCTTGCTGAAAATATAGGTATGTTTTATTGAAGCAACTACATTCTTAAGAGAAGGAATTAATTCTTTTCACGGTTAATGTATAGAGTGTCTCAGAACATAAAATAATCTAGGTGTTTCCATGTGGCCAAATTGTAAAACAGTATGTCCTAGGATTCTGCCAAGTCATCAGACAGTGTTCCCACATCTCCCATTCAGGATCACAGGATATCAGCTTTAAACAAACAGAACTGTGAAGCCCAATTAATCTAAAAGGTGGTCCATTTTTGTTAGTTTGTTGGTTTAGGGCACCATTCTGTTTTATTGTACAGGTCATAAAACTCATGTGAAATCTGTAACTGATCCAGCTTTTCCAATTGAAGAAATAAGTACCCAGTTCACCTCCTTGCCTCTGAACGGCATTTTGAAAATTATTAATCAAACTACTCTTCTAATAATAAATTGATTTCATCCATCTGTAGCAAAAGTAAGTGCTGAATAATTAAATTTGATTATATTATCAACCATATGAAATAAGTAAAAGTAAATCATTGTTGCTTCTGAAATCCAACTATGACAAGGATTTGATTTCAGGCACCTGAACTTTGTAGCTCAATTTGAACAAAAATATTAATAAGCTTTTGTTTTCTTACCTCTAAAATTAGGATAATAACTTCTTCATTTTAAAGTTTTTATTAGGATAAAGTAAGCATGTTTTACCATTATTATTCTTATTTTTATTATTAATGCACCATTAATTTTCAGTTCTACTTAGATGACATTATGCTGCAAACCATTTTTTATTAATTTCATATAATGTAGGTAGTACTCTAACTGATGAATAATTTTTTAAAAGAATGTTTATTCATTCTTGGTATTGGATATATCTAATCTAGCATTTTCCTTCTGAGGAGGTAGGAGCTCTCTTCAACTACTGGTGCATGTTTGTGACATAATTTCAGGTCTTGATATATAATGAAAAGTATTTATTTGTGTGTATATCTACTTACTTAACAACAGACACATGCTTCAGCTTTGTTTTCCAATTTTAGATTTCCAAATTTTAGTTTTTTTGTTTTGTCTAAAATTGTAAGCTTACAATTTTAATTCAGTTTAATATCCATATATCAAAATATGATCACTTCCTTTAGAATTCAAAAAAAAGAGTGTTTGAGATTATATGCACTACCAGGGAATTTTATTACCAGAAGAAACCCTGCAGTATAATTTATAAATACAAAAACTGAAGTTTTAATGTTACTAAGTTAATGTTAAAATTCATTATATTAATATTACTCGTTAAATATTCTGGACTTTGAGGTGTCTATATTACCTCATGATTCTGGTAAAAACAGAGAACATAGAATATTCTTTTCGGTGACTGAAAAAAGAGAAAATTAAAAGGGCAGTTTTGGGTGAAGAAGCTTTTGAGGCACTGTTTCTCTTTAAAAAATCTGAATATACTAGTTGTGGGAGTGAGACACTGTTGTTTCCATATTTCATTTCATCATTTTTATGTCAGTGTTCTGAAACCTATATCCTAAGTTAGTGGGTACAAGAGGGCCCAGTTCTGGGAGGCTAATTTGCTCCTTACTGATCCAGATAAAGGGGAGGTTTCCAACATGCTAATCTGGCTGAGGGCTTATGAGACTGCTATTTGCCTGTGATCTATTTGACCTCTCTTGTCTTCTCCATGGGGAAGTTACACAATTTATTTTGGACAGGCTAAGCTCATCTTTCATGAAGTGGCAGCCTTTATCCTTTATTGTTTCCATTGATTAATGCCAGTAGGTTCTTATCTGTCTTGACCAGCTGCTGCTGTGAGGTGCGAAACCTGTGCCCTTATTCACAGGAAATGCAACTCCCCCACCACCACCCTGGGTTTCACTGACATCATGGTCTGTGGAAGAAGTAACTTCATGCCCTTGTACCTTCACAGGAGTCCAGATCCCTTCACTTTGTTCAGAGGGGATTACAAACACCCGAGGCTGTTGTGTTGTCCATAGCTAAGCTTGGCAAATGGGCTCACACAAGAGAGTGACTTACGATAGTATCCTTACCCTCTGCTTCTAGATCCTGTAATCGAAATGTATCCAAGTTGTTTCAACTTTCATACATTGTGAATACTTTTCCCTCCTATTTTGAGATACCAAAGAGGTACTTTCCTCTTACTCAAACCCTACTACAAAACATAATGTTCTAATTTACTTTCCACTGAGGCTTTCTCTCTTTCTATATGACTGAGAAGTAAGTGTCTTCCTTCACAAAGTGCAAAGTAATGAAACCAGTACAACAGAGGACAATGTACAATGCTCTGAAACCATTTTATACACCATCATATAATTGTTTTATTGTTCCATTTATTTTGTTTAACATGTAGTGGTAAAGCCTTAGGTATCAGAAACTTCATGTGGAACTGGCTCCAATTGATCAATTATTGGAATATAGGAGGTGTGACATACTGCTTTGAGGTGTGAACACTGCTTTGAGGTGGCACACTGCTTGCAGGAAGCATGGCCACTGCTTTGAGCCTTTGCTGCCATTCCAAAACCATGGGAGAATTATAAGCTTTATATCCTGGTATGCATACAATTATCCATAGAACTAGTTAGCTTCAAAGTTCTAAATGGAATGTATATTGTTGTGGTTGCTTGTATCTGCCCATCTTAGATTCTTCCTAGCAATAATTTTGAGAGACTATGGATTGTGGGCTGAATGGAGGATGAAGCCTTTTCAAATTCGCCTCCCAGGTAGACAATGACACGTAGTTTCCAGAGACTAACGTGCTTCAAATGTTGGTCTCTATAACTACTACGTACTCCCTTTTGTTTATGTATATGTTCCCATTCATGAACTACCTAATAGGGGCCTTAAACTCATACTCGGTATGTTAAACAGTCTGAGCTGCTGTAACAAATACCATAGACTGGGTGACTTATAGTAACATAAACTGGGGGTTTCTGTTTCTGTTTCTCTTGGTTTCTGTACTTCTGGAGGCTGGGAAGCCCAAAATTAAACAGATTTGGTGTTTGATGAGGGTTCACTTCCTCACAGATGATCAACGTCTTACTGTAATTTCACAGGGCAGAAACGGGGAGGGATCTTTCTGGGGTTTATTTCTATAAGGGCATTTCTCCCAATTCTGAGAACTCCTCCCTTGTGACCTAATCATCTGCCAAAATCCCTACTTCCTAAAACCACTGGGAGTTAGGACTTTAACATATTAATTTCAGAGACATGTATTCAGTCCTTTGTACTGGGAAACTGTAGTATTCAGAATTTATTACTTTGCTGATGCTTCATTGCTGCACATATAATACAAAAGAATATTTTTATGTATTGTTAGAGACATTGCCTAGGACTCCAGGTTTGGGATGAATCTCTAAGCTACCACTCAGTACAAAGTATCCAAAACTAGGAAGAAGACATTCATGTTCCTCTCTAGAGAGAACAAAAACGAATGCCATAGATGGAGTGTAACAAAGCCTCCAACTTCATCTCACATCTAACTTGAAAATCACCATGTACATGAAATATATCTGACCCTGAATGACCCTCTTTTCTCCTACTCTAATTGATACCCCCCTTTCCTAATCCATTGTCTATGTCAACTATTCCTGCTATTCCTCTTCTTTAGGATACCTGGATTCACTTTATAGCTCTTCCATGTATAAATCTAATGGATAACACAACATCTCTGAGGCTCATATTTTGATCTGTAAAACCGGGATGAAGGTTAACTTACAAATGATCTGCAGGTTTCTACAGTGAACCCACTAGGAAACACTTCTGGAGAGAGAGTGTTTCATAAGTATGAGACCTCACGATGGAAAGTCTGAATTTTCTTCCCCAAATTAAGACACCTGTATATTTGGATGAAGCATAATGCAAAATGCATTTTCCTTCTGAGACTTCAGGAGAACTCTCCAACTAATATAATTATGTGATTATTACTATTCTTTGAAGATCTGTGATTTAGAAAGTATTTAAACCATGAGTGTTTATAAACAGTGTTTGTATTTTAGGTTCACTGACAGCAATATATTACTTTATCAAATTAAATAGACTTATGAATAATACAACAATGTAACATTGAGATTATTTGGCAAAACAACTAGAAGACCACCTGTTTGTCTAGCATAATTATATATTTTGTCTGGTGACATGTATGTTTAAAAATCAATATAGTTATACTTACTAGCAAGTATTAAAACATGTATACATATATGCACTATATATGCACACATGTAGACAATATGGAAAACAGTAATATAGTTAATAAAACATAAAAATTAATAAATACATATTTGGGATTTTTAAATTAAGTACATTGTCATTCATGTATATGAAATATTTATGTACTTACCAATGTACATAGATTTGACATAGTTCTTATTTGTTTTCATTTCAAATAATAGTCTCTGTCTATATACAATTTCACATGCACAAAAAAATTCAGAGTAAGGGCTCCAAAAATCTGTGCCTCAAAGAAAGCAGTAAGAACCCAGGAAAAAATGGGCAAAAACCAAAATTTTAGAACTCTGAACATTAAGCAGTGATCTCAAACAATCTAAAGGTCATTTTGAAAACTGTGAAACTATCATAAGAACAGTGAGCTGTGGAATTTTAACATTCTAATTCCATCCCCCAACCCCCAGGTTCACAGAAGACTTGCAAACCAACAGCTTTGTAGTCACAGTAGCCATAATGTAATCAACAGAAAAATTCCACCTAAAGATGTGTATGTCATATTTCCCAAAACCATAAACATATTATCTTACACATTATCATATATGTCAACATAATGTCTAATTGAATGAATCCAGTGACATATACTTTAGAGACACAATGTTATTAAAGTTTTTACAATTGCCAAAAAATATATATATATATATATATATGCCACCTTGGACTGAAAGACAAAAACAGAAAGAAGAAATGAAAGAAATTCGCTGGACTACCGAAATTCTGTAAACAGAATATTGCCTAATAAAATTCCTCAGCTGAAAATACAGGCTTACTTTTTTTTTTTCAACTTTCATTTTAGGTTCAGGGGGTACATGTGCATGTTTATTACATGGGTAAATTTTATGTTGTTGGAGTTTGGTATGATTTTGTCACTCAGGTAGTGAGTATATTGCCTGATAGGTAGTTTTTCAACTCTCACCCTCCCGCAAGCCTCCCCTTTCAAGTAGGCTCTGGTGTTTGTTGTTCCTGCCTTTGTTTCCATGTATACTCAGTATTTAGCTCCTACTTACATGTGAGAACACACTATATGTAATTGTCTGTTCCTGCATTAATTCACTTATGATAATGGCCTCCAGCTCCATCCATGTTACTGCAAAGGACATGATTTTATTCTTTTTTTATGTCTGTAAAGTACTCCATAGTGTGTATGCACCACATCCTCTTTCTCCAGTCCACCATCGATGGACATCCAGGTGGAATCCATGTCTTTGTTCTTGTGACTAGTGCTGTGATGAACATAGGCACGCATGAGTCTTTATGGTAAAATAATTTGCATTCCTGTGGGTATATAACCAGTAATAGGATTGTTGGGTCGAATGGATTTAAGTTCTGTTTTAACTACTTTTAGAAATATCCAACTGCTTTCCACAGTGGCTAAACTAATTTACATTCCCATTACCAGTGAGTGCAGGAACCTCACCAGCATCCATTATTTTTTTACTTTTTAGTAATAGCCATAATGACTGATGTGAGATGGTATCCCGTTGCAATTTTGATTTGCATTTCTCCGTGATTAGTGATGTTGAATATTTTTTCATATGCTTGTTGGATGTGTGTGAGTCTTCTTTTGAGAAGTGTCTGTTCATGTCCTTTGCCCATTTTTAATGGGGTCATTTGTTCATTCCTTGTTGATTTCAGTTTCTTATAGATTCTGAATACTAGACCTTTGTCAGATGCAAGGTAGTTTGTGAATATTTTTCTCCTATGCTATAGGTTGTCTGTTTACTTTGCTGACAGTTTCTTTTGCTGTGCTGTGCAGGAGCTGTTTAATTATGTCCCACTTATCTATTTTTGTTTTTGTTGCAATTGCTTTTGAAGTGTTTGCCATAAAATTTTTGCCAACGCCTATGTCCAGAATGGTATTTCCTAGGTTTTCCTACAGGGCATATAGTTTTGGTTTTGCATTGAAGTCTTTAATCCATTTTGAGTTTACTTTTTTATATGGTGAAAGGAAGGGATCTAGTTTCAATCTTCTGCATATGGCTAGCCAGTGGTCCCAGGACCCTATATTGAATAGAAAGTCCTTCCTCATTGCATTTTATTGTTGACTTTGTTGAAGATCAGATGGTTATAAGTGTGCAGCTTTCTTTCTGAGTTCGTTAACCTGGCCCATTGGTCTATGTGCCTGTTTTTGTACCAGTACCATGCTGTTTTGGTTATTATAGCCTTATCATATGGTGTGAAGTAAGATAGCATGATGTCTCCAGGTTTGTTCTTTTCCCTTAGGATTGCTTTGACTATTCAGGCTCTTTTTGGGTTCCATATAAAATTTAGAATAAGTTTTTCTAATTCTGTGAAAAATGACATTGGTAATTTGATAGGAATAGCATTGAATCTATAATTGCTTTGGGCAGTATGGCCATCTTAACAATATTGATTATTCCTAGCTATGAGCATGGAGTGTTTTACTATTTGTTTGTGTCATCTCTGATTTCTTTCAGCAGAGTTTTTTTTATTCTCATTGTAGAGATGTTTTCACTTCTGTGGTCAGCTGTATTCTTAGGTATTTTATTCTTTATTAGGATATTTGTAAATGATATTGTGCTCTTGATTTGACTCTCACGTTGGTCATTATTGATGTATAGATATACTACTGATTTTTGTATATCCATTTTGTATCTGGAAACTTTACTGAACTTTTTTTTTTTTTTTTTTTTTTTTTGGTTTTAGTAGTCTTTGGGCCGATACTATGGGGTTTTATGGGCATAGAATTATATCATCTGCAAAGAGAGATAGTTTGGCTTCCCCTCTTCTTACTTGAATGCCTTTTCTTTCTTTCTCTTGACTAATTGATTTGGCTAGGATTTCCAGTAAAATTTTTATTGTTTTGAGATCAGATTGTTCTCTGTTGTCTAGGCTGGAGTGCAGTGGTGCATTCATGGCTCAATGTAGCCTCAACTTCCCAGGTTCAGATGACTCTCCCACCTCAGCCTCCCAAGTAGCTAAGACTATAGGTGTATGCCACAATACTAGCTAATTTTTGCATTTTCTGTAGAGATGGGGTTTTGTCATGTGACCCAGGCTGGCCTCAAACTCTTAGGCTCAAGCAATCTCTCAGCTTTCCAAACTGTTGGAATTACACCAATACTATTTTGAACAGGAGTGGTGAGAATGGTCATCCTTATCTTGTTCTGGTTCTCAAGGGGAATGATTACAGCATTCGCTCTTTTGTTAATAGTGGGATGTTGACTGTGGGTTTGTCATAGATGGCTCTTATTATTTTGAAGTATATTCTTTCACTGCCTAGCTGTTGAGGGTTTTTAACACAAAGGAATATTGAATTTTTATCCAAAGCCTTTTCTATGTCTATTGAAATGATCATGTGGTTTTTGTTCTTAGTTCTGTTTATGTGATGAATCACAAATAGTGAATTGCATATGTTGAACCAATCTTGCACTCCAGGATTAAAGTCTATTCAATCATGGTGGATTCGTTTTTTGATGTGTTGCTGGATTTGGTTTGCTTATTTTGTTGAGGGGCTTTACAACAGGGATATTGGCCTAAAGATTTTCATTTGTAGTGTTTCTGCCAGGTTTTGATATGAGAATAATGCTGGCCTCCTAAAATGAGTTAGAAGATAGTCCCTCTTCCTCAATTTTTCGCAATAGTTCCAATAGGACTGTTATTATTTCTTATTCATGTATCTTGTAGAAATAGGCTAGTCCAAGGCTTTTTCTTGTTGGTAGGTTTTTTATTACTGACTCAGTTTTGGATCTTGTTTTTGGTCTATTTAGGATTTCAATTTCTTCCTGGTTTAATGTTGGGAGGTCATATATTTCCAGGAATTTATTTATTTCTTCTAGATTTTCTAGTATGTGTACATAGAAGTGTTTGTAACAGTCTTTGAGGTTTTTTGTATTTCCATGGGGTCCATAGTAATGTCCTCTTTGTTATTTATGATTAAGTTTATTTGGATTTTCTCTTTTTATCTTTATTCATCTAGCTGGTGGTCTATCAAAGCAAGCTTGATTTTTCTTTTAAAAAACCAAGTTTTGGTCTAAGTTAATCTTTTGTATGGTTTCTCACATCTCATATTCATTCAGTTAGCTCTGGTTTTGGTTATTTCTTTTCTTCTGCTTTTATTTCTTTCTCTCTTTTTTTTTTAATTCCTTCAGGTGTGTTAGGTTGTTAATTTGAGTACTCTCTAACTTCTTGATGTACGTGTTTGGCACTATAAACTTTCCCCTTAACACTTCTTTAACTGCGTCCCAGAGATTCTGGTGTGTTTTAACTTTGTTTTCATTGGTTTCAATTTTTTTTTGATCTGGCTTAATTTTATCCTTTACCCAAAAGTCATTCAGGAGCAAGTTGTTTAATTTCCATGTAATTGTAGGGTTTGTATGTATCTCCTTAGTATTGATTTATATTTTTATTGCACTGTAGTCCAAGACTGTGGTGAGTATGATTTTTTTTTAATTTGTTGTGAATTGCTTTATGCACAAGTATGTGGTCGATCTTAGAGTATGTGCTGTGTGGAGATGAGAAGAATGTATATTCTCTTGTTATTGGGTGGAGTGTTCTGTAGATGTCTGTGACATCTGTTTGGTCAAGTGTTGAGTTTAAGTCCTGAATAGCTTCATTAGTTTTCTGCAGAGTATTGTTGCCAGCGGACTGGGAACACCTCAGCCTCTCCAATGCAGTCAGTACTTGATCTCAAGGGGCCAGCACATAAAACTAAAGGCCTGTTTCCAGGTCAGTAATGTCAGAACATACAGCTGAGAAGTGCTGATCAGAGCCTTGGCGCCATGTAAGCATTCAGAAATGAAGCCAATTAACTAAACCCAACTTATAACACAGTCAAATCCTTCAGGGCATCAAATCTCATCTAACCTTTTATCAAGGTTTTTATTAGCTTCCTTGTGATGGGTTAGAACATGCTCCTTTAAGTCGGAGAAGTTTGTTATTACGGATCTTCTGAAGCCTACCTCTGTCAACTTGTCGAAGTCATTCTCCATCCAGCTTTGTTCCACTGCTGGTGAGGAGCTGCATTCCTTTAGAGGAGAAGAGGTGCTCTGGTTTTTAGAATTTTCAGCTTTTCTGCTCTGGTTTCTCCCCATATTTGTGTTGGTCTTTGATGTTGGTGACCTATAGATGTGGTTTCAGTGTAGATGTCCTTTTTGTTGATGTTGATGCTATTCCTTTCTGTTTGTTAGTTTTCCTTCTACCAGTCATGTCCCTCAGCTGCAGGTCTGCTGGGGTTTGCTTGAGGTCCACTCCAGACCCTGTTTGGCTGGATATCACCAGTGGAGACTGCAGAACAGCAAATATTGCAGAATAGCAAATATTCCTGCCTGATCCTTCCTCTGGAAGCTTCGTCCCAGAGGGGCACCTGCCTGTATGAGGTGTATGTCGGCCCCTACTGGAAGGTGTCTCCCAGTTAGGCTCCATGGGGTTCAGGGACTCACTTGAGAAGGCAGTCTATCTATTCTCAGAGCTCAAATGCCATGCTGGGAGATCCACTGTTCTCTTCAGAGCTGTCAGACAGAGCATTTAAGTCTGCAAAAGTTTCTGCTATCTTTTGTTCAGCTATGCCTTGCCCACAGAGGTGGAGTCTATAGAGGCAGTCGGCCTTGCTGAGCTGCAGTGGGCTCCATCCAGTTCAAGCTTCCTGGCCACTTTGTTTACCTAGTCAAGCCTCAGCAGTGGTGGACACCCCTCCTCTAGCCAGGCTGTGGCCTCGCAGGTCGATTTCAGACTGTTGTGCTAGCAGTGAGCAAGGCACCATGGGTGTGCAACCTGCCAAGCCAGGCACAGGAGAGAATCTCCTAGTCAGCCGGTTGCTAAGACCATGGGAAAAGTGCAGTATTTGGGAGAAAGTGTCCCTTTTCCCAGGTACAGTCTGTCACGGCTTCCCTTGGCAGGAAAGGGAAATCCCCTGACCCTTTGCGCTTCCCAGGTAAGGCGATGCCCTGCCCTGCTTTGGCTCACCCTCTGTGGGCCACACCCACAGTCCAACCAGTCCCAGTGAGATGAACCAAGTACTTTAGTTGGAAATGCAGAAATCCTCCACCTTCTGTGTCAATCACTCTAAGAGCTGCAGACTGGAGCTGTTCCTATTTGTCCATCTTGGAACGGAACTCCGGGAACACTCTTGTATAAGGTGCCTGGTGACCTCTGTTGGTGGTGGTTCTCACCCAGTTGGGAGGCACGGGATCTGAGACTCACTTAACAGAGCACTCTGGCTGTCCCTTTGTCAAACAGGTGTGCTCTTCTGGGGGGAATCCCAATCATCTGGGCTGCCTGGATTCCTCAGAGCTAGCAGCGGGACAGACTAAGTCAGCTGGTGCATGGAGACCATGGCTACCCTTCCCCCTAGGGGCTCAGGCCCAGGGAGACCAGAATTTTGGCCCTAAGTCCCTTGCTGGAGTTGCTGAAGTTTCTGCAGGGAGGCCCCACCCAGTAAAGAAGGATGCGTCAGGGTGTGGCCTAAAGAGGCAGTCTGGCTGTGATCTACCACAGCTGGTGTGCTGCACTGTGGGGAATGCCTTTTGAGTCTCCCAGGCTCCAGCAGGGGAAATACGGTGGGCTGGAGCTGTAGTGATGGCTGCCACCCTTTCCTCCCGGTAGTTCAGTATCTTAGGCAGCTGGCAGCTGCAGTGACGGCTGCTGTCCTTTTCCTGGGGAGCTCAGTTGTCTTAGGCAGCAGGCAGCTGCAGGATGAAGGCTTCCCTTCTCCCTGGGACCTCAGCAGTCCTAGGCAGATGCCAACTAAATAGCTGTTGAGAATCTATGCAACTCTGTGATTGAGACCCAAAGCCCAGGTAGCACGGGCTCATGAGTGGGATCTTATGATCCATGGGTTGCACAGATCCATGGAAAAAGCACAGATCTCCAGGCTGGGTAGCATGATCACTCACCGCCTGCCTTGGCTGGGGCATGGGAGCTCCTCTTGCCCTATGTGGCTCTCAGGTGAGGCGATGCACCACCCTGCAGTTCCTTGCTCTCTGTGAGTCACACCAACTGCCTAGCCAGTCCTGATAGAACCCAGGGGTATCTTGGTTCCCAGTGCAGGATTCACACACTGTCTTGGTTCTTCTTGGTGGGAGCCTTTGATTACAGCTGCTTCTTGTCAGCCATCTTGGCCCTGCCCTCCCCTACCCGTGCTATATAACAGTTTTGGGAAATAATTAGTGATAATTGTTTAACATGACAATTGAATGAGGCCTTAATAATAGTTGGGGCATAGAAGAAGCTGACCAAAATCTTTTAAAAAGACAATCTGGAGAATGAGATATTAATAGGGGCTTTTACAAGTTCTGACATATTCCTGAAAATTTAGAAGGAAATGTACCTGTACAGAACTGTACAGAACTGTGCACATACCCAGAAAAGACCTGAAAAAGAAATAATCTCTCTCCTCTTGCTGACCTTAAGTTTCTGTGCCAGCAATGAGAGAAAGCTAAGCCAGTATTGCAAATCATCTATTGGATCTTTGAAATAGTGCCTCCAAACACACAAAAGACCTTTTGGAAAAGGCTGTGAGATACACTTATGCAGCATATTTAAGGAAAACGATATCCATTTATTGAATGACCACTAAGCTAACTGAAGAGATGTCAGTGGTCACACGTAATGAAGAATATAGATTAATATAATTAGTTGAGGAAAGTAACCAAACAAATGCACAATAGGAAAGACCCCACCAACAACAAAGCCTGGGGAAGAGGCAAATACAGTTTCCAGAGTTGTCATATTATATTATTCTAAATATATGGCTTTCAACAAGTTATGAAGCATGTAAAGAAGTAGGAATGGAAGATGAATAGGGCCTGAAGTGAACCCCCAGCAAGGTGCAGCAGCCCTACAGAAGAGGGACCTGACACAACAACAAAAATGGCCCCCACAAAAATGGCCCCCACAAATTGGCCCCCACAAAAACCCCATCCAAGGGTCAGCAGCCTCAAAGACTGAAACTAGGCAAACTCATGAAGATGAGAAAGAATCAATGAAAAGATACTGAAAACCCAAAAGACCAGAGTGCCTCTTCTCCCCAAAATGATTGCAACATCTCTCCATCAAGGGCACGAAACTGGACGGAGGATCAGATGGATGAATTGACAGGAGTAGGTTTCAAAAGATGAGTAATAAAAAACTACACTGAGCTAAAGGAGCATGTTCTAACCCCAATGCAAAGAAGCTAAGAACCTTGATAAAAGGTTAGAGGAATTACTAACTAGAATAACCAGTTTAGAGAGGAACAAAAACGACCTGATGGAGCTGAAAAACACAGCATGAGAACTTCATGAAGCATAAACAAGTATCAATAGTCAAATCGACCAAGCAGAAGAAAGGATATCAGAGTTTGAAATCCACCTTACTGAAATAAGACATGCAGACAAGAATAGAGAAAAAAAAATGAGTGAAAAGAAATGAACAAAGCCTCCAAGAGATATGGGACTTTACAAAAAGACTGAATCTAAAATTGATTGGAGTACTAGGAGAAAACAGGAAGAATGAAAACAAGCTGGAAAACACACTTCACAATATCATCATCCAGGAGAATTTCCCCAACTTAGCAAAACAAGCCAACATGAAAATTCAAGATATACAGAGAACACCATTAAGATATTCCATGAGAAGATCAACCCCAAGACATATAATCATCAGATTCTCCCAGATTGAAATGAAGGAAAAACTACTAAGGGCAGCCAGAAAGAACAGCCTGGTCTCCTACAACAGGAAGCCCATCAGATAAAAACAGACCTCTAAGCAGAAAGAGAAGAGAGAAGAGAGTGAGAAGAGAGTGGGAGCCGATATTCAACATTCTTAAAGAAAAGAATTTCCAACCCAGAATTTTAACTCACATGTTAGAACCATGATGCAAAGTGAAATCGTCCTCTGCTACTGTTTCCCATAAAGCTGTGTTATACCAGTTACCCCCCAGTGCTGTGGATGTCTTGGAGCTATTGAAAAGAAATAAAACCCTCCATGCAGAAGAGGACAACAGGTAAAAAAAAAAAAAAAAAAAAAAAAAAAGCATGTTTTGAGTATGAAATTGTGGAAAGAACAAAAATAAATATCCTCATAGATTCTATAGCCACAAGTCAGTCTTCACATAAGTGTACATATGGGCTGTATATGTACATGTACTTACGTACATCACAGATATGTATTAATACATTCACATACATATACAAAAGTAAGCAGGAAACTCCTAGAAATTCCCAATATGACTCTTCTTTAGCCAAATCTAAGTAATATAACCAAATGCATGCCAATAACAGAGAAAGGAGCTTGGATTCATTATGATTGACAACTAACCAATATTTGTTCTTTGGGTTAGGACATTCCTTTTATGAACACATTGTTCTTCAAGAACTGAACAAAATAGAACACTTAGCAATGGTTCTTAAAGTGAAGTCCCTGGAAAACCATCATCAGCGTCACATGGAAATTTATTCGAAAAGCAAATTCTCAAGCCCCATTTCAAATATATTGAATTAGAAACTCTGAATGTGGGGAACACATATAGAGTTTTAACAAGATTTCCAGGTGAATCTGAGGGATACTAAAATTTGAAAACCACTATTTTACCACATAAGAGCAGATACTGAGTTTTGATTAGTCAACCAACAGTGTGTTTATGTTATACCGAGATGTGTTCTAATTTAAGATAGTATTTTTCAGCCAGGCACGGTGGCTCACACCTGTAATCTCAGCATTTTGGGAGGTCAAGATGAGTGGATCACCTGATGTCAGGAGTTCGAAACCAGCCTGACCAACATGCTGAAAACCCATCTCTACTAAAAATACAAAAATTAGTTAGGCATGGTGGCAGGAGCCTGTTATCCCAGCTCTGGGAGGCTAAGGTAGGAGAATTGCTTGAACCCGGGAGGCAGAGGTTGCAGTGAGCCAAGATCGTACCATTGCACTACAGCCTGGATGATAGAGTAAGACACTGTCTTAAAAAAAAAAAAAAAAAAAAAAAAAAAAAAGATAGTGCTTTTCTTCAGGATTATAATACAATGAAAGTGACGATAGTCAAAACAAACAAAACCCAAGGCTATAATAAGCCAAGTATGACAGAAAGATGAGATCGTATAGCAGGACATAAGATTTCAACTAATTTGAGAATATGAAAAATGGTAGATGTGGCAAATCATTTTGCAAGACACAGGAAGTCACAAACGGTGTCTAGATAGATATAATAAAGAGATCCAATTTATTTCCACAGTACCCCAGAGAGAAGGACGGATTGGTGATGCCAATTTAAGGAAAGGTTAAAATTCTATGATGGGATCAGTGTTCTTATAAGGAGAGGAAGAACCAGAGCTCCTCCTCTCTCTGTCATGTGAGGACACAGCAAGAAAGGGACTGTCTACAAGCCAATCGGAGAGCCTTCAACAGATGGTGATTTTACTGGCTCCCTGTCCTTGGACTTCTCAAACTCTAGAACTGTGAGAAATAAATGTCTGTTTTTTAAGTCACCCAGACTATGCTATTTTGCTCTTGCAACAGGAACTAAGACAGATGTTGCTATTGTCTGAATGTTTGTGTCCCATCAAAATTTATACGTTGAAGCCTAATCACCAATGTGATATATTAGGAGATGGGGCCTTTGTGAGATTAGGTCAAGAGAATGGAACTCTCATAAATGGGATTAATACCCTTAAAAAAAAAAAAAGAAAGAATAAAACACCTTAGACAGACCCCTCGTCCCTTCCCCTTTGAGAGGACACGGTGAGAAGATGCCATGTATGTGTCAGAATATAGGCCCTCTGCAGACACTGAATCTCCTGGCACCTTGGTGTTGGATTTGTCAGCCTCCAGGACTATGAGAAATAACTTTCTGTTGTTTATAAGCTACCCAGGCTATAGTATTTTCTTTTAGTTGCCCTAATGAACTACATGAAAAGAAGTCAAAATGTAAATAGATACTTTCTCAATTTTAATACTTCTTTGAATAATTGATAGATCAATCAAGCCAAATATATAGCTAAAGTAACAGCAAAATTAATAAACTGACCCAGTCCATTAGAACAAAAATACATCACTCATACACAACTGCAGAATACACCTATTTCTCATATAAAATATTTATAAAAATTGACTGTGTACCAGAAGGTCATAATGTAAGTCTTAAAAATTTCAAATGACTGGAGCCATACACAGCATGTGCTTGCACTACAATAAAATTACAAATAATAAAAAGACAACTAGACATTCCCAACTACTTGGAAATAAGGAAATGAACAGACATCAAGGAAGAAATCTAAAAATGTCCTGGGTACAGCAGGCAGTTTAAAATAAGATTCAAAGACCAGAAGTCAAAATGAAAAAAATAAAAGTAAAAATCACTGAAAATAAAAATTTCTAGATGGTGAAAGCAACCTCAAATAAGGTTCAAGCCAGAGACCCAGTGGGCAAATGAATTGTATCTTGGCCAGGCATGGTGACTCATGCCTGCAATCCCAGCACTTTGGGAGGCCAAGGTGGGCGGATCACCTGAGGTGAGGAGTTTGAGACCAGCCTGGCCAACATGGGGAAACACCATCTCTACTAAAAATACAAAAATTAGCAGGGCATGGTGGCATATGCCTGTAATCCCAGCTACTTGGGAGGCTGAGGCAAGAGAACTTCTTGAACCCAGAGGGTGGAGGGTGCAGTGAGCTGAGATCATGCCACTGCATTCCAGTCGGGGAAACAGAGTGAAACTCTGTCTCAAAAAAAAAAAAAAAAAAGAAAAGAATTGTATATTTTTTAACATACCCACAATATATAAAGAACACTAACAAATCAGCAAGAGGGAAAAAAATTCCAATCCAATAACAACAACAAATGAGCATTATATTTCAGACAAATCACAGAATAAAACTGCAAAATAATTAGTAATCATATGAAAAAGTCCTCATTCTCATTAACAATCAGAATCAACAAACAAAAAATAATATAATACTTGCCATTCACAGTAGGAAACATTTAGAATTGGTATTTGAGAATTGAAGAGATGTGGAAAAATTATCAATCTCATGACTTACTGGTAAAAGAATAAAATGATATGGTTATTTGTATTGTATACAGAAAGATATGTGCAAAGATGATGACTACAGCATAATTTATAATTGATAAAACTTAGAAACAGCACCTAGATTATTAGATCAATGATACAGTTCTGTATTAGAGGGATAGAGATTTCCAAGATGCATAGTTAGGTGAAAAACACATCAGAGAAGAGTTGTGTAAAATAATCCTCTTTGTGTAAAAACAAACAAACAAAAAAACACACAAACAAAATACTGTATAGCTGTGTATATACATATCTGTATGTATATAACATTTACTGAGCGCTTACTCTATGGCAGGCATCATTCTAAATTCTTTATATATTTTAACTTCCTTAATCGTCATAAAAATCCTATGTGGTAGACACTATTACTACTCTCATTTTACCTATTAGAAAACAGGCACAAAGATTGTCAAGTAATTTTTCACAAGTCACAGGCACAGGAAGTAAAAAAGGAAGAATTCAAATTCAGGTAGCTTGATTTTCCTTCTTCCCTTTTCTATCTTATTTTCTCAATTTGTTCCTCCTTCCTGCCTTCCATTCCCTTTTTTCTTCCCTCCTCCCACCTCTTAGTATGTCTTCAAATGTCTGTGTCAACCTTGGTTAGCAGGGTAATCGGGAGAAAATGGAGAGGGTGAGGTTTCATTTTTCTCCATATATGGTGTTATTGTTTGGAAGACCACGTGTTACTTTTTTTTTTTTTTTTTTTTTTTGAGACGAGTCTTGCTCTGTCTCCCAGGCAGGAGTGTAATGGCACGATCTTGGCTTACTGCAACCTCTGCCAGGTTCAAGCGATTTTTCTCCTGCTTCATCCTCCTGAGTAGCTGGGATTACGGGGGCACACCACCACACCCGGCTCATTTTTGTATTTTTAATAGAGACGGGGTTTCGCCATGTTGTCCAGACTGGTCTTGAACTCCTGGCCTCAAGTGATCCGCCTGCCTTGGCCTCCCAAAGTGCTAGGGTTACAGGCGTGTAAATAAATTTTTTAAAAATCTGTAAAAACATCAGAACAATATGTATTCATTTATTGCATGAGGGTGTGCCAGTTGAAGGCACACCCTGAAAAATCAAAGGCACGCCCTGAAAAATTAAACATTCCACACACCTCATCATTTTCACTCTTAAAACAGGTTAAAAATGCCTTTTGATGGAAAGAAAAGGGAAGAGGGTAAAGGCTACAAACAAAATAATCTCGACCGCTCCTCATTTGTAGTCTAAGCTCCCTCACCTTGAAAAGCCGCAGGCTTCTGAGGGATGCAGGTCAAGACCAGAGTTAAGGAAGTTCCCGGGGGAGGCCACTCCCTGCCTGCCTGATAATTTTCCAGTTCCAGCTGGTGTCGAGGTCCCAGTTCATCTCTGCCCTTCTGCCCTTAACCACCGGACAAACGTTTCCGGAGCCTCTCCAAAGAGCAAGAAAGGGGACGGGGATGGGGAGGGGGAGACGGGACGGGCTGGACGGCAGCTCCGCGTCGCACACGGGGTGGGGGGTTCAGTCGTACCCTCAGCTCGGCCGCCCTCCAGCAGCAAAGCCGGATCCCCTGTGCCCGCGCAGGGGCCAGGGGAGGGAAGCCTTGTTGTACCCTTGGTATCCAGAAAGCTAAACGAGGGGCTGCTGCAGGTGTAGATTCTGAGGCTGGTCCAGGCCGCTTTCCCGCCGACTTCAGGGAGGATTGTGCAACAGGTGGGCCTGGCAGTCAAGGGGCGGAGGGGAGGAAGCCATGCAAGGACCTCGGCTTGCTCAGGGCTGTGTGGGAACAGCTGCAGCCGCGGGTGGTGGTGTGGTAGAGGGGAGGCTTTCTTAGTCGCCTCCTTATGGGACTGAGGTGTGCGCGGCTTGTGGGGACGACGCTCCGCCCCATAACTGTGTTTGCGTCAGAGGGCGAGGCAAGGGCCGATGGGCCTCGGGAACCGCCACCTGAAGTGGAACCGGAACTCGGCAAGGGGCCTCAGGCGGCCCAGCGGCCCCCGGGCTCACCCCAGAACCATTCGAATGAAAAGGGGTGTCCTGCCTGAAAACGCCTCGCGGGGCTCGGTTTCCCCTTAGCTACACTGCTTTACAGGCAGAGAGCGGCCCTGAATCCTGGGCAGAGGCTGGGCTCAGGACCATGTGCCAGTATAGTGGGGCTATTAGAAGGGACGGTTAATACAGCCTGCAAGCTGTCATTTATCAGTAAGTATTCACTGAAGTCCGCCCGGAGCCCACATCTATGCTAGGCCCTCTACAATACCAGCTTGGAAAAGATAGCGGCATCTAGCACGGTTGCTAAGACAATTCGGCCTCTACTGGTTCCCATCTGTGGACTGTCAGCCAATTTCTTCATATATGTTCTTTCCATTGCCTCATCTCTGAAACTGTGTAACTATTAAAAGAGCTACAGAGAATTATATGTGTTAATGTAAAGTTCTTAGAGCAGTGCCTGGCACTACAGAAAGTACTCAGTGAAAGTTAGCTTTTATTATTTTAAATATTTGACAAAGTTTCTGCTTCTCCAAACTGACTCTCTGGTTCCCATGTGGTTTCATTCATTCACTGTTATTTCTGGACGTCTTGCCATGGCCACTTCCCAGTTCCAGGAACAGGCAGTCGTTGTTTCTTCCAATGTATCTAACATTGAGATACATGGTTAGTACCAGTGACACTTAGAAGTGTCAGGCGGTTTGGGGGCTCCTTTCTTTCTTGAACTTTTCCTAAGAGCAAACCTTTCTGTTATTGCCACCCTGATGTTTACAGTAGAAGGGTTTTGAGCAATGGACAAGCACAAGGAAATGAAAAACACATACAAAGGAAAATGAGTGGATTGCTGCAGTTGGATAGACAAGTGTAAAATACCTGGGTCTCACTGTACATCAAGCAGCCTTCAGATCTTTAAGGGAACTATTCTTACTGACTGAAAAGAACAAAATAATACTGTCCACTTATTGTTGAATTAACCAACACAGATTAAGTGGCCTGTCTTGGACAAGACAAACCAAGTTCTGGCCTTTGAGGGCTTAAAGTGCAGGTAGAGCGACTTTAAACATTTATGAACTGGCCCTTGTGCACCTTTCCATCCTCATCTCTCAGGGTCTCTCCATCTTTTGCTCTGTAATTTCATAGATTTTCATTTCCCGAATGAGCCCTGTTTCCTGCAGCTTAGGACTTCTACCAGTGAATTTCCCTCTCTCTATAAGGCCTTCTCGAGGCCCTACCCCGCACCTCACACATCTCCATGGTCTGGCTGATTCTAGACTTTTTTCAGCTCTCTGCTCTGACTTTCCTGACAATGCCATCACTACTCCATCTAAATCAATGACTCCATATCCTTTTTATTGCACCATTATTTGTATTCATAGTACTTAATATATTTGTATATATGCAAATACATTTGTATTGTTATATATGTGTTATCCATAATATATTTATAATGAATTTAATTAATATGATGTGCTGGAATATATTTAATTGTATTAGCTGCCCGTCTCCTCCATTTTTAGTGCCTGTATAGTGCCTTTCATGCTCTATGCCTTTGATTAATATTTCTTGAAAAACAAAATCAGCTTTATGTTAAGTATTTATGTACTTACATATTTATACATGTGTACATGTATGTGGATATATGTAGGTACACATATGTGTACCTATACACACGCTCTATAGCACTGCCTTGAACAGTGCTAAATTTAAAAGCCAAAGCACTTGTTAATCAGTAGTAACAACTGTGCTTTTCATTTCTCAAATTTTGTTGCTAAAAACTGCTTTTAAAAAAATTTTGCCTATCCTAGTTAAAAACTAATTGGTTGTGAGACTAAATTGAAATTCAACATAGTTCTATCTTACATAAGAAAGATACCTTAAAGATAACCTCTAACAGCTTTCACTGAAATTTGGCACATTGGGAGAATGTGGGGTTGTTTTTTTTCTTTTTATTCAACATAATGGGAACATGAGTTCAACAGATACGAATCATGAATAATTTCAATTCAGCTAGTCAGTGAGCTGTACAGCATTAAGTAAACACTTTATCTTTATGGGCTTAGTTTTCTCATTTATAAAGAAGAAAGGAAAACTCAGATTTGTGAGGGAGGTCTGCGTTGTAAGGAAAGGTTTTTGAGCAGTAATAAAGCAATCAAATGAGAATAACTGACTTTAAGACTCATTTTTGTTTCTTTTGTCTCCTTGGTTTACTTGTTAGTTTTGTAGAACACTTTACTACTACAGTTTCAGTTGGGTCTAGTTGATATAGTATCTACATTTTGATTCAAGGTTTAATATAAAATTCTATAGGCCAGGTGTAGTGGTTCACACCTGTAATCCCAGCATTCTGGGAGGCTAAGGCAGGCAAATAACTTGAGACCAGCCCGGACAAAATGGGAAAATCCCATTTCTACTAAGAATACAAAAATTACCCAGGTGTGGGAGTATATGCCTGTAATCTCAGCTATGCCAGTGGTTGAGTCACGAGAATTGCTTGAACCTGGGAGGCAGAGGTTGCAGTGGGCCGAGATCATGCCACTGGCCCCCAGCCTAGGCAACAGAGTGAGACTCTGTCTCAATAAAACCAAAAGACAAACAAACAAAACTGTAAAAGGCTATCTTACATTGGTTCTAAGCATATGTGTTTTGTTTTCTTGAGCCTAAATGCTGAAATGGATTTTTATGGTAAAACTCCCAGTTACGAGGTACTTTGCATTAATAACTGGCCTCAGTCACCCTACTTCAATCTCATACCTCACAGATATGGTGGGCTTTGTACTCAAAGGCTCACCATCTTCTTGCCCCACATATTTGTATAAATGCATCTCTGCTTGCTCTGCTTTACTTTGACTGAAACCACAGTTCAACGGATGAAATGTTTGTCTTCTTAGATGGTAACCAAATCTTTTACATGCATAAAATTTACATATCATGTAACTGAATGACATGAAAGCTATTTAATTTGTGACTTACCTCAATAAATGTTGCCTTCTCCCTGGGCTATTCACAGTTCCCCTCTGGCATAGCATAATGTCTCATTCTTTCTTACTGGTAGGAAGTTAGGCACCTAGAATTCTTGTGATCGTTTTCAGAATGGTAGAATTTTACTAAAATCATTCAGAACCTATGTCTCTGCTTGGGGCTTGAGAAGAATGTGAACTGTTTTATATTGTGATTTTTTTTTTTTTTTTTTTTTTTTTTTTGAGGGTGAATGTGGCTGGAGAGAGTTGTTCTTAGGCATAACTAGATTTAGGTTATTAATCTGAATTTATTTGTTAATTGTCTATGTTACAGGCATAGTAATTTTAGGATCTTCCAGAATTAAGTATGATTTCCCTGTGGGTTCCAGGTTTTACTTTAGTTATGTTTGAAAGCAGTAAGACAAAAATTTCAGACCTTAAGAAATGGGTCAAAAGGCTTTAGCTGTGTCAAAAGATAAATTACAACAAATTTAAAGATGTAATTAACTTATGTTAGGAATTCGTGAATATGACAGCATCTTATCTAAAAATAGAGAGATGCTACATGGGGCATTGCAGAATAGTCAGTTTTTATAAGGTACCTTGAGCAGCAATGAAGAAATAGCATAATACAAAAAGTGGATTAGTTAACATTAAACTAGTTCAGGTTACTCTCTTTATAAGGGCTAAAGTGTGGGAACTTCTTTATTATGTAGGTTGAAACTGCCCTGTTTGGAGGCTAGACTTTCATTTCTCTCCTGATTTCTTGGAAGGTCAAATAAACAACTTAGTTTCAATTTGCTAATGCGGAACTTTAGCATTAGTTACTCCATTTTGATTTGATCTGTTGAAGCCTAGTGCAGGAGCTCAAACCAAATCGATGTTAATATATAACAACTGTAATACAAATTGTGAAGTCAGAACTGGAAATCCTCTGTGCTGCTTCTCCCTCTCCCTGAGTGCGGAGGTTTATAATTATCAAATAGTCCAGAGCAGCAATGAAGATATGATTTCTGATAGAATTACTTTAAAAGAGATGTACTAATGTGTATATAGTATGTGCTACCTCAATTTACTCCAAATTTATCACTTAACAGAGAGTTAGAAAGAAGTGTGTAGTAATCAGATTGTAACTTGAAGTTCTGTGTTTTAGAGTAACTATAATTCAAATGGTACAATATATCATATGACTTTATCACAAACATTTATTTTCTTTTAGTACAGCATAAAAATATGATTTTGTTTTACTCTGAAGTTATTTCTGAAATTTACCTTTTAGTAAAAGTGCTGGAAGCAATGATTTAAAGTTATCATGTTAGATTAATTAGCTAATTTATTCAGGACACAGCTCAATCATTTCCTAAACTGAGTTATGTCATTTCTTGGAATAGACTCATCATATTAGTCAGAATTCTCTAAAGAAACAGAACTAGGATAGTTATATATATATATATATACACACACACACACACACACATATATATACACACACACACACATATATACACACACACAAAGAGATGTATTATAAAAAATTGGCTCATGCAATTTTGTATGCCGAAAAGTCCCACCACATTAGAAGTCTGTAAACTGGAGACCCAGGAAAGCTACTGGTCCACCCTAGTTAGTCTACTCTAGTTACACATGTTTACTAGCTTATTGTTCACCTTATAGATTAATTGCAGAAAAATATGATTTAATATTTCTACTCTTCTGACTTGATGAGGTCCACAGCATTGATTTCTGACCAGTTAACGCAAACTGGATTCCTATTGTCCTAAGACAATTCAGGAAGTTAAATCAGTAACACAGATACATCTTTTGATTTATTTCAGGGACAAATAAACCCACTTGGAATTATTCAACCTTTGCTGAACTTCTTAGATGTAACTAAGAGGTGACTGTAATTGGAGCATTCTTAAGAGTTTCACTATATTATGAAAATGTGTGCTTAAAGTTGGTAATCATAAAAAATAATTTTGAAATGGCAAGGAAGGAGATGTTTTCTTCTTGAGAACTCTATATTTTAGTTGAAGACGTGGAGGGATCAGTTGACTTATTTGCCACTTAGGATTGCACAGTAGGAGGAGTTGGTGAAAGGGCAGCCAACACCAGAGTGGGCCTGAGAAGTGGGAGGGCAGTTTGCATTAGTACATATGGGTCAAAGATAAAAATGTTGGGTAATGGAGATTTGCCTGATGTGTTCATTGTAATTAACAGTCATGAAAAGCACCGGGATCTACAGCAGATGGAGAAAATAGTGACTGGATAGTAGTGGGAAGGACTAGGATGGGGTCAAGGCATCAGAAGGCAGAATTACTGAGTAGAATATTTGCTGTCATTTATGTTTCTATAGAAATACCAAGTACAGGCAGGGAGCGGTGGCTCATGCCTGTAATCCCAGCACTTTGGGAGGCTGATGCAGGCAGATCACGAGGTCAGGAGATCAAGACCATCCTGGCTAGCACGGACAAAAACATTAGCCGGGCGTGGTGGCGGGTGCCTGTAGTCCCAGCTACTCCGGAGGCTGTGGCAGCTATAGCTGTGACAACTCCTGAGACTGGGTTCTCTGATTTAAAAAAAAAAAAAAAAATACTTCTCTTAATGAACAGAGTAATGTCGCAACTTCTCAAATTTGCAGGTCAGGATTGGCATGACAGGTCCACAGGACCTGAAATTTTACAAGATAATTGCAGTGGTGTGATCTGATAATTAACCTTTCTTGCTCTTTACCTGGACCATTCCTGGAGCCCAAGCCCAGAGGCTCGGAAATGAACCACACACTTCATTTAGGTTGTGCAGGCCGTGAAGACTGAAGTTTTAGCTCAATTACCCTTTGGGGTCTTAGTTCGCAGCATTTCATCCTGATTAGACTCTCTTCCTAAAGGCTTCTAGAAAGTGATCACCATCAGCCAAGTGCAGTGACTCACGACTGTAATCCCAGCACTTTGAGAGGCTGCTGTGGGCAGATAACAAGGTCAGAAGTTCAAGACCAGCCTGGCCAACATGGTGAAACCCCGTCTCTACTAAAAAATACAAAAATTAGCTGGGTGTGGTGGCGTGTGCCTGTAATCCCAGCTACTCGGGAGGCTGAGGCACGAGAATCGCTTGAACTCAGGAGGCAGAGGTTGCAGTGAGCCGAGATCATGCCAGTACACTCCAGGCTGGTGACAGAGCAAATCTCCATCTCAAAAAAAAAAAAAAAAAAAAAAGAAAGAAAGCGTTCATCATCATGGGCTGACCAACAATTTCTACATTCCTACCGAGGCCACATGCAGCAGTTTATGCCTGTAATCCCAAGACTTTGGGAGGGCGAGACAGGAGGATCACTTGAGTCCAGGAGTTTGAGACCAGCCTGGGCAACATAATGAGACCCTGTCTCTATATAAAATAATAATAAATTCTACTGTGAAAACAGCAAGGGGAATGAGGTCAAGCCCAAAGGATTTAAATGGCCAGATAAGGCTCTACTCGATGAATAAAGAGGAATATCCCGTGAATGTGACTGTATTGTTTTAGAATATCTTGTTCCAACAGTTATATTGGACCTATGAATGTATAGACAACATGTTAATATTAGGTCTCTTTCAGAACTATTTCAATCCATGAACAATAAAAGTAAGTAAGTTACTAAGTGTTTAATTTCCTCCCTATAATACTAAATGTGTTGTTGACTTGTTCTTTGTCATATTTTTTTTAGCTTACGAAAGGATATTATTTGTAGCTATGTTTTCCTTTGCAAATCCCAGTACTGGGCAATCCTAAAAACTTTGCAAGATATATATGAGATCATGGTTCACTCTTCTGCTTAAATTCCTCCAGTAATTACCAATGACACCTGGGATAAAATCCAAACCCCTTACTAAGAGTCTCCCTAGATGAACTTCTTCCTACTGCTTTGGTGACAGCCATGCATACTCTTCCTTTCTTATGACTCTCCTCTCTCATGAACATGCTAAATTCCTTACAAAGTCAGGGTTTTTACATTGGCTTTTCCTTCCTCCTGTAGCATTTCTCTGCAGGTCTTCACATAAAGCTTTCCCCTTCTCATCTTTTTGATTTCAACATAAATTATATCCATCTTCCTCTGCCCTTTCTCCCAGGTTTTCCCCATCATACCAATATGAAGTTTTTTAATAAAAAAATTATTTTATTTCCTCCAGAAGTTGACTGTAAGCTCATTGACAGCATATTGACTTTTTGATAGCTGTATCCCCTGATTCCGCAACAGAGCCAATCACATCATGCGTCATCTATATTCATTAATTGTAGGAGGAATAAATTATAAAAGCTATTTACAGTGCATTAGTACTAGGCTAAATCTGTTTGCTAAGCCTTATTTTTATTAGTATATGAGCCTGTCACCAGTGTTCCACTTAAATGTATTGCCTATTCTAAGTATTATATTTTATGTGGCATTAAGTATTCATTTAAAATATTGAGGAACATAGTCCCTTGAAATTATTTTCCATTCCTATGGAATCACTACACTGTGGATTATACAAATAAGCTTATGAAGCATCATTGCAATGTACATTTGCATGTAATATAAAGATTATACTTATTACATTTTTTCCTCTATTCTGCTAAATACTTTAGAATTTTTCATCTGTTAAATCTTTTGCTTTTCTTTCTCAGTCTGTTGATTTTTTTACTTTTGTTTTGTTGAATTTTATCAAATTGTGTGTTCTAAAGATCTAAGAATGACAAATTGTGAAATTTAATTTTGTAACTGCAATATCATAATTGATGTTTTAAGAAAATTATCAAGGGAAACAGGAGAGAAACACGCTGTAGATTAAAACTCCTGGTAACCCGTTGGCCCAGACAAGCATCTGAAAACTGCTAGGAGGAATGACATGATTTTACCTCTGTATTAGGGTTTCTCAGCACTGTAGTATTTTGGGGTGGATAATTATTTGTTTCCATGGGGATGTTCTGGGCATTTGAGGATGTTTAGCAGCATCCCTGGCTTCCACCAACCAGATGATAATATCAGTCTCTCCTCCAGTTGTGACAACTAAAAATGGATCCAGACCTTGACAAATATCCCTTCATGGGTCAACCCCCCTCCCCATTGACTTCTATACATATAGGATATATCATTTGTTATAATTCCACAATTATAATTTTTCACAGGGTGCTTTTGGGCTCTGGGTATGCTGAAACATAGCCATTATTTTTGGCTTTTTTTTTTTTTTTTTTTTTTCAAATTTCATCTCTCTTTTCCATGAAGGCATGCCAGAATCTTCATATAGGTCACCTTAGATCGGTGGATTTACTTTCACTTTCACAGGTATAAAAGCATATTTTCTATCTGAGTTTTAAATAGTAAGGATAAAGCTCTAGGCTGACACTATTCACAGCGAACCACCCTCAAAATAGAAGTGAATGTGAAACCACAGATATTTCATTGAAACATATCTGAAGATAAAAACATACCTCAAGCTTCACAGATATGACTTCTGAGCTGAGAGGTCAGTTTGTAGATAACTAGGGTTATTCTAAAAAGGATTGATGAGAAATTATTTTACTTGCTCCTATTTCATGACCTCCCAGACATATTGTCTACCCTAAGCACCAGGCTGGACACATTGGGAAACAGGCTGGCCACCTGGGCTCCCAGGCCTTCTACCCAGGACATCAGCGTAGCTACCTAGTCCCACCTGCTGGCGCAGCTGGCATTCCTGTTCAAAATCAGCCAGGTAGACCTGCAGTGGCACTATGGATGCCAGCACCACCACCACCATTAAACTGTCCACCAGGATTGGAATACTTAAGTCAGGTAATTTCAAATACGTAAAATACTCAGAAAAAACAAAACTGTGCTTCTGGTTTTTGAACCATAGTAATTTTGGTTGAGTGATATTTATTTATTTACTGCTAATTAATTAATGTCAGAAATGGTAAACAACACATTCTGTTAACAAGTTACTGGTTCTTTTGGGTTCGATTCATTGTTAAATCAAAATATGAATGTCACAGGTGATTGTTTTCTAAGATTTTTTATATAATGTGATAATAGTCCAAAGTCAAAATTTATTAAGCACTATTTTCTAGGTTTTGTTTTTAAGCATTATACATGTATTACCTCACTTACTCTTTCCAGAATCTCTATGATGTATAGGCGTTGTAATCATCATCACCCTACACAAGAGGAAACTGAGGTCCAGAGCAGTTACATAACTTACCCAGGATTAAAAACCTAATGAACTGGGGGTGCCCTGTTCATCACCAATCAGGGGCTGGTACCCTGATTCTGGATTCTGTGCTTTTTAATTCCAATACTGAATAATTTTCTTGACATTTAAAAGACATCTAAAATTTAGAGTTGAGTTTTAGTAAGTAGTACCAAAAATGACTTAATATTGTTGTGTGGGATTTGAGTCATCTTTTTCTTCCAATTAGTAAAATTACATTTTTATGATGCTTTTTTTCTTTGGAAGACCCAATTTTACAAATGTCACCAATAAGGAAAAAAGTCCTGGATTTTGCTGTACTACATGATAGCTTACCTCAGCAAACTGAGGTTTAATATTTGTTTTGTCTTAGAGAACGGATTGGTAAAATAGGAATATAAAGTTTTATATCTCCAATCTATAAACAAATATTTCTGTGATAGTCAATGAGTTTTCAGTAAATGAATTATCTCTCTTTTACTCTTTATAACTTAATTTCCCACAATACACTTGCACAGTGAATATTATAAGAATGTTTAGTAGTTCATATTTCTCTAAGAAATACCCTAGTTTTTTTAGAGTCTCAAAAATATATAGAAGAAATTGTAACTTACTATAAAATGATTATATGAAGTAGACATAAAATGAGTAACTGAGACTTACAATAAAAACTTATTTAAATCGATAAAAAAGTCTTTATATTTTAAATCCTCATTTAGGAAGAACATTGTTTTCTAACTTTTATAGGGATTCCACTATATTAGTTTATTTTACCTAAGTTTACAATATTAGTAGTGAATGCTTTCAATAAACATACAGCATTTTTAATTAAGAATATGTTAACTTTAGTTTTACAATAAAAGGTAACAAACTTATTAAGAGTTGATAATGATAAATGTCAATAACTGATTATATGCAGTATTAAACAATAAAAACATGAATAGTAATTGGTTCGCTATAAAATATTTAACATACAACTTAATTTCCTTTTTACTATAATAGATAGATATGATACTAATTCATCAGCAAATTGAACATCTGGAAGGTATGTATTAATTGTATTGCTTATATATCTAAAAAGAGAAGTTTATGCAAATAAAGATACATCAAAAACTATAAATATAGCATTCCGAGGGATGTGAGATGGTAAACCTGATTATTTACAAATATCTGTCTTAACAATAATGAAATCAGTAGTCTATTTCTGAACATTAGAAGTGAAATGCTAAAATACAGTTGGCCCTTCCTATCCGTGGGTTCCACCTGTATGAATTCAATCAACCATGGATCAAAACTATATTTTTAGAAATTGTATCTGTACTGAGCATGTGCAGACTTCTTTTTCCTTGTCACTATTTCCTAAGCAGTACAATACAACAACTCTTTACATAGCGTTTACCTTGTATTTGCATATTATAAGTAATCTAGAGATGATTTAAATAATACAGGAGGAGGTTCATAAGTTATACAGAAACACCACGCCATTTTATATCAGGGACTTGAGCAGCCTAGGATTTTATTATTCACAGGAGGTCCTGGAACCAATCTCCCACGGATACTGTGGGATGACTGCACTATTACGATAAGCATCTGTCCTAATGTTATAAACTCTAATGTAGAAGGAATACAGCCAAGACTTACTTTTGCTTTCTTGTCTCTCTCCAAATAACTTTAAGGGATTCAATCACTTTACCTGACTTCCACCACTTCAGCTCTTTTCTCTCCAATTTGTGATCACCTTGAGAATGGCACAGAGCCACATCCAATATTTTAGTTACCTTAGTACATTTCCAAGTGAGTAAACTTTTTGAATTTGGATGGGAGTGTTTTGGAAAATTGTTGTTCCTGCCCACAGTTTCTCTTGGGAGTTCAGATGAATCCAGTAGAATCTTTGTTCCATGCACCGTAGATTACTAGCCAGGGTGCAGGGGCACTGCAGTGTTGGAGGATGCTGACCAGCAGGCCTCCAGCTTGTCTTCTTAGAAGAACACTCCTGCTCCTGCTGAATATTCCTGATGCCACCAGATATTTTCTTGGGTCCAGTGCTTCCTAGGTGCAAGAATAAATTCAGTAAGCCTCTACATGCTTCAGAACGGCCGCTAGGGGAATGAGAGCCTAGGTAGAGCTATGAACCACAGTGTCTTTCCTCTGATATAATAAAGTTACTTCTTCTATGTATTATAAAAACTGCTGGTTTTTAGAAAATATCTGTTAAATAAATTCATTTTTGCATAGCTGCAGTTTCTTTAACTGGTTGAAATTATAACTTGAATTGTACAAGCAGAGTAATGAATTTCATTAACATATACAATTGTTACCTATTACATTTAAACTGCTTTTAAAGTACGTGATTAGATATTTATAATGTTCTTGGTTTTTTGTAGTTTTGCTAAATTAAGTTTGCTCTGGAAAGGAGCACTATGTTCTGTAATAGTTTGTATACCGAATTATTTAAAATGTTTTATTTTATGGAATATATAATAGAGATTATAAAATCCAAAAGACCAGACAGTATACATTATACAACATTATGTTTACAATTTTTAGATTTATATATTTGCACAATATATGTGCTTCATTGAAAAATACAAAGTTCCACATTTACCAGTTTTTAATTTTTTAAAAAGACATTTTTAATTTTCTTTTCTTTTTTTCTCAAATTGAAAGTCTATATTGTTTGCTAACATCAAGGCATATAAAAAGATGATTACTCAGTCTATTTTTAGCACCTGAGACTATGACAAATACTTATACCTTACCTTGACTGAAAAATTAATAGATTCTAAAAATATAATTGCTGCAGTCTTTTGTTTTGTCTCCATTTTTCAAGTAACTTGAAGGAAACTTCAAGATTGTGTAACCCCATTGATCTCATTTTATAGATAAACGAGCTTAAGATTTTTGCAAGTAAGTTACGTAATTAAACAATTAGTTGGATAACAGATGCCCACATAGGAATTAATTTTTTTAATTCGATTTAAAATTTTTTCACAAACTTTTGTCTATGGCAGATGTTGAGGTCAAGTGCAGTTCCTATATAGGCACAGTCCAGGACCTGTTTGAGTCCCACCATAGATTCTTAAGGAAGTTTATGGTAATAAGACTTGTGAGGAACAATTCTGTGTGATGTCCTTCTGTGGATAGTGGGACAATTCATTGCTCCTTCATGGCTTTAAACAAGGAGAGGTTTCCAATGTGTGGTTCAATATGGAAGTCCTTGGTAAGATACCATGTGAGCATCAGCATTTTGCGTTCCTCTGTTTCTCCAAGAGGTTAACCTATCTAAGGTACAGAGTTCACTTAGGATGCTCACGGTCTAGATATTCTGAGTTGAAGCCCTGATTGCCAAGCACCTTCCCCATTTGTTTAATATTCATCTCTTACTTTCAAATTACTGCAGAGCTAAATAAGGGTGCCCTGAGCCCAATGTGATGTCCTAATTTGCCTTCCATTTTTGCCTCTCACTTTTTATGCGTGTGCCTTGAGAATTAACCCTCTTATTGCCTTTCATCAAACAGTGCAAACAAGCAAGACATAAGTGTGGCTTATAAAACGAAATCTTAAACCAATTGATTTAATATATTTTTTGCAGTCATCCTATATTCCTCTCCATAATATACGATAACTATACCAAATAAATGGACGTTTTATCCGTACACCTAGCACCACTGTGCTTACCTGCAGCATTGCCCCAACCCTCAGCAGTGAAGTGTCTCTTCTCACAGGAGTCTATGGGATTAGAAAAATATGACTTGCTTTCTTTTCCATGTCTCACAGAAGGACTCAATTTCTCCATGCATTAATAGCCTGGCTTCCTCCTTTCCCTTTGCCTTTTTCCTCTGCCTGATCAACTCTAAATACCATTCCTTTTTATTCTTTCTATGATACTTGCAGCATCATCTAAAACTAGCTAGATATTATAATGTCTTAAGATAGGTTCAATACTTTTAACATAAAGGCAACTGAGTTTATTTTCATTTTTAGTCCTATTCAGTTTTGAAAGTAGTAACGTGTATGAAATCAAGAACAGCTTTGGGCAGAGGATTTATTTTGCAGCAGAAGATACTAATTTCTGTACCCGAAATTGCTGTGGGCAGTCTAGACCTTTTACCTTGAGGATTACTGATAATGTGGGTCAAGAAGTCATAACTCTGGAAAGACCACTAAGATGTAACTGTTGTTGTTGCCCCTGCTGCCTTCAGGAGGTATGTGAGCAATTACTAGAGCTTTTCGTAAAGTAGTTCAGCAAGGATTTCCGCCCTTTCATTGAATCTGTATAATCAAATGAGATTTAAAGGAATATGGCTCCATGAGCTATATGTTTGGGCTTCTGAATCAATTGTATAAGAAGGGGAGGAAGGCAAGTAAACAACAGGGAATAGTTAGCCTCGTGTCCTGCAGCAGTCTGCCTCATGGGGTTGAGCAACTGCTCAGATATGAGAGTTATTGATATTCAAGGAAAGGTCAGATAGGGCACCTTTTTCAAATCATTTTTTAGAGATGACTACAAGAGGCATGGTCGAAACCAGCAGAGTTGCACCATTGAAAATATCCTAAAATAGCATTCTAGGATCATGGGGACAAAAGAATGAAGGAAAGAACAGATGTGTTCATTTCATAATTTTGGCCAACCTACTAAGGGACAAACCTAGGACAAAGTCTTATCTCCTATGTTTTTCATTTCTCCTTTTCAGAATAAAAACCTGTATATCTGTGTCATCTGCAAAAGGGATATCCTAAATGGGAGTATCTTCAACTCTGTAAAGACCAGATATCTCTGTTTCATATTGCATGGCAGCCTACTCCTGGAAAATATGATTTCAGGGAAGACACTGGGGTTCAGAGATGTTTTAGGAAAGTTGGCCTTTTCCAGGATCCCACTGGCCCAACACTGTATCTGCCTGGGTAACTTAGTCTTGCATACAGATTGCTATGAGAACATCACACAGATAGAGATACAGGCATAGACTTATCTAAAGTCTAATACTGTACTTATTTTGAGAGGATAATTGAAGTTATTTGTAATGAATTGCTTTGTTTTCCATGCCATTTAGGTTAGGTATAATTATATATTTGTAAGAATATCTATCTGAGGAAAAACTGAGAATTTGATGGGAAATGCTCTATAATTTGAATAGCACATTAAAATATGTTACATTGTTTGATCTTTTTTAAAAAAATAAGTCCTAGGAAGTCCTCACTTACAGTGTCTGGCACTTAGGAAATGCTCAGTAAATTAGAGCTATTATTAGATATTTGTATTATGATGATTTATTACATTCACACATATTTTACTTTTGTAGATAGAAATCCAAGCTCCTCCTGGTGTACCAGTAGGTTATGTTACTCAGACCTGGCACCCATTTCTAACAAAGTTTACAATTAAAAATCAGAAAGAAGAGGATGTACTAAAAATTAGTGGTCCATGTATTGTGTGCAGCTGTTTTGCAGGTGTTGATTTTGAGGTAAGAGATGTCATAATGTTTATAGAATTTGCTTGTTTAATATAAGAAGAATATAATTTTGCAGAATGTTATGAATGCCTTAAATTAGTATTGTGTACTGATGTCTCAATAGCAAGATAATATTCCCATATATTTAACTTTGATCAGAGTGGAGGTTATTACTGACTAAAGGTCAGTACTGATCATGATAAATGGATGAAAAAAGAAGCAGAGCTCTGTAGTCAAATAAAAATAAGCAAATCATCTAACACTTAAACATGTTGGTTTCTGTGTGGTGACACTATATATTATCCATTATAAATAAAACTTTAACCTTGTCATCTAATTCTGATTGCCAAAGCAAATGGATCCTTCCTTAATCTGAAATATAGGCTGCCAGTGCTCCAGGCCATGTCCAGAAGTTCTGACATCTTTGAGTTCCTACAGAAAGCCCAATCATGCAAAGATAGTTTTGAGAAAGTCAGTGTAATATGTATTACCCAATTATACTTCTCTGTGGTCTCTTCTCTAACCCTGTATTAAATTAGGTCATTGGAAACCACAATATGTCTCTATATTAAATTCCTGCAGAAATTTCATTACAGCAGTTCTCCAACAGACAGCCTAGCCTTATAATCAAATCATTTAGCTGCAAATATTTAACCACTAGAAGATTTTATAACTTAATCTTGATTTCCTGATTCTCTTGGAAAATCAGAAAATTTGGTAAACTAGGCCCACAATTCCACAGAATGAGGAATAAAAATCCTAAAGTTGAGTAGGGCTACCTCATTTATGATAAAATGTGGGAACTCTGACAGTGTCCCCATATCTTTCTAAGGTTTTGCACTATTCAGTTTCATTCTGTTGCATCCTTTCTTCTCTAATAATATGATTTTTAATTTCTCTATTAGAATTTAGTTATATAAAAATGAATGCTTCCCCTTTTCAACTTCATAATCTGATGACAGAGATGGGAAATTCTAAGAAAACACATGTGTTGTAGAGACTTAAAATGCGGTTATAAAGGGATACATATATATGTATATAAAATGTATGATAATATGCACTGGATATATGTATATGTGTGTGGGTGTATATGGGTGTGTGGGTATGTGAGTGTGTAATATGTATGTACAGGAAACTTACGTAGGGATATGTATAATAATAGTTCTCTTTTCATGCCCATAAAAATCCAGACAAGTGAAAGATTATTTCTCCTTCTAGGAATGATATTAATAAAAGTCTAATAGGAATATAATTTATTCCTAAGAAATGAGTAAATCACTAACAAATTGTGAAACATTCTTAATACTAAAAATTTAGATTTCATTCAGTAGCTCTTCAATTCTCTATGTCTGCAGACACCAGATTCTAAGAGTAACTAAAAGTCATATGATTTGAGAATGCAGGAAAATAATGCATATAGTAAATTTTATAGCAATTTTGAGCTTGTAATTTAAAAATACCTTTTCAGTAATCTTTCATAAAGTATATGTTTTGAATTATATAGTTCCTGTAGTATCTTACACATTATTTTAATATATTATTTTGGTGTTTACCTAGGTTCTATGTGCTAGTGGCCTATTTGTATTTTTTGCATTTATAATTTACATTGCAAATAAATATTTAGTTTTTTTAGACTATCTTTACCAATTATTAGTATTAAATTTACAGATGTATAAATTTCATGCTAATATAATACACTACAATTCTTTTTTTTACTCATACTTCTGATACCAAATGTGTGGATATTTTTTCCCCGTGTCAACCAATTCTCTTTCTCTACAGATATCTACTGGGTTCCCTACAACTCAGGTCAATTCTGACACTCACTCACCTGGAGTTAATGCAGACACCACAGGTTAAGGTCTCAGTCCCACAAAACTGTTCCGTATTTCAAACTCCAACCACAAATGCAAGATCTCCTGTACATCTAACCAACTGGCTATAAATCAGGGTTCTCACAACCTCCTCCATGGGTTTGACAATTTGTTAAAACTATATACAAAATGTAGGAACATATTTTATTTATGTTTGCTGATTTATTATAAAGGACACAGATGGATAGCCAGATGAAGAGGTTAATAGAATGAGTTCTGGAAGAGTCCTGAACAAAGGGGGATCTGTCCCTGTGGAACTGGGGTAAGCCACTTTCATGGCACGTGAGTTCACCAATCCAGAAAGCCTCTGAACCTGTTGTTTAGAGTTCTTAGGAAGTTGCATTATGTAGGCATGACTGATTTAAACCATTGACTGTTGGTAAATAACGAACTCCAGCCTTACTCTCGGAAGTTGGGGACAGGACTGAATGGTTCAATTGTCTAAGCATTGCTTGGTTTTTCTGGTGTCCGGCCTAATACTGAAGCTATCAGGAACCCCAACAAAAAACCACTAGTCATCTTAGTATACAAAAGACTTATTGTTTAGAAGATTCTAAGGATTTTGAAGCTGTGTGCCAGCAAACTGGGACAAAGACCAAATATTAAAGCAAGACTTTCCTATTACCCCTAGTAACTTAGAAAGTTAAGAGAGTTTTAGAAATTCTGTGTCAGGAAGCAGGGATAAAAACTTAATGTAGGCCAGGTGTGGTGGCTTATGTAATCCCAGCACTTTGGGAGGCCGAGGCGGGCGGATCACCTGAAGTCAGGAGTTCGAGACCAGCCTGGCCAATATGGTGAAACCCCGTCTCTACTAAAAATATAAAAATTAGCTGAGCATGGTGGCAGGCACCTGTAATCCCAGCTACTTGGGAGGCTGAAGGCAAGAGTATCACTTAAACCTGGGAGGCGGAGGGTGCAGTGAGTGGAGATAGTGCCATTGCACTCCAGCCTGGGGGACAAGAGCAAGATTTTGTCTAAAAAAATAAATAAAATAAAAACCAAAAATAATAATAATAAAAAAAAAAACAAAGAAAAAAAACTTAATGTATAGTTCTTATGATATTGTAAATACCAATGTATTATTTCCAGAGGTTAAAGTAATTTTACCTTATTTTCTGTTTTGTTTTTAAAATGTTATACAGAATTTAGCTAAAATTATCTAGACTTTATAACTTTTTTTCATAAAAATTATCTAGACTTTATAATGATCTGCATATGTAGGTCATTATTTATATTTCTGATTCTGTGTTCAAATTTGCAAATGACATTCCTGACTTGGGTTGACATAACTCTTACAAGTAGTTTGGTGAATGTTAGCTATATTCAGCCACTACCTGCCCATCTGGTGAGGTGTTTTTGTCTGAGCACACTCTTTTCAACTCTATATGATTACCCCCAGGTTTCCTCAGCAGAATTTTTACAACCTTTATTTTTTTTTTTCACAAAAATAGAAAAGTTTTACATTGGAGATCTTTTCTACCTATTTTTTTTTTGGTCTTCACACCCCACTAGTTATCTGGTCTTGCCCACACCCTTGACTTGAGGCATCCCATCAAGTAACTTATTGGTTGCTTCTTCACTCAAACTGTCATTCTTCTTTTCTAGGCTCTTAGCATTTTATGTTTTCCTACTGACAGTGGGTGGTAGTGAGGCCTCTCTTCATATTTAAACGTTCAGCTGTGTAAACGCTCTGTGTGTCTCTAAAAAGCAGAAGTCTAATAGGAGTTTCATTTATTTCCTTCCTGATGGCTTCTAGAAATTATATCAAAGAAATACTTCAAATTTATATCCTTTTCTGCTTAAATTTTGTTTGGGGTCAATTCAAATAAATAAAACATGTTAATGTCTATCTTAATATAAAATAGAAAATGTTAAAAATTTCAGTAAAACTACTTTTATGTAAGTTTTCTATAAAATAGAACAGTTTTTTATGTATCTACAAATATACAGGAGTCTATATGCATCTAATGTAACATATTAACTGTATGCTCATAATTATACATGCTTCCTATTACTCCAACTTTAAAAGTACTTTTGCTATAAGTTTTCTATAAATTTTTAAGATTTTTGTTTGTTTGTTTTTACAATTTAGATTACATCTCTTGATGAACAAATAGTGGTTGGCAGGATTTCTAAGCACTGGTCTGGGCTTTTAAGAGAGGCATTTACAGATGCTGACAACTTTGGAATCCAATTCCCTAGAGACCTTGATGTTAAACTGAAAGCCGTGATGATTGGTGCCTGTTTCCTCATTGTAAGTCTATTCCTGCTAATCTTGGTTACAGATGTCTTCTCTAGAATCATTCTGAAATAATTTAATAAATTACACATTTTAAGATAACCATTTAGAGTATAAAGTTTTTATAAAATGTTCTCATTTAATCCCAGCACTGAAATTCTATTTGATTCTGATTCTCCGGACTTATAGGCAGTTAGTTTATGTCTGAAGAGTCTACACACTTTCAAATGGCAAGAGAATAACTTTATATGCTAAGAAGCAGCTCTGGTTTGGGGGAGGGTTATTAAAAAATCAAATATATTATTAGGAGAAAAATCTGAAGCTAGTCTTACATGGAATAAAACTCAGTGAAACACAGAAATTTCATCCTGACTCATTAAATTAAAACATCTAACATGGGATTATAAAGTGTAATAAGAGTATACATTCAATCAAGCCTCTAAACGTAACTCTCAGTTTACAGGAAATACATGGGGTAAAGGGGTGATTCTGAATGTATATTTATATTAGAATTATCTAGACACTTTTTGAAAGCCTTCAAGTACTAGGCCATTCCCCACTTCAACTAAACAAGAAGCTCAGAGTCAGAAGTTTGTGTAGTGCCCCAGATGATACGAACATGCAGCCAAAGTTGAGGTTTATGGAAACAGAGCAATGGTCCTCAACTTTAGCTGCACAGTAGAAACACTTGGGCAACTTTCAAACTCCTCATGTCCATCCAAATTTACTAAACTAAAATCTCTGGAGTTAGGATGAAGACTTCAAGCTGTTTAAAGCTCCCAGGTGATTCCAATATTCAATCAAGGTTTGAAACGCCAGATAGATATCTTAAACATTAATTTGGTGATATAATCAGAAAACCTTAACAGAGAATATACAGCAAAAAGGACCCAGCTCCTTCAACAAGTAAATGGCAATGAAAATAATGGGATAAAGTTAAACAGGGGAAGCTGATGAAGATGGCTGAATAGAAGGCTCTGAGAATTATCCCCATTGCAGGAAGTCCAAATTGAACAACTGTCCACACAACAGAAAGCAATTTCATAAGAACTAAAAATCAGTCAAATGATCATTGTACCTGGTTTAAAGATCACATTAAAAAATGTCACTGAGGAGGGTAGGAAAGACAGTCTTGAATTGCCTAAACCACTCTTCCCACATACCTGGCAGTGGCTATCTGGTGGAGAGACAGAATCCGTGTGTTTGGGGGAGGGAGAACACAGTGATTGTGGGACTTTGCATTGGAACTCTGTGCTTCCCTGTCATAGCAGAAAGTAACATGTGGTATAGCACCCATGGAGACAGCATATAAACCAGCCTTAGCCAGAGCGGCATTGCTCATCCCACCATTCAGAACCTGAGTTCTGATAAACCTTGCTACCACAAGCTAAAGTACTCTGGGCTTCTAAATAAACTTGAAAGACACTCTAAGCCACAAGGACCACAATACGAGGGCAAGTCCCGGTGCTGTGCTGTGCTGGGCATGGAGCCACTGGACTTACGGTGCCTATAACCTAGTGAGACACCAGCCAGGGCAGCACAAGGAGTGCTTGTATCACCCCTTCCCCAACTCCAGGCAGCACAGCTTGCAGTTCCAGTAGAGACTCCTTCCCTCTTCATGAGGAGAGAGGAGGAGAGAATAAAGAGGTCTTTTTCTTGCAACTTGGATACCACCCCTAGCACCCAGACAATGTTTCTAAACACACTGCAGGCCAGAAGAGAGCCCACTGCCTTGAAGGGAAGGACCCAGTCCTGCTAGGATTTATTGCCTGCTGACTAAAGAGTCCTTGGGTCTGTCCTAATGTCTGTCCTGTTGGTAGCCAGGCAGTACTTGCTGTGGGCATTAGGGGAGACTCTAAGACATGCTTACTTCAGGTGTGGCCCAGCACATTCCCAGCTGTGGCAGATATGGGGAGATATGGGAAAGTACATATGGCTACAGTAACCGAAAACAGATCAAAACACCCAAGTTCTTTTGAATACCTGGAAAGCCTTCCCAAGAAGGACAGGTACAAACAAGCCCAGACTGCAAACACTGCAATAAACACCTAACTCTTCAATGCCCGAACCCTCCTACCTAAGGAAAGAAGAGGAAAGAGGACAGAAGATTTTGTCGTGCAGCTTGTATACCAGCTTGGCCACGGTGGGAGAGAACACCAAGTGGGCTCTAGTGTCCGTGATTCTAGGCCGTGGCTCCTGGATGGCATTTATGAACTTGTACTGGGCCAGAGGGGAGCCTGCTGCCATGAAGGGAGATATTCAGGACTGGCATAATTCACCACAAGGTGACTGAAGAGCCCTTGGGCCTTGAGTGAACATCAGTGGTAGCTAGGTAATACTTAACATCAATGGCAGCTAAACAGTATGTATTATGGGCCTGGGGTGGTGGTGGCCAAGGGGAAAGACACTTTTTCTTAAGGAAATGGAAGAAAAGCATGTGAAGATTTTTCCCTTGCAACTTGGGTTGTAGCTCAGCCACAGAATATGGCACCAAGTAGATTACTAAGGTTCCTGACTCCAGACTCAGGCTCCTGGACAGTATCTCTGGACCTACCCAGTATCAGGAGGGAATCTGATGCCCTGAAAGAAAGGATACAAGCCTGACTGGATTTGACATTTGCCAATAGTAGAGCTCTTGGGACTTGAGTGAACATAGGTGGTAGCCAGGTAGCAGTCATTGCAGGACTTAGGCAAGACCCGGTGCTGTGCTGGCTTTGAGTCTGACCCAGTGCAGTTCCAGTGGTGGTGGTCATAGGGGTTTTTGTGTTACCCTTCCCTCAGATCTAGGCAGCTCAGCACAGAGATGCTCCTTGTTGGGGGAAAGTCAGGGAAGAGAACAAGAGTCTGCTGGTATCGCAGGGAATGTTTCTGGATTTTACCCAAGACTGCCAAGGGATTACCTCTATGAGTCTCCAAGAGCCACAGCATTACTAGATTTGGGGTACCCACAAAAGTACATACGGCTGCAGTAACCAAAAACTTAGATCAAAACACCCACGTTCTTTTGAATACCTGGAAAGCCTTCCCAAGAAGGACAGGTGCAAACAAGCCCAGACTGCAAACACTGCAATAAATACCTAACTCTTCAATGCCCAAACATGAATTAACATCCACAAACATCAAGACCATCTGGGAAAACATGGCCTCACCAAATGAACTAAATAAGGCACCAGGGACCAATCATGGAGAGACAGAGATATGTGAACTTATGGACAGAGAATTCAAAATAATTGTTTTGAGAACACTCAACAAAATATAAGTTAACACGGAGGAGGAATTCAGAATCCTATCAGATAACTTTAACAAATAGATTGAAATAGCTAAAAAGAAACAAGCAGAAATTCTGGAGTTGAATAATGCAATTGATGTATTGAAGAATGCACCGGAGTCTCTAAACAGTAGAGCTGATGGAGCAGAATAAAGAATGAGTGGGCTTAAAGACAGGATATTTGAAAATACATAGTCAGAGGGGACAAAAATTAAAAATAAAAAAACAATGAAGCTTGCCTGCAAGATCCAGAAAATAGCCTCAAAAGGGCAAATCTAAGAGTTATTTGTCATAAAGAGAAGGTAGAGAAAGAGACAAAAGTAGAAAGTGTATTCAAGGGGATAACAGAGAACTTTTCAAACCTAGAGAAATATATAAATATTCAAATACAAGAAGGTTATAGAACTCCAAGCATGTTTAACCCAAAGAAAACTACCTCAAGGCATTTTATATTCAAACTCCCAAATGTTAATGATAAAGAAAGGATCCTAAAAGCAGCAAGAGAAAATAAATAAATAAATAAATAAATAAATAAATAAATAAATAACATAAAAGCAAGATCCGATACATGTGGCAGCAGACTTCTCAGGTCAGAAGAGAGTGGCTTGGCATATTTAAAGTGCTGAAGGAAAGAAATGTTTATCACAGAATAGTATATCCAACAAAATTGTCTCTCAAACATGAAGAAGAAATGCAGGCTTTTCCAGGCAAACAAAAGTTGAGTAATTTCATTAACACCAGACCTGTCCTACAACAAATGCTAAAGGGAGTTCTTCAATCTGAAAGCAGATGTTAACGAGTAACAAGAAATCATCTGAAGGTACAAAACTCACTGGTAATAAATAGTAAGTACACAGATAAACACAGAATATTATAACACTGTGATTGTAGTGTGAAAACTACTCATATGGTAAGTAGAAAGACTAGAATATAAACCTATTAAAAATAAAAATTGCAACAACTCTTTAAGACATAGACAGTATAATAACATATGAATAGAAACAACAAATTTTAAAATGGGGCGATGAAATTAAAGTGTAAATTTTTTTATTACTTTTCTCTTTGTTTGTTCATGCAATCAGTGTTAAGTTTCCATGAGTTTATAATAATGGGTTGTAAGGTATTATCTGCCAGCCTCAGAGTAATCTTAAATCAAAAAATAGAAAAGATACATATAGAATCAAAAGCAAGAAATTAAAACAGGCCACCAGAGAAAATCTCTTTCTCTAAAAGGATGACAAGAAGGAAGGAAAGAAGGAAGAGAATATCACAAAAATAACCAGAAAACAAAATAACAAAATGACAGGAATAAGTCCTTACTTATCAATAATGGCATTGAATATAAATGGACTAAACTCTCCAATCAAAAGACATGGAATGATTGAATGGGAAAAAAAAAAAAAAAAAACAAGACTCAACCATTTGTTGCCCTCAAGAAACACACTTCACCTCTAAAGACACACATAGGCTGAAAATAAAAAGATGGAAAAAAATTCCATGAAAATGAAAAGCAGGACTAGTTATACTTAGACAATATAGATTTCAAGACAAAAACTGTAAAAAGAGGCAACAAAGGCATTATGTAATGATACAGGGGTCAATTTTGCAAGAAGATGTAACAATTGTAAATATATATGCACCCAATACTGGAGCACTCAGATGTAGAAAGCAAATATTATTAGAGGTAAAGGGAGAAATAGACCCCAGTACAATAATAGCTGGAGACTTCAACACCCTACTTTCAGCACTGGACAGATCTTCCAGACAGAGAATCAACAAAAAAACATCAAATCGAATGTGCACTATAAACCAAATGGACCCAAAAGATATTTTCAGAACAGTTAATCCAGTGGCTATAGAATATACATTCGTTTCCTTAGCATATGGCTCATTCTTGAGGATAAACTATATGTTAGGCCACAAAAAAGTCTTAAAGATTCTTTAAAAAATTAAATTAAATTAAATGTCTCCTCTGACCACAATGGAATAAAACTAGAAATCAATAACAAGAAGAGCTTGTGGAAATTAACTTGTAGAAATTAAACACACACACAAAAAACATGGAAATTAAACAATATGCTCCTAAATTACCAGTGGGTAAATGAAGAAACCAAGAAGGAAATTAATAAGTTAATTGAAACAAATGATAATGGAAACAGAACATACCAAATGCTGTGGGATACAGCAAAAGCAGTACCAAGAAGAATGTTTATAGCAATAAGCTCTCATATCAAAAAAGTAGAAAAAAGTTCAAATAAATAACCTAACAATGAATCTTAAAGGGTTAGAAAAGCAAGAGCAAATCAAACTCAAAATTAGTTGAAGAAAATAAATAATAAAGTTCAGAGCAAAAATAAATAAATAAAATTGAAATTTAAAAAAATACAAAAAGATCAACAAAGTAAAAATTGTTTTTTTGGAAAGATAAATAAAATCAACAAAGCTTTAGCCCGAGGAACTACGAAAACAGAGAGAAGACCCAAATAAATAACATCAGAGATGAAAAAGGAGACACTTTAATTGATACTGCAGAAATTCAAAGGATCATTAAAGACTACTATCAACAACTGCATGCCAATAAGTTGGAAAGCCTAAAAGAAATGGGTAAATTTCTAGACACATATTATCTACCAAGATTGAACCATGAAAAAATCTAAAACCTGAACAGACAATAAGTAATAAGATCAAAGCCATAATAAAAAGTCTCCCAGCAAAGAAAAATCCAAGACCCAATGGCTTTGGTGCTGAATTTTACCAAACATTTAAAGAATGAATACCAATCCTACTCAAGCTACTGAGAAATACAGGGGGAAGGAATACATGCAAACTTATTCTATGAGGCCAGTATTATGCTGATACCAAAACCAAACAAAGACATATTTAAAAAAGAAAACTACAGGTTAATATCCCTGATGAACATTGATCCAAAAATCCTTAACAACATACTAGCAAGTCAAAATCAACAATACATGAAAAAGATCATTTGCCATGATTGAGTGGGATTTATCCCAGAGAAGCAAAAATGGTTCAACATATGTTTTGGATATAGCCACTTATCAGATATATGGTTTGCAAATATTTTCCCCCAATCCATTGGCTGTCTCCTTACTGTGTTTATTGCTTCCTTTGCTGCACAGAAGCTTGTTAATTTGAGGAACTTCCCTTTGTCTCTTTTTGTTTTTGCTGTCTGTGCTTTTTGGGCCATATTCAAGAAATCATTTCTCAAACCAATTTCATGGAGATTTCCCCCTATATTTTCTTCTAGTTGTTTTACAGTACAGGTTTTACATTTAAGTCTTTAATTCATTTTAATTTTACTTTCGTATATGGTGTGAAATAAGGGTCGAAATCCATTCTTCTGTATGTATATTTAGTCTTCGAAACACCGTTATTTAAGGGTACTGTCCTTTCCTCATTGTGTCATTGTGTGTGGTGGTACCTTTGTCAAAAATCAGTTGATTATAAATGTTTGGGTTTATGTCTGTGCTTCCTTTCCTGTTTCATTGGTCAGTGTGTCTGTTTCTATGCCAGTATCAGGCTGTTTTCATTACTATAACTTTGTAATGTATTTTGAAATCAGGTAGTGTGATTGCTCCAGTTTTGTTTCTCTTGCTAAAGACTGCTTGGCTATTTGGGGTCTTTTGTGATTCCATACAAATTTTATGATTTCTTTTTCTACATCTGTGAAAAATTCATTGGTATTTTGAGAGAGATGACATTGAATCTGTAGTTCCCTTTCAGTAGTATGGACATCTTGGCAATATTAATTATTATAATCCAGAAATACAGAATATCTTTCTATTTATTTGTGCCTTCTTCAGATTGTCTTATAGTTTTCAGTATACAGAATGTTTGCCTTTTTGGTTAAATACATTCCTTAGTATTTAATACTTTCTGATGCTGTTGTAAGTGGAATTATTTTCTTAATTTGTTGTACATGGAATGAATTCAAATTACAAGAAGAGTTATATTACTAGAGAAGGACTGCAAAACATTAAATAAGAAAGATTTCAGGAGGATAAAAGTAACACAGAAATTGACAGGATTATTTAAATTAATGCAAGTGTCAATAAATACATAGGATTATAGGATTTAATTTCTATTAAAATAGATAGCTGAAGGTAGAGATCTTATACCTGTAGACTTTTCTCCCATTACTTATTTTAGTTAATTTTTCTTATTTAACGGACACTTAACTGTGTTTCATCAGATCCCTTAGCATTTCTGCATCGGATCTCTGGTTTCTGAGAACTCATTTCTGTATTTTTGTTTTTATCTAGGACTACATGTTTTTTGAAAGAACTAGGTAATGACTGGAATGTCAGAGTGTGGGAGTGGATTAATGTAAGTCTCCTCAGAAAATTTGAAGTCTGTATGTTTATTAGGGTTATCTAAAAGAAAAATTCAGTGTTTTTTGTGTTCTTTATTTAAATGACTTACACCTGTGTGAGTTAAGCTGTGATGCTTGTAGCTCTGAGTACGTAATTTCACTTTTCAAATTCTAACATTTATTTTATCACTGGGTTATAAATGTTTTATATATTTTATTAGATTATTCATTGTATATTTGGGGAAAACAATATAGGAATTTTTAAATTTAGACACAAACCTCCTTTGAAAGACTACTTGAATTATAGTCTCAGCTTCCATTTTATAAGCAAAAATTAAAGGCTTATTAAAGGAGTTTTAATGTATCATCATATTTTACTTTTTAAAGCTAGTTATAATTTATTTTATAGTAAAAACTAATATGCAAATACTGTATACTCAGAAAACAACTTAAAATTGACACAATTTCAGTCTCTTTTATCATGCTAAATATTTAATATGCATATTCTCAAGGAAAAGTAAATGTGAATTTTTTTTTTTTTTTTTTTTTTTTTGAGATGGAGTCTAACTCTGTCACCCAAGCTGAAGTATTTTTTAATCTTCAGGAAAGCACACTATATTTAACTTCTCCTATCAGCTAACCTAGTACTATAAATAAGATTTTCATAATGACTACATGATAAATTAACAATTTTTTATGGTTTTCAGTAAATACAGACAGACATGACTATGTGAGTCTATCGAAAAGATAGACTCATTCTAAAATTTGGTATTGTTATCACTTTTGAAGTTATTTATTATTACATGGCTCCTGTATTCTATCATTTCCAGAATATGTTAGTTACAAGATTGATCAGGTGTAAATGAAATAAAAAATATGTGTATTTTTACAAAGCATACTTCATCAGTGGTCTTAGGTTATTTGATGCCAAAAATCAAATTCCTAAAGTAAAATTTATTGATATAATTTTTGCATATTTTATTTTTGTTATTAGAAAAAACTGGATAATCCATCCAGGTGGCATTTTAGACCATACACACTTAACTCCTTTAAAATCACCTTTAAGGAGGAGGTTCCAAGATTGCCAAACAGGAACAGCTCCAGTCTACAGCTCCCAGCGTAAGTGACCCAAAAGATGGGTGATTTCTGCATTTTCAACTGAGCAAACGGCACACCAGGAGATTATATCCCACGCCTGCCTCAAAGGGTCCCACGCCCATGGAACCTCACTCACTGCTAGCACAGCAGTCTGAGATCAAACTGCAAGGTGGCAGCAAGGCTAGGGGAGCAGCATCTGCCATTGCTGAGGCTTGAGTAGGTAAACAAAGCGGCCAAGAAGCTCAAACTGGGTGGAGCCCACTGCAGCTTAAGGAGGCCTGCCTGCCTCTGTAGACTCCACCTCTGGAGATAAGGCATAGCTGAACAAAAGGCAGCAGAAACTGTTGCAGGCTTAAATGCCCCTGTCTGACAGCTTTGAAGAGAGTAGTCATTCTCCCAGCACAGAGTTTGAGATCTGAGAATGGACAGACTGCCTCCTCAAGTGGGTCCCTGAACCCTGAGTAGCCTAACTGGGAGGCACCTCCCAGTAGGCTCCAACTGACACCTCATATGGCTGGGGGCCCCTCTGAGATGAAGCTTCCAGAGGAAGGATCAGGCAGCAACATTTGCGTTCTGCAATATTTGCTGTTCTGCAGCCTCCTCTGGTGATACCCAGGCAAACAGGGTCTGGAGTGGACCTCAAGCAAACTCCCAACAGACCTGCAGCTGAGGGTCCTGGCTGTTAGAAGGAAAACTAACAAACAGAAAAGACATCCACACCAAAACCCATCTGTATGTCACCATCATCAAAGACCAAAGGTAGATAAAACAACAAAGATGGGGAGAAACCAGAGCAGAAAAGCTGATAATTCTAGAAATCAGAGTGCCTCTTCTCCTCCAAAGGAATGCAGCTCCTTGCCAGCAATGGAACAAAGCTGGATGGAGAATGACATTGACGAGTTGAGAGAAGAAGGTCTCAGACGATCAGTAATAACAAACTTCTCCGAGATAAAGGAAGATGTTCAAACCCATTGCAAAAAAGCTAAAAACCTTGAAAAAGATTAGATGAATGGCTAACTAGAATAAACAGCATAGAGAAGACCTCAAACTACCTGATGGAGCTGAAAACCATGGCATGAGAACTACTTGATGCATGCATAAGCTTCAGTAGCCGATTCGATCAAGTGGAAGAAAGGGTATCAGTGATTGAAGATCAAATTAATGAAATGGAGTGAGAGGAGTTTAGAGAAAAAAGAGTAAAAAAAAAAAAAAATGAACAAAGCCTCCAAGAAATATGGGGCTATGTGAACAGACCAAATCTACATCTTATTGGTGTACCTGAAAGTGATGGGGAGAATGGAACCAAGTTGGAAAACACTCTGCAGGATATCATCCAGGAGAACTTCCCCAACCTAGCAAGTCAGGTCAACATTCAAATTAAGGAAATAAAGAGAATGCCACAAAGATACTCCTCGAGAGGAGCAACTCCAGGACACATAATTTTCGATTCACCAAAGTTGAAATTAAGGAAAAAATGTTAAGGGCAGCCAGAGAGAAAGGATGGGTTACCCACAAAGGGAAGCCCATCAGACTAACAGTGCATCTCTCGGCAGAAACTCTACAAGCCAGAAGAGAGTGGGGGCCAATATTCAACATTCTTAAATAAAAGAATTTTCAACCCAGAATTTCATATCCAGCCAAACTAAGCTTCATAATTGAAGGAAAAATGAAATCCTTTACAGACAAGCATATATTGAGACATTTTGTCACCACCAGGCCTACCCTACAAGAGCTCCTGAAGGAAGCACTAAACATGGAAAGGAACAACCCGTACCAGCCACTGCAAAAACATGCCAAATTGTAAAGACCATTGATGCTAAGAAGAAACTGGATTGACTAATGAGCAAAATTACCAGCTAACATCATAATGACAGGATCATTCACACATAACAATATTAATCTCCTCAAGCTGATAAGCAGCTTCAGCAAAGTCTCAGGATACAAAATTAATGTGCAAAAATCACAAGCATTCCTATATAACAATAACAGACAAACAGAAAGCGTAATCATGAGTAAACTCCCGTTCACAATTGCTTCAAAGAGAATAACATACCTGGGAATCCAACTTAAAGAGATGTGAAGGACCTCTTCCAGGAGAACTGCGAACCACTGCTCAGCGAAATAAAAGAGGACACAAACAAATGGAAGAACATTCCATGCTCTTGGATAGGAAGAATCAATATTGTGAAAATGGCCATACTGTCCAAGGTAATTTATAGCTTCAATGACATACCCATCAAGCTACCAATGACTTTCTTCACAAAATTGGAAAAGACTACTTTAAAGTTCATATGGAACCAAAAAAGAGCCCACATTGTCAAGACAATCCTAAGCAAAAAGAACAAAATTGGAGGCATCATACTACCTGACTTCAAACTATGCTACAAGGCTACAGTAACCAAAACAGCATGGTACTGGTATCAAAACAGAGATACAGACCAATGGAACACAACAGAGCCCTCAGAAATAATACCTCACGTCTACAACCATCTGATCTTTGACAAACCTGACAAAAACAAGAAATGGGAAAAGGATTCCCTATTTAATAAATGATGCTGGAAAAACTGGCTAGTCATACGCAGAAAGCTGAAACTGGATCCCTCCCTTACACCTTATACAGAAATTAATTCAAGGTGGATTAAAGATTTAAATGTTAAACCTAAAACCATAAAAACCCTAGAAGAAAACCTAGGCAATACCATTCAGGACACAGGCATGGTCAAGTACTTCAAGACTGAAACACCAAAAGCAACAGCAACAAAAGTCAAAATTGACAAATGGGATCTAATTAAACTAAAGAGCTTCTGCACAGCAAAAGAAACTACCATCACAGTGAACAAGCAACCTACAGAATGGGAGAAAATTTGTACACTCTACCTATCTGACAAAAGGCTAATATCCAGAATCTACAAAGAACTTAAACAAATTCACGAGAAAAAATCAATCAACCCCATCAAAAAGTGGGTGAAGGATATGAACAGACACTTCTCAAAAGAAGACATTTATGCAGCCAACAGACACACGAAAAAATGCTCATTATCACTGGCCGTCAGAGAAATGCAGATCAAAACCACAATGAGATACCATCTCACACCAGTTAGAATGGTGATCATTAAAAAGTCAGGAAGCAACAGATGCTGGAGAGGATGTAGAGAAATGGGAACACTTTTACACTGTTGGTGGGACTGTAAACTAGCTCAACCATTGTGGAAGACAGTGTGGTGATTCCTCAAGGATCTAGAACTAGAAATACCGTTTGACCCAGCCGTCCCATTACTGGGGATATACCCAAAAGATTATAAATCATGCTGCTATAAAGACACATGCACACTTATATTTATTACGGCACTATTCACAATAGCAAAGACTTGGAACTAACCCAAATGTCCATCAATGATAGACTGGATTAAGAAAATGTGACACATATACACCATGGAATACTATGCAGCCATAAAAAAGGATGAGTTCATGTCCTTTGTAGGAACATGGATGAAGCTGGAAACCATCATTCTGAGCAAACTATAGCAAGGACAGAAAACCAAACACTACATGTTCTCACTCATAGGTGGGAATTGAACATTGAGAACAAATGAGAACACTTGGACACTGGATGGGGAACATCACACACCGGGGCCTGTCGTGGGATGGAGGGAGGGGGAAGGGATAACATTAGGAGATATACCTAATGTAAATGATGAGTCAATGGGTGCAGCACACCAACATGGCTCATGTATACATATGTAACAAACCTGCATGTTGTGCACATATACCTTATAACTTAAAATATAATAATAATAAATAAATAAAATCACCTTTAAAAAGAGCAGCAAAAGAAAAATTGAATCACTAACTCACTATTGGAAATAAAACAAAATGAAATGATTTTCTTGTAAAAATAAATAAAATCATTTGTTTCCATTTGTTCTTAATTTTTAGGGATTGAATTTTCTCTTCTAATTTTATTTTTGTATATATCAAGGACCTATAAATTTTCTGGGTGAAGTTATATTGTAAGATACATATAAAATTCTATATAAGTACATAGAGATGTTTTCATTCCTTTTACTAGTTGCATAGTATCTCATTAAGTGGCTATGTCAGTTTCTTCAAACAATTCCCTACAATTGGACTTTCACTTTCTTTGAAATTTTTTACTATTCCAAGTAAGCTTTCATGAATAAACAGGCATACATATTTTATATTTTTCCTAGTGCATATTTGGAAGTGATTTGAAAAGTGGAATATCTGTTCAAATTATCCTCCATAGAATTTATTTCTCTGTGAATTCCCATCAGCAATTTAGAACAGCGTTCAGTTGCCTTGAGCCATTGGGTATATATTATTATGTTTTTGTATGGTTTCCAATACAGTGAGATATGTTATCCTGACATAGTTTAAATTTTTTATTATCTCACTTTTAATAAAGTTCAGCATTAAAAAAGAAAGGGAAGACTTATAATATTTTGTAGTAAAATCTGTACCAGTGTTGGAAACTAGGATTTCCAGCTATCAGAAACTTAAAGGCATTTGTAATTTGTTTTGTGGAAAGATTGAATTGAGAGAGGGGACGGCCAACCCACAATTTACTTCATGCAAAGGAAAAGTGTGCTTAGGAAATAAGGGTATCCCTTTCATCTTCAGCAAACTCTTCCAACAGCCACTCTCCCCATAAGTGTTACCACCAGCAGAATTCTACCAAGGCCAATAACCCCAAATGGCAAATGATGGATGAGAACATTGGTATGACAGTGGAGCTACAGAAAAAGCAATGTCTAGATGACCTCCCAGCAGCCTAAATAATTCATCAGATGCCAGATTCCAATGATGAAGGGTACCCAGGGCACTCATCTCTAGCATATGCTTAGTAGAGACAGTATGCCAAGTCAAGTTGAGGTATTTGCATGTGGCTTTAGTTACGCCAGTTAGAGAAGGGGAGGGCTTGCAAATATGGCAGTCAAATGCAAAACCAACCCAAAATGAGGATTAGAAGTACTGACATTATCTCTTTTACAGCCATATCTTACTTTCCTTTCTTCTCTCTCTGCATAGGATTCCGGATCTTTGGCTAGGCAAAATGAAACTATAACTGATCTAAACGGTTCCTTCTTTCTTCTACTGTGCAAGGAAGACATAAGGAAAAACTCGCACACTATCTGTGGAACTTATTTAAATTCAAATACTAGATAAACATTTTTACATTGAATATTTACATGGAGAAAAATCATCAAACATCAACAATTATCAAGTCAATTAATAAAAATACTAGGAATTGCAAAAAAGGCTTAATTTGAATCTCAGTGAGATTTGAGAGAATGGTGTGTATTTGTTTCTGAAACAGGCATAGAGAAAGAAGAATATTCTGATGTGCCAAATTTTAATAAAATTAAAAAATATGATGACCATATTTTAAAGTATGATGGAGGCACTAGAACAACAGTTTGCATAAAGAATATAGCTAACACAATAAATAAAAAATAGGTTTTGGAAACTCTGCCAGAAGTAAGATTAAACACTAAATATAAAGAAAAAAAGTTAAGACCTAGCAAACAAATATGTCAATTTCAATTCATGCACAATAAGAATTCTAGAAGCAGAAATCAGATGGAGGCAAGAGAATATATTTTTAATGTAAAAAAGTTTATTTGCAGTCAAGACATACTGTAGTCTTTAAATAAATGGATTTACCATAAAGCAGACAAAAATGAATGAAAATGACATACTTATGATTATTTTTCAAAACACAATTATTATGTGGCTGGTATATGGGAGACATTGTTAGGTAGTAATAGAATGGTTTCTGTGGCTTAACTTCCATGATACTTACATTCTAGTTTACTATTTTTTCTACCTCACCAGCAGCGTTTAATTAAATTTAGCACACTTTAATAGCAGGCATTTAAAAGAACCAAAGGATTTAGAACAAAAAGGTAGATTCTATAAAAGTATTTTTGTCCTTGCCCCCCATTTTCCCATACCCGCCTTTGAGACCTTACCACTGCAGGAATGCTTTCCTTCAGCATGATGTGACTTTTACAGATATGGTGTCTTAGGCTCATTCCCAGCAGTGGCTCACTTTGCCCATCTTTCTTACCTTGAAAAAACAAAGGAAATGTATCACATCTCAGGTCAACATTTTGACCACCAAGTCCTAAATCTTGGCTTCTAGATACTATTTTCCACTCAAATCAACTGGGCTTGTTTTGAGAATGGTTGATCCCAGGATTTGGGTAGGGAAAGCTACAAGACAAACTTTATACAACTTGTGGAAAATCAAGAAGATGCTCAAGTAATGATGCTGACACATCAAAAGGATAAAGGAAGGAACTTGAAAGGGCTCTCCCGAACAAAATTCAGAATATTCTTACTTCCTGAATAAAATTGGACATGGTAAGTTCATACACATATTCTTATAAGTTAATTAAAGGTTTGATGAAGAACATGATATACAAGGTTTCAATTTATTTTCCCTCAAATTCTTTCAATTTCAGAGGGAAAATGAGTAACATTTTAGTGAATGTCTAGCAGCCAACTCCATTAAAGTAAATTTAAAGCAAAATGATTAAAGTAAACATCAGTAATGGGATCAATTAAAATCAAGTACCACCTAATAGGATGCACTAAGACACAGCATTACATGGATCTTGATGTGTACATGGAAGAAGATAATAAAGTCTTTCTTTTTTTTTTTTTTTTTTTTTTAATGCTTGATGAGCTTGCCTGTCCTTGTGGTAAACCTTTTGGTCTGCGAATTGTGTTTATGCAGGCCATAGCTTGGCTTAGTTTCAAGTATGTTGTATAGTTAACCTTTGTTGCACCCCAGCCTTCATATTCTTTTAGTGATAACTTTTATTCAAGATGTAGGCTACTTTGCCAGAGGGTTTTACCGCATGTTAGCTCCTCAGAGATAATCTGTATCTTGTGTTATTCTTAGCTGTAATTCACTGTTCTTTCCACTTAATTATTGTTAGTTAGTTAGCTGGTGGTGGGAGATGGGGGACAGAATATTCCCTGATGTTTTGGTTTAAGCCTTCCTGTTAAGCAGGCACACCCCAATTCAATGTAATCCTGAAGTCAGAGACTGTAGGGTCTTGGCCAACTTGCTGCTTTAATCGTGTCATCATGCAGCAAGCATTCACTAAGAGGTCAGTGCTGGCTAAAAATTTGAGTTGTGTCTGGGTATGTTTATGTGAAGGGAGTTGTGGGATGGAGAAGAGAAAGTTGATAAAACTTTCAGGCAAAAGATAATGAACAAGCAGGCAGATGTAGTGATTTGGGGTAGAAACAACTAGAGTAAAAAAGTTCTGAGAAAGCTCCTTTTCATGGCCCCTTCCCTTAAGTGGTTTAGTGGGGAGAAACTGCTTAGAGTATTGTCTCTACTATTATCCTAGGACACAAAGTGCCTCCTTTATACAGCCCTTCCTTCTCTCACCCCTCTTTGCTCCCACCCCTTTCCAGGAAGTCAAGCATCCTTGGCCTGAGGAGGAAGGCAATGAGTGAGATGTTTCTTTTCTTGTTCCATGAAGGTCTAACACCCAGGAGAGAGGTTTGGGTGCTTGCCTCATGCTAGGACCTGTGTCACTGTGGGGTGGTTGTAACAGTGAATGGAAGGTCAGTGGGTATCCCTGACTAGGAGTAACACTGAGGAGGAGGAGTTGTGATGGCTGGGGGATGGAGCTGTGTTTTGTCTTGGGAAGGAATTTCTGGGGACATGGATCAGTGGGGAAGGGGGAGAATAAAGAGGGTAGGAAAGAACAAGGCTAAGATATGTGACTACCTGACCTGAGTACCTCTTGGAGGAGACTTGGGGGTCAAGGAAAGTGAAAGTGTAGACTGGAGACAAGGCTGAGAACAGGAACAAAAAAGAACATACAGGCAGTTAAATTGCAGAAAATCACTGTATAGACTCCTGGTATCAAGTTAATTAGCATCTTTCTACAGCTTAGGTGTTAAAGTTTTAGCTGAGTTTGGGCCCAAAAGGAGCTACTGTAACATTAGTGTAATTAGAAAAAACTCAATAGAGAATTACTGCTATCATTTAAGGATGGAATGATTTAAAATGGCTCTGGGCACAATTTAGTGCTACTGATGCTATGAAGTGCCAGAAGAATGCACAGAAGTTCCCTCCAAGTCCTGCCCTACCCCTGCCCTTGTTATTACCCACCATGCAATAGCAGCCTGACTTTCCTAGAACCTTCCTGCACCTGGCCCTATCTCTTTCAAACTCTGTGTTTCTCCCTGTGCCTTAATTTTCCTTAATTTTCAATAGTATTATTGTCATTGATAATAGTGTGTACTTGTATTAATCTGTTTGTGTTGCTACAAAAAATACCTGAGGCTGGGTAATTTATAAAGAAAAATAGGTTTATTTGTCTTCCATTTAGTCATGCTAATCTATCTAGCAAGTGGTGGCTCTACAGCCCTCTTTTATTCCTCTTCTGAAAATGCTTTTTCCTTCTTTCTACATGGCTATGCTTCAAATTTTTATGCTTTGCCTCCCTTTTAAATATAAATTCTGGCTGGGCACGGTGGCTCATGCCTGTAATCCCAGGACTTTGGAAGGATGAGGCGGGCAGATCATGAGGTCAGGAGATCAAGACCATCCTGGCTAACATGGTGAAACCCCATCTCTACTAAAAATACAAAAACTTAGTCGGGCATGGAGATGGGCACCTGTAGTCTTAGCTACTTGGGAGGCTGAGGCAGGAGAATGGCATGAAACAGGCAGGCAGAGCTTGCTGTGAGCTAAGATCATGCCACTGCACTCCATCCTGGGCGACAGAGGGAGACTTCATCAAAAAATAAAAATAAATAAATTCCAATTTTAAGTCATTTCTTTGCTCCCACATCTGTGTAGGCTGTTAGAAGCAGCCAGGGTAAATCTTGAATGCTTTGCTGCTTAGAAATTTCTTCCACTAGATACCCTCAGTCATCACTCCTAAGTTCAACCTTCCACAAATTCCAGGGACATGGACACCATGCAGCTAAGTTCTTTTTTCTAAGGCATAACAAGGGTGACCTTTGCTCCAGTTCCCAATAAATTCCTCATTTCCTTCTGAGACCTTGTCAGCCTGGCCTTCTCTGTTTGTATTTCCGTCAGCATTTTGGTCACAGCCACTTAGCAAGTCCCTAAGGAGTTCCAAATTTTCCCTTGTCTTTTTTTCTTCTTCTGAGCCCTCCAAACTCTTGCCCCTCCTTTGCCATGTGACATGCTGGTTCCCTTCATCTTTCATCTTGATTGTAAGCTTCCTGAGGCCTCACCAGAAGCAGATGCTGGCACTATGCTTCATGTGCAGCCTGCGGAACCATGAGCCAAACAAACCTCTTTTCTTTATAAATTACTCAGCCTCAGGTATTCTTTTAAAGCAATGCAAAATGGATTAATACACTACCTCATAAGGTCAGTGTGAAGATTTAGTGATCTAATACGGGTTTAGGGACGTGAGAAGGTTCCTGCAGCAGAACAAACATAGAAAATAAAAAGGACTATGTGTTGCTAAAGATCAACAATTTTTAAAACACAGGGAGGTGACTCAAAGTCAATGTGGAATATTTGGGCTACATTAAATTTCTGTTTTGCAACTTTTAATGGATACAAAACCATTCTGAACCCTACAATGAATATTGATTATCCTCTCAGAAGAGAAAGTAAGTCTTTATGCAAGATGCCAAACTAAGGAATGATTCTCATCTCACAGAAGTGTAGACTAGCATCTGGGCTAGAGACTGTTTTTTGTTAGCCTCATAGTATCAAAATGCAGAAGCCATTGTCTGAGGGTAGTAACAATCTCATACCCTAAAGCCAGATGAAACATAACTGAACAATATAGGGTTTGAACTCGGGATTTACAAGGTGGGAGGGCTATAGAATGATAAACAATACACAGAGCTCTGAACTTACTATTCCCACAAACCAAGCACTGAAGTCAAATTTTAATCTAACATTATCCCTTCTGTGGCTGAAAATAACCTATTAATGACAGGTTATAAATTTATCTAATTTGGAAATGAACTAGATTTGGAAAACCAATACTTGAAATCTACTTGCCTACTAATGGCAATTTGTTTCTGCCTGTGGATTCTGGTCTCTTGTCATTAATATATTGAGGTTATTTCTGTCTGGCAGAGATAGGAAACAAACATTGGTTTATCTCTTCCTAAAATTGCATTTTCTTTTGAGAATCAGTTGCTAAGAAACATTTCAACTTTAATCAAATATTGCCAAGAGACAGTAGTAATTCAGAGATAATCCAGAGAAATTATGTTTCAGATACCCTTTACAGAGTAAGTTGGATCTACCATGTACCTTCTAAGTACATTTCTTTTAAATTGTACTGCCAGAATTTTCTCACCATTGTTGCTAATCACCAACAGAGGCGGATTTATTTGCAAAATCCTTTGTTTTGCAGATCTAATTTTTGTGTGTGTGTGAAAAGATAGTCACTCACATAAATGCATTTGTGGCATTTATTCCATGAGAACTGAGGGGGAAACCAATATAAAAATATAAAATTGATAGATTTAAAGGAGATAAAGTTGATTATCAGTCAATTAATAAATATATACAAAGATATTGCTCTGGGCTACTGGTTTTGTTAGGTATATTGGCCTCAATAATGAACTAAATTATTATCCTCAAGGTACTTAAGTACAGGCATACATGTGAAAAGTGTTATGATCGAGTTAAAACTATATAGAAACTAAGTATTAGGAATGCTGAACTCAATTTTAATGAAATTCTTCCTGTGGGTGGTGACTTTTAAATTAAGACAGAATGGTGACTTTTAAACTAAGACAGAAAGTTTGCTCAGCACAAGTGAATTGGGGAGAATATAATTTTAGACAGAGGAAAGAACTTGGACAGAATTCACATCGTCCTCTGCAATGTGGCTGGACCAATAGCTTTGTATTCTTGTGTGCATTGCAGGTACTAGACAGGAAGGGAGGTGGGGCATGTGAAGGAAGGCTAGATTATGCAGTGCCTTGTTAGCCATGTTAAGAAGTTCATCCATCTTATTCATGCTCTTTCTCTTGACTGCTGACTTTCCTAGATCTTCCAACCATTCCTGAGAGATCAAATCAAGTGTTTCCTCCTCCATGTAGCTCTCTTTCAGTCTCTAGGAATCTTGATGGTGGGCTTGTCTGAAATTGTACCTTTTTCTTTGGCACCATGGCTTGACTAATTGTTCTCTAGGAACTAGTATAGATTCTAGAGTTAGAGAAGTTCTTTTTGAACATGCTAAAACTGGATACACAGTATATGGCCTAAAATTGTTGAATTACCCATCTTTCAAATTTACAGGGTGAATTGATTTGTATTGCAAATCTTGAAATTTCTTAAAGTTGTCAAAGTCCATTTATGTGAAAATATTGAGATAAGCACTTGTTTAAATAAAATATCAATAAAAAGTGAAGAATAATATTTTTTAAATGCATGCATTCTTTTAAATAAATTGAGGGTGAAGTTCACTACTACTACTATTATTATTCTTTTTATATCACTTATTTATTTTCTAGTCTTTGGATGTAGGACTAAAGGCCAAGTGTGGACCTGCTGTTCTACCTTGTCTTTCTTCCATAAAGATACACGTTTTATTTTTGTATAAATGGAACCAGAATTTAAAGACACATAATACTAGATTTTTACTACCATTTTCTGGTATTTCATATCAACTTTAGCAACTAGCTTTAATAAATGTTTTCAAAGACTTCAGGTTAGTTCTTGTAGAAAATATTTTAAAATTAATCTTTAATTAAAGTACTAAATAATATTTATCTGCTTTCTGTAATATTAATGAATATGTTTTGCATAAACTGGTTTAAGAAAAAATACAAATCACTCTTTGTAGGTGTAGAACTCAACTTGTTAGGGCAGATGTACCCTCACAATTAGAGAATGAAAGGGACAAATTTCATGTACTAGTCACACACATTCAGTGTAATTTGGGCATCATGGGTAGGTTTTATAGAGTTTAAAAAGTCAACCCATAATTTGGGTAAGTAAAGATCAGTTAAGGGAACGCCTATCTTGACTTCCTCTGAAGTTCTTTGTTTGACAATAAAAACAATATTCACCACCAGTCGAATAGGTAGAATAATCAGACACTTTTGTGTATGATTTTGATGGAAAGAAGGAAGGAAGGAAGGGAGGGAGGAAGGAAGGAAGGAAGGAAGGAAGGAAGGAAGGAAGGAAGGAAGGAAGGGAGGGAGGGAGGGAGGGAGGGAGGGAGGGAGGGAGGGAGGGAAAGAGGGAAGGAAGGAAGAAAGGAAGAAAGGAAGGAAGGAAATAAAGGGGGGAGACAGAGAGGGAGGAATAGGGAAAAAAATAGAATGCTCCTTTGTTTGCAGAAAAGCTAACTAGAAGTAGAAGAAATGATTGAATTCAAAAAAATTCTCAGTTGGCAATCATGACAACAATTTCATTCTAGCAATAAATCATAAATGGCTTCTATAATCAGTGGTGGAAAGTTTGAGGAGTAAAAGTGTATTTACATTGTCTTAAAGCAGCACTCAATAAGATACTTGTTAATTTACAAAGAATAAAGTAATAACTTTAATGCAGCACAAAATTTAGCTCATCTTTCTGCCATTATATAACAAAAATCCACTTTTCTCCAGTTTCAAATAATAGGTTCTTCATCTTTATCTGAGCCTGTACCCCTTCCATGCCTTTAGCTCCATATTTCTATCATCGGTCTGCTCACGATGACATATTATTTAAAATAGTACTTATTTTATTTTCATGAACCTCACTTCTTCTGAGTACTGACCAGCAGTCATTAACATCATATTTATATGAAATATCTGTTTAAACCATCTTTACTTTTTCTATCATACTCCCCAGAATCCTTTCAGCCTGGCCCATTGCCAAATTCCAAAGCTACTTCGACATTTTTAGATATTTGTTAAATGCAGCACCCCACTTCCAGATACAGTTGCCACCCTCTTGTCTGCAGGAAACCCAAGCCACACCCATGGTGGAAACCCCAAATAGTGGATAATACCAAACTTACATATGGCTTGCCACATAGGACCAGAGTTATTATGTCCTTTCATGGTTTATGTCGTGGTACCTTTTTTACACTTTTATGAATGTAGTTTCTTTCGGGCATCTTCTTCCAGAAGAGCCACATTTGGATGGTATGCTTTCCCCTTAACTTCTTTAACTCCTCCAGAAATGTGGTAGCAGCTTCTTAATGGGCAGATGCAGCCTCTTACTTGCAATAAATGACCTGATGTCATTCATTTCAGGGGGTCCCTTGTTGGAGTCTTCAGTGCTTCCTGGTGCAACACATTTAATGTCTTTTCTATCTTAACTAAGCACTTATCATGCACTATGGCTGCAACTTCTACAGTTTGTGGTGCAGCAGTGAAGCAAACACAAATTTATTTTTCCTTCCTTATAATTTCATGGATAGAAGATTGTTCTTAGTGTATATACACACACAGATATGTGTATATATACACACACACATATATATTATTTCTTAAGTTGAGAACTATCACCTGTTCACTTATAGGAAGCACTTTATGTCTTCTCTTTATCATATCTGTATTGCCAGCATCACTACTCTTGCACTTTAGGGCCCTATTAATTGAAACAGGGGTTATTTGAAAACAACCACTATGCTACATGGCAGTCAAACTGATAATGAAAATGTCTTATGGAAGGATGGTGGAGATAGTGTGGATCTGCTGGACAGAGAAATAATTTACATCCCACAGGGACAGCTCAAGATTTTCACACACTACTCAGACTGGCACACAATTTAAAACTTATGAATTGTTTATGTCCGGAATTTTTCATTTAATATATTTGGACCTCAGTTGACCATGCTAGTAACTGAAACTTTAGAAAGCAAAACAGCAGAAAAGCTGGGATTCCTGTACCAAGATTTATATTAGGATTTTATTGCTGGCATAACAATCTACCACAAACTTGGTGGCTTTAAATAAAACAAATGTATTGTCTTATGATTTCTGAGGTCAAAAGTCTAAAATGAGTCTTACATGGTGTAATGGACGAAATGTCTGTGCCCCTTCAAAATTCAGATGTTGAAGCCCAATCCCCCAATGTGACTATATTTGGAGATTGAGCCTATAAGGAAGTAAGTAAGATTAAATGAGATCATAAGGATGGGACCCTGATCCTAAAGGGTTAATGTCCTTATAAGAAGAGTCACCAGAGAGCTCTGTCACTTTCTGGGCACAAGCACCAGGGAAAGACCAAGAGAGGACATAGTGAGAAGGTGGCCGTGTATAAATCAAGAAGTGAGATCTTACCAGAAACTTACCATGCTGATACCTTGATCTTTTTTTACATATATACTTTAAGTTCTGGGTTACATGTACAGAAAGTAGTTTCGTTACATAGGTATACACATGCCGTGGTGGTTTGCTGTACCCATCAACCTGTCACCTACATTAGGATACCTTGATCTTGAACTTCCAATGTCCAGATCTGTGAGAAAATAAATTTCTATGTTTAAGCTCTCTGGTCTGTGGTAATTTATTTGGGCAGCCTGAGAAGATTAATATATTGGGTTAACATCAACTTATTGGAAGAGTTTCATTATTTCCGGAAGCACTAGGGAAGAATCTGTTTCCTTATCTTTTCAACTTTTAGAGGCCACCTCTATTTCTTGACTTGTGGCCTCCTTCCATCTTCAAAACCAGCAAATGCTTCCACTGTAACATTTCCGTTCCCTGACTTCAATTCTTCTACTTTCCTCTCCCACATTCAGAGGAAACTTGGAATTACATTGATCCACCTGAATAATGCAGGATAATCTACCTATTTTAAGGGAATCTGATTAGCATTATCTAAAATATTTTAAGGTACACAAATCATATTATAAGTCATCAGATATTAAAGCTCTTTACTAGAAAAAAATGATGGAAAGCAGATGTTTTAAGGGTGAAACTTGAATATTTTTTGTGTGTGGACCAAATGAATGACTACTTTATGTGACTTTTAGAATAATCTTTATTTTACAGTCATATCTAACATTAGTAGAGCCTAAATAAGTAATGTGTTATAGATAGTATTGAGGCAAATGAAATAACTGATATTGAACAGAAGTAGAAAAAGTTATCAATTTTACTTCCAAGTTAAAATACTGTTAACTAAGTAGAGTTAGTATTAAGTTTCTCGTGAGAATCTAACCAGAGAGAGAGAGAGAGGCACAACAAGGAAAGGAAAGAGACAGAACCAAAGAATCAAGAATGTTTGCATTCTTGAGCCCACAATAGTGTAAGGACATAAGAATGCAGTGGGAGTCTAGCCAATCTGGGCCTAGGTCTCAGTCACAGCTGAATATATGCAGACTTCATTCCCACAGACCCTCCAAATGGGATGCCCACACACACTGCTGACATCCTAATAAACAAAATATTACAATATCGTAGTATTATAAATACTATAAGAAAGATAGACCTCTGATTTATCTAAAGGGTGGTCTATTTTTATTTTCGGCTTCATTTGTGGCAGTGTCCTGCTTTATTTCACAGATCACAAACCTGTTATTATACCAGGTCTACCCCTATGCTTCTAGGTTTTGGGATTTAATATTTGGAGACTTATATGCACTGAAGTGAAGAGCAATTTAGAGTTACAGCCACATGTGGACTTACTTGTGTTCTGTTGGAGGAAGTTCTTAGGAGAAATTTGTTCTACAAATGAAGAAAGAGAATAAATAATTTGAAGCATGTCAAGTGCATTGACCGGCTTGCTCACTAAGAATGTCAGTCTTCTTTTTTCTCTTGCTGGCTCAAGTCAGAACCAGTGTAGCTAATAAATTATGCAGTGCATAGCTGTTCCAACTTGGTCCGCTAAGTGGAACCATGTATAACCAGTTCCATCAATGAGAAACCCGGAAACTGGAATGATGAAAGTTTATTTTCTGATGACTGTGATAACACCAGTCATAGCAGTCTTCACTTAGGTTGCTGTCCCTGTCCTCTCTATTTACCAGGAATTTCAGCCACCTGCAGGCTGGGTGGGTGGAGAAAAAGGAGTCACAATTTATATAAACAAGAAATAAAGAAAAAAAAACACAAAAACACTTTGTGTGGGATTTGGATCAGCTACGTTCATTGGCCAGTTTTCTAACCTGTGACTCAAAATCTAAAATATCACCCTGGACACTTGAATTCTCAAGCAATTCCTACAGATTCCTATTGGTTTTCTTGTTTAATATCACTCATGCCAGATCACACTCTAACTTCTAGGCATGAATGATGTGAATGAGATTCCTTCAGAGAAACTCCTCATGGAGGTGCCAGCCAGAATGGGTAGAACAAGGTAACCCTGATGCCAATAGAAGATTAAAGACAATATCTTATATCTGTGCACTTGTATGTCTCTGAGAGCTTTGTTTTATGACTCATATTGACCAGAACTGAATCTGTTAGCCAGGGCTCATGACTCAACTGCCTGCTGGGGCCAGGCAAATAAGATAAATACACGATACTGTAGATGTCTTAAAAGACAGACAAGAATGAACAAAGGTAGGACACTGAAAGTGCAGCTCAGCTAATGTCCCTCAAATTAAAAACAAAGACACAAAACTATTTTTCTGGCTAAGCCCTCACCTGTTCTGGCCTGATTTGACCCAAAGGTCCCCATTTGCACTGACCTACCAATTGTGTTGTCCCACCCATTCACTACTTTCAGGAGCAAATAACTTAAAAACACATGCAAGTATTCATAGAACTAATTACCTTCAAAATTCTGAATGGAATGTTTATTGTTGTGGTTGCTTGGATCGGCCCATCTTAGACTCTTCCTAACAGCAACTTTGAGAGACAGTGGGTTGTGGGCCAGGCAGAGGACCAAAGTGTTTCAACTTACCTATCAGGTACCCAATTCCATATGTAGTTTCCAGAAACTATTCTGTTTCAAATGTTGATGTCCATAACTGACAACTACCCTGTGTTTATGTCTGTAGTCCTTTTCATTGCTGATCTAATTGGGATTTTATATAACTCGCACCAAGAAATAGTAGTCTTCAGGCTAAAGAATCTATAACCTTTCTGATGCTTCATTGCTGCTGATCTAATATGAGATGAAATCCTGCTCTTTTTTTGTAGAATATGCCTAGGTTTCTGGGTTTAGTGTACTATAAATAGGAGACACCCACATAGATCTTCGGTATACAAAGTAGGAAGCAGACATTTATGTTTGTATCTAGGGAACACAGAAATAAACAACATAGATGCAAAGTAAAAAAGCCTTCAACCCCATCTTTCTTCTCATTTATGATTAAACATTTGTGTAAAATATATATGTATAGGTCTCTTTCTTCCTGCCTTGATACATTTTCTCCATCTATACTCTCCACTCTTCTTCCATGACCCATCACAGCTGCTTCTGCTGTTTCTCTTTGGGATATCTGAGTTCTCTTTTTAGCTCTTCCATTAATAAATCTAAATGACCACACAATATATCTAAGGGTTATGTTTTTGATCTATTAAACTGAGATGAGAGTTGAACTAGGAATAATCTATAAGGTCCCACACTGAACCAACTACAAATCTTGTTTGTATGTATGAGATTTCATGAATTCAGCCGGAATTTTCTTCTAGAATTAACAAACTTATAATTTGGCTGAAGCATAATACAATATGCCTATTCTCTCTAAGGATTCAGGTAAATTTATCCATTTTATATAATTATGTGATCGTCGCTGTTGTTTGAAGATCCATGACATAGAAAGTATTTAAATCATGACAATGTTTAAAAATTGTTTGTATTTAATGTTCACCAGCAGCAATATATTGCTTTATTAAACTAGAGATAATCAATACTAGAGCAACAATATTTAAAGTTGAGATTCTTTGAGAAAACATTTGAAAGATAACCAATTTATTCAGCATGATTGCTTTATACCTTTTTGCTTGGTTACGAGTGTTAAATCAACACAGCGTTACTTAGCAAACATTAAAAACACATATATTTATATGTACATATACAACAATATATATACAATATTATACTTTATGAAACCAATACATTTATTGAAAATATAGAAAAATTAATAAGTGGGTAATTGGAAATTTTTAGAAGTGTATTTGTCATTTATATATTTGTATATTAACCAGTGCACACAGATGCTATATTTTGATTTGTTTCCTAGTAATAGTCTCCCTACATATGTTGATTATTTTACACAAATTTAGAGTGAGGGTATCTGAAAATCTGCTCCTCAACAAAAGCAATCAGAACACTGGTAAAACTTGTCAACATCAATTTTCAGAACTTGGAAAATTAACCAAAGGCTTGCAACAATCTGAAGAAGATTTATTCAAGAAAAATGGGAAAATCTCAGTAAGAAGAGTGAGCTTTGTGACATTTTGATTTACCTCATTTCCATCACCTTCTCCTCAGCATTACAGAAGCCTTGAAAATCAACTACCTTGAAGTCACAGTAGCCAAGATGTGACTGATAGAATAATGGTCCCCAATGATGTGCATATCGCAATCCCCCAAAGCTATAATTACTTTGTCCTAAATGGCAAAAGTTACTGCGCATGTGTGATTAAGTTAAGGCTCCTAATATGGAGAAATTATCTTGTATTATCTATGAGGCCTTGATATAATCACAGGTATCCTTATAGGATGAAAGCAGAAAGTAAAAGAGGGAAGGAGACACTATGCTGCTGACTGTGAAGATGGAGGAAGGGGGCCACAAACCAAGGGATGCAGGCAGTCTCTGGAAGATGGATAAGGCCACAAAACAAAACAAAACAAAACCTGCAACAAAACATAGTTTTTCTTTCCTTAGAGGCCCTAGAAAGAACAGAGTCCTGCTGATTCAATTTAGATTTCTTAACTTCATAACTGTAATATCATATCTGTGTTGTTTTAAGCCACTAAGTATGTAGTGTAGTGATGTGTTATAGCAGCAATAGGAAATGAATACAGGTTTTGGTACCTGGAAGTGGGACATTGTTTGCTGTAGCAAGTACCTAAAAATACATAAGTTGCTTTGTAATTGTGTAATGGGTTACAGCTGGAAGAACTTTGAGGAGCATAATGGAACATTCCTGGATTACTTTACAAGACTGTTAGTGGAAATATATTTATTAACAGTACTGTATGTGAGAGATCAGAAGGAAGTTACAGGAAACATGGAAAAACTGTATTCTTCTTATATAATGATAGAATGCTTAGCTGAACTGTGTCATAATGTTATTTTGAAAGACAAATTTGATTTTTAGTTGAAATTCCAAGCAAAGTGTTGAAATTGTGGTTTGGTTTCTTCCTTTGGCTTATAGTACAACGTGGGGGATAAAAAAGGAAGAGAGAGAGAGAGAAAAGAATCTTGAGAGAATATTAAGCAAAAAGGAATCAGGACTTGATGACTTAGAAGATTTTCATCTTATCCAGATTACACAAGACACTAAAATGAGCACATTCAATGTCAGGAAACTGTGCTCTGGAGAGAAGGCAAAGGCAGTGACTGGACAATCTTCTGCTAGTGCTTCTGAAGTAGCAATATTTCAGAGTATTCAATCACACAAAGGACTCTTTGAAGAGTTTAGGTGTGTGACTTTTGGATCTAAGCAGAAACAAGGAAGGGAGTTGGCATTATGAAGGAAATATCAGTGGAGGAGCAAATGACAGGGAAAGGAAGAAATAAAATAAATTCACTAGAATTGCAAATGAAAACTGCCTAATAATATTACTCAGCTGAAAACACATGCTTCCCTTTAAGAAAAATGAAGAATGATTCTGAAAGCAGAGCTGCAGGACAAGAAGGCAGAATCCTGAAGCCAGAAGGTGACACTGACAGCCACAGAGGATTATTTCAAGTCCTCAAAACCTAATAGAACCTCACGTGCTGGATTTCAAAATTATTTGGGTTAATGATTCCTTTTTTTCATTCTGTATTCTCCCTCTTTGAACAGAAATACCTCTAACAGGGAAGCTATGCCTGTCCTACCAGTGTGTTATGAAAAGAGTAACATGTTTTCTTGTTTTACAAGTCAAAGTATGAAGAGAAATTTTTACCCATAATGGATCATACCCACAATCACAACTGATACAAGATTTACATGGTGAGATTTTGGATGTTTAAGCTGATGAGGTTTATTTGAGATTTTGGACTTAAGTAGATACTGGAAAGTGTTGAGATTTTGGAGATTTGATATGGGGTTTGTATGCTTTGCATGTGGGATAACTGTTCCTTTGGGGGAACCGAGAGAGAACTATTGTAGATGGAACAATGGTTCCCCAACATAACTATATCATAATCCAGAGAGCCAATAGATATATTACCTAGATGAAAAAAGGTATTTTTCAAACATAATTACATTAAGGATCTTAAGATCTTTTAACACAGGGCAAATTATCCTGTGTTATCTGAGTGGATCAAATGTCATTACAAGGCTCCTAACGAGAGAATACAAGATCAGAAGGTAAAACTAGAAAAGAGAAAGAAAAATATAATTCCTACAGCCTCCAGCACAAAGGCAACCCTGAGGACCCATCGCAGACTTCTGACCACCAGAAATTGTAAAGCAATACATTTGTGCTGATTTTTTAAGTTGATACTTAATATTTTACGTATTTAGGTGGTACATGTGAGTATTTGTTAAATGCGGAGAATGTGTAATGATAAAGTTCAAGGTATTTGGAATTATCCATCACCCTGAATATTTATCATTTCTTTATGTAGAAAATATTTCAAATCCTCTCTTCTAACTACTTTGAAATATACAACACATGTTGCTAACTAAAGTCAGCCAGCTTTCCTTTTGAACATTAGAACCTGTGAAATGGAGTAGCCACTTTGGAAACATTAAGCAGTTTCTCATAAATTTAAACATACAGTTGCTATCTGACCCATCTAAAATAATAACAATAGTAACTCTTAAGTTTGTATCATCCTCTCTTTTGCTAGGATTCTTTCTTTACTTCTCTTTACCTCACCTCTTATTTCATAGTCAATATCTTTGGAATGCAAACCTGCTATTTAAAATTTACTCTTGTTTTTGGCAGTAAACATTTTTCAAAAGTATGTTTTCTTCTTTGTCATTATTTATATTTGTCTCTTGTCTACTTGTTGTGGCCTCTTAGTTAAAAGTTCAATTTTTTTTTTCTTGTATCTATTTGAGAGTAGCTCATACAATATTTGCCACAAAATAATGTAGGTTTTGCAATATTTTCAATGTATTTATAGGCACTGTTAAAATCCTCCCCTTAAATTTTGAGCTGGAAACAGGGTTTGTAGATGGATTTATTTTATAAGTTTTATTCTGAGCAACCTAAGGAAAACACAGAGAATAACAACATCCTAATTAGGGCCAATTAGAAAATTTGGCTCCATAGAGATTTGTTCTAATTTTGTTAGTATCATGGTGCTGGAGACAGAGATCTACTCAAACCTCATTTTAAGATGATTTATCTTGTCTTTACTTGGGACGAAATATTTCCATGTTCACCAATGCCCATTCTTCAAGATTGGTGTGGGTAAAATCCAGCCATTTTCAAATGATTCTGAAACATAAAGATTTAATTTTGTTTAAATACATTAAAGTCACATGGGAATATCAATTTGCACTCAGTTTATCATGACTGTATTAACTTGTACTTGTACTCCTAAAATTCCTTTTTGGTACTTGATAAGAGACGGACTTCATATATAAAACTACATATATTAAAAACAATTTACAAAATAAGAGATGAATCATGTTTACACCATTAAATGTAGAAAAGCTAAAACTGTAGTTGTATATTCCTGTCTCTAACCAGGTTAATATGTTTTGATAATGTTAGATGTTAAATATAAAAGGCTAAATATTTTCAATTTGTCATTCTCTAAAGCACTTACATAATCCAGATTATGGCTATTTATGACCTACGACCCTGGTTGTCTACACCAGAGACAATAACCAGCTGTCCACCTGGATTGGAGTATTTGTATCAGGTATGGCAATGTGCTTCTCAACTTATTTGATCCACAATAACATGAATTTAGATCGTTCCAGAATATAATTTGTTATAAACATTTTTGACTATGGATTAAAATACTATGACCTTAACACTAAGATTTTTGTATTTTATTTACATTTAAATTTTTATTTTTGATTGAGATAGTAAGCTTACACTTTACATATTATAATACTGTTACTTACAAATTTATTTCCTAGGAATCTCATTTAAAAATAAATACCTACTTTTGGCCAGATGCGGTGGCTCATGCCTGTAATCCTAGCACTTTGGGAGGCTGAGACAGGTGAATCACGAGGTCAGGAGATCGAGACCATCCTGACTAACACGGTGAAACCCCGTCTTTACTAAAAATATAAAAAATTAGACGGGCATGGTCGTGGGCGCCTGTAGTCCCAGCTACTCGGGAGGCTGAGGCAGGAGAATGGGGTGAACCCAGGAGACGGAGGTTGCAGTGAGCCGAGAGCGCGCCATTGCACTCCAGCCTGGGTGACAGAGCAAGACTCCGTCTCAAAATATAAAATAAAGTAAATAAAAATAAGTAAATAAATAAATGCCTACTTTTAAAATAGGAAATTGTATTTTGAGAATGTAACTTATACTAACCTCGAGAATCCTCACTTCATCTATTGCTTGTGCATTAGAAGCCTAGTATGAAAATGTAAAATATAAACATTAATATTAGGAAAATGTCTCTTATTCTGTACTAGATTGAATCCAATTAAAGATTATGATGTCAATTCTGATTTAATTTCCTATGATATTGTCTCTTGCATAATTAACTTTGACAATTTAGTTGTCTGTAATCATTGGCCACATTTTATTTTGTAATACTTTAAAAATAAAATAGTATGTATGTAACTTCTTGAAAAGGTTGTTTACATTTTCAATGCTTAATTATAAACTTGTCATAAATTATGATATAAATATAATAAAACCTTTTAACATTTGGGTAAAAACTATATTAAAATATTCAAATGATAGTGTAGATATTATCTGAATTTCAAAAATATTTATAATATGTATTTTAAATTTTTGTTAACCACATTATTGAGTATGTTAACAATTGAGACAAGACAAAACACCTTATAGACTGTAATAATAATTTTTCATTTGCCTGTTCCGTGGTGAAGTAAAATAAAATTTAATTTTAGATTACTATGATATACAAGACAAGTGACAGAAAAAATCAGAGATATTGACAATGGATCAATTACTTTAAATATCCTAAATGTAAATAATAAGTTATCTGTTGATATGTGCTTTAAATGTAGTCTGAGTACTTCATAACCACCTTCTTTATTTTTACTCTAATAGATAAATCAGTTAACAGTGTGTCAATATTTTGATCCTCTGGGAGGTATGTACCAAACACACTGATATATTAATTCTTTACGATATAACTTATTTTGTTGTAGTTAGATCAACCCCCATAAATTAAAGTGTTTCTTAAGGAAACTAAACCTTGCAAACATGAAGAGAGTGTATAGAAGGTCATTAGATAATGAGAAGGTAAATGCAGCAATAGTCTTCTTATGGGAAAGGAAAAAAAATACTTTATTTTCTTATACTTTACTTTCTCTTAAAGTAGATCCTTTCAGGATCATTCCTGCCCTTTTAGTATGCTAAACATAGGTATAACTCCTGAAATGGTTTTCCCACCCTGATTTCCTCAAATACAGGTATTTTAGAGAAACAATAATTCTAAACTCTTCAGAAATTTTGTTAACAGAAGCAGAATGCAGGTAAGTTTCTGGATAGTCCAATTGTGCTCCCAAGTCTGAAAAATTAAACTGTCCTTTAGAATTTAACTGTTTACCTTTATCTCAACTTAGTATGAGTATTTCTTTTATGTGGATGAAACTAAAATGCATGGAAATGAGTGTCTAGTTACAAAAAAAATAGCACTATCATTGCCTTTCTTATGCGTTAGCGATTCTAAAACTAACATGGGCGTTGATGATTTAACTCATGAAAGCTTTTCTGTTTTGGCATATTATAAAACAATGTTTTCTTTGCTTTTTTTTTTTCTTGCTGAATTATACTACATTGCTTTAATTTATGCAAGATCATTTACTACAGAAACACCATAGGTAATTACAACAAACAAGGCATATGATACTCATTTTGAGAGAATCAAGGAAGAGTCAGATCCAGGCTTGCACTGAAGAACTTCCTCTGAAGTGTGAGGAATTAATATATTTGCTGTGGTTTCAATGTGTTCGCCAAAGTTCGTGTGCTGGAAACTTAACCATCAATGTAATAGTGTTGACAGGTTGAACCTTTAAGAGGTGATTAGGCCATGAGGGCTCTGCCCTTATGTGTGAATTAATGCCTTTATCTCAGGAGTGGGTTAGTTACTGTGGGAGTGGATTCCTGATAAAAGGATGCATCTGACCTCCTTCCTCCCCCTCTCTCTTACACATTCTTAGCATGTGATGCCTTCCACTACCATATGATGGAGCAGGAAGGCTCTCACCAGGTGCCAGCCACACCTTCTTGGACTTCACTGCCTCCAGAACTTTAGAAATAAATCTCTTTTCTTTATATATTACCTAGTCTGTGGTATTATTTTATTGAAATACCAAACAGACTAAGATAGAAAATTGATACCTGAAAATGTGGAAGCAGCTTTGGAACTGGGTCATGGGTAGAAGCTGGAAGAGTTTGGAGAAGGAAGCTAGAAAAAGGCTAGATTGCCATCAGTGGAAAATTAAGGGTGATTCTGGTGAGGACCCAGAAGAGAAGAGCTATAAGGAAGTCCGAGACTTCTTAGAAATTACTTAAGTGACTATGATCAGAGCATTGGTAGAAAGATACACAGCAAAGGCAATTCTGATGAGTCGTAGATAGAAATGAAAAACAAGGTGTTGCAAACTGGGGTGAAGGCCATACTTATTATACAATTGCTGAGAACTTGGCAGAGTTATGTCCATGCCCTTGAGCTTTAGGGAAGGCAGAATTTAAGCATAATGAATGAGGATATCTAGCAGAAGAAATTTCTATGCAAAATATTGAAGGAGCTGCATGATTAGTTTTCACCACTTTCAGTAAGATGCAAGAGGATAGAAATGACTTAAAATGGAATTTATAATTAAAAGAGAAACAGAATGGAAAACTATGGAGATTTCACAGAGTACCCATATAAAGAGTAAAAAGGTATGCTTAGGAGAGCAAACCAAAAGTGTAGCCAAGCAGTGGTTTGCTAAGGAGATTAGTAAAAATAGAAGGGAGCCAGGTACTATTCATCAAGACAATGGGAGAATGACCTTGAAGGCATTTCAGAGAGCTTTGAGGCTTCCCCTCCCATTACAGGCCCAGAGTTCCAGGAGCACCAAATATTTTTGGAAGATGGATCCAAACAACACTCCACAAGCTCACTGCTCGGGTCTGTGTTGGTTCTGTTAAATATAGTGAACTCCATGTTTCTCTTCAGAGAATCAGTATGTTAGTATGTTCAGCTCTCTTATTCTTTGTTCTCCATTTTAAAGTTTAACTTCCTGTTTCTCTTCGCCCTCTTGCCTCTAGATTCAGTAAACAACTTTCCTGCCAGTTCTAATCAGTAGTTCACATCTGTTCCCCTGGTTACCTGTTCCGTCCTGAGTCACTGCTGCTCACCTGCTCTGACCTGAATCATCCTGAGTCACCTGTTCTGTAACTGTCCTTCCCGACAAACTACTCACCCCACCACTCTGGCTAATACCCCTGCTCTCTTTAAAATAGCCAATTAGAATTAGCTTAGACTGTGCAGTCCAACCCTAGGCAATAGGGGAATGACACAGCAGTAGGGGCTATCTGCATCAGGAATAAGAGCCCCTTCCTCTCCCTTGTTCAGGTGTGCTCTTGCCATTGCTCTATCCATGAGTCATACCCTTTTATAGAAGTAAAATTGCCTTGCTGAGAAAATTAAATTTATGTTTGAGTGCTCTTTCATTTGTGGCACCGAAAATTTATTTGTAATAGTTCTCTAGTCCCGATACCTCACTGAAGTACTCCTTGGCCACCTCAGCCATGGTTCAAGCAGGCCCAAGTGCAACTCATGCTGCAACTCCAGAGGTCACAAGTGTTAAGCATTGGTGACATCCAAATGGTGCTTAGTCTTCAGATGTGCAGAGTGAATGAGCTGTGGGGCCATGGAAGCCTCCATGTAGATTTCAAAGGATGTCATAGACAACCTGGGACCCAGAGAAAGACTTGTCACAGGAGCAAAGTCAATACAGAAAGCCTGCACTAGGGCAATGCCCAGTGGAGTGGTCAAAGTGGTCAGCTTCGGAGACCACATAACTGTAGGTTCACTAGCAAGCAACTCCAGCCTGAGAAAGGTGCAGGCTTCAGAATGCAACTCATGAGAGCTACTACGTGGACTGAAACCAGTAAAGCCATAGGGATAGGGTTGCCTGAGACCTTAAGGATCAAACCTCCCCACTCCGAGTATGCCCAGACTACAAGACATAGAATCAAAGGAGATTATTCTCCTGCTTTAGGACTTAATGTTATTTTTCCTATTGGACTTAGGACTTACTTGGGACCAGTTAACCCCTTTTTTTCTTGCCTATTTCTTCCTTTTGAAAGGGAAATGTTTGTCCTATGCCTATTCCACCATATTTTTTTGGAAGTAGATAACTTAATTTCATAGGCTAGTATCTGGAAAAGAATTTGCCTTGGGACAAATTGTGCCTGGAGTCTCACAAATGTCTGATTCAGATGAGACCCTGGACGTTGACCTTGTAAGTTGATGCTTGAGTGAGTTAAGACTTTGAGGCTATTGGAGTGGAATGAATGTATTTCACATGTGAGAAGAATGTAAATTTCAGTGGCCAGAGGTGGAATGCTATGGTTTGAATGGATCCCCCAAACTTCATGTGCTGAAAACTGAATTTTCAATGCAATAGTGCTGTGATGTGGGACCTTTAAGAAGTGATTAGGTCATGAGGGCTCTTTCTACAGGCATAGATTGTTGCCATTATGGCAGGAGCATGTTTGTTATTGAAGGAGTGGATTCCTGATAAAAGGATGAGTTTGGACCCCTTCCTTCCTTCTCTTATGTATTCACTCACCATATGATGCCTTCCATCATATTATGATTGTTATAAATAAAGTTTTGGTGCCTCAAAAGAAATAGCGCTCAAATATAAAATTTTCTTTGTAATTCCCAACAAGGCAAGGTACTTCTATAGAAGGGTGTGCCCTTACAGATGGAGCAATGGTGAGTGCACATTTGGACAAGGGAGGGAAAGCAGTTCTTATTCCTGACACACGTGGTCCCTACTGCTGTATCATTCCTCTATTGGCTAGGGTTAGAACACACAGGCTAAACTAATTCTGATTGACTAATTTAAAGAGAGTGGTGTGGTGAGTGGTTTGGCGGGAAAAATGGTTATGAAATGAGTCAGGGTGGAGTAGGTAATCGGAAAAGGTTGCTTTACGAAGAAGTTAAGTTTAAAAGTAGAAGGCAAGGAATTGAACATACTGACATATTAATTCTTTGAAGAGAAATTTGGAATTCATATTTAACATGATGCAGTAAGAAGTCTCTTACCAGATGCCAGCCCCTCAGCCTTGGACTTCCAAGCCTCTAGAACTGTGAGAAATAAATCCAGTTTTTAAATAAATTATTCAGTGTGTGATATTCTGCTGTAGTGACACAAAATAAACTAAGACAATACTTAAATATGTAGTATAGAGTCATAAAAATAATGAGACAGGTAAAAACTAATTGTGGAAATTCAAAGGAGAGAAATAGCCACAGTAACTCATTAAGTCACAAAAATAGCAAAAATATTGGGAATCTAAACATCCTTGAATAGGGAACAATTTCTCCAAACCAGTGACTCTCCAGGTATGATCCCTAGAACAGCAGCATCAACATCACCTGGGAACATGTTAGAAATGCAAGTTCTCAAGCTCCATTACAGACCCATTGTTGATTCAGAAAATCCAGTTTGGGGTCAATAATTTGCTTTATAAAGCCCTCCAGGTGACCTTGATGCAGGCTTAAGAACTACTACTCTAAATGAAGACACTTTCATGTAACTTAACACTGTGAGTTATTTAAAAGAATTAGATAGCTCTACAGATACGCCAGGAATATTTTCAGAGTATACTGCTAAGTATAAACAACAATTACAAAGTAGAGCATATAGTTAGGAGTGTGCATGTGTGTGTGTGTGTGTGCATGTGTGTTTACAATATGTGTAGTTTTTTTATATGCTTTGTGTATCTCTGAAAGGATGCATATGAAATTCAAAAGGATAGGGAGAGGGTAGGGCTGGAAGAAGAAATTATTTCTAATGTTATACTCCCATTTGCATTTTTAAAATTTGTGCCATACATATGTAATTTCTACTTAAAAATGGATTTTTAAAGCAGAAAATATTATTTTAATGAGTTATGAATCATGATCTAGTCATCAATATCAAATGAAAATGTGTACCTTTTATATATGTTGGCACAGGATAGAAACAATTACATTTAATGCCTGCAGAATCATTAAAAATAAAGAAATTCTATACTCAACCTGTTTCAAAGTTTAGCCTTAAAATAGAATGTTTAGGCTGGGCACAGGCTCATGCCTGTAATCCCAGCACTTTGGGAGGCTGAGGTGGACAGATCATGAGGTCAGGAGTTCAAGACCAGCCTGGCCAACATGATGCAACCACGTCTCTATTAAAAATACAAAAAGATTAGCTGCGTGTGGTGGCGTGTGCCTGTAGTCTTAGCCACTTGGGAGGCTGAGGCAGGAGAATCACTTGAACCTGGGAGACGAAGGTGGCAGTGAGCTGAGATTGCACTACTGTACTCTAGCCTGGTCAACAGAGCAAGATTCCATCTCAAAAAAACAAAACAAAACAAAAAACAAAAAAAACCCACCAGAACGTTTAATGTATGTTAGAGTAACATGTACTCGTTAAGTGTACACTCATTTCAAAAACAACAGTGAGAGAAAAAAAATCATCCATGCACAACTACTGATACATTTCCTCTGAAGAGGTTTTTAAAATTATTATTTTGTTAGAGTTTTTTAAAAATCACTTTTAATTATCGTCCACACTATTTTTCTTAGTCACTTAAGGTTAATTTTTCATTATCATAAAAACCCAGCATTTTAAAGAGCTACACAGTAATCCTCAATAGAGGATAATAAGTATTGCCTCTTATTGGACACTTTCTTTGTTTTCACTTTGTTTTTTCTGTTCTAAATAGTGCAGTAGTGAATATTTGATGCCTAAAACTTTCTTTTTTAAGTTTTAGGATTGTTTTGTTTGCATAATAACAGAAGTAAAATTATTAAAACAAAAGATAACAATATTCTTATTTGCTTGCAAAAGGGTAAATTTGATTATTACCTTATATAAATAATAGAGTATTTCCTACTTCCCTCAATTTAGTGTAAGTACAATTTTTTTTATTTCTGCTATCCAGAATGCAGTTCTAATGAAATCTTTTTAAAATTCTGTAACAAGGAAAAGATGAAGAATACAATTTAACATAAAACATAATTGTAATGGGTTAACTTACTTGAAGTTCAAAAAGGATAACAAAAAGTTATGCATAGAATTTTAGCAGTAAATGGAGCCAAAGAGTACCTAGCCTAGCTCTCATTTTTCTTCATAAGAAGACTAAGATACCAGTGAAAATTAGTTACCTAAATTCAAACAGTTTATTATCTATTGGGAGAACCCGCCCCCAATAATTCAACGTTATTTCATGTAGGTTCTTTTCTATTTCCCTAAATGTCGGCCAGTCTGAGAAATAAAGGGAAAGAGTACAAAAGAGAGAAATTTTAAAGCTGAGTATCTGGGGGAGACATCACATGTCAGCAGGTTCTGTGATGCCAGCAAAGTTTTTATTAGTGATTTTCAAAATGGGAGGGAGTGTATGAACAGTGGGTGGGTCACGGAGATCACATGCTTCACAAGGTAATAAACTATTACAAGGCAAATGGAGGCAGGGTGAGATCACAGGACCAGGGAAAAATTAAAATTGCTAATGAATTTTCGGGCATGCATTGTCATTGATAACATCTTATTAGGAGACAGGGTTTGAGAGCAGACAACCGGTCTCACCAAAATTTATTAGGTGAGAATTTCCTCGTCCTAATAGGCCTGGGAGCGCTATGGGAGACCAGGGCTTATTTCATCCCTTGTCCACATTTGTAAAAGACAGACGTCCCCAGAGCGGCCATTTTAGAGACTTCCCACTAGGAACGCATTCTCTTTCTCAGGCATGTTCCTTCCTGAGAAAAATAATTCAGCGATATTTCTCCTATTTGCTTTTGAAATAAGAAAAATATGGCTCTGTTCCGCCCAGCTCTCAGGCAGCCAGACCTAATGGTTATCTCCCTTGTTCCCTGAATATAGCTGTTAACCTGTTCTTTTTTCAAGGTGCCCAGATTTCATATTGTTTAAACAATTTGTGCAGTTAACACAATCATCACAGGGTCCTGAGGCGACATACATCCTCATCTTACGAAGATGACGGGATTAAGAGATTAAAGTAAAGACAGGCATAGGAAATCACAAGAGTATTGATTGGGGAAGTGAAAAATGTTCATGAAATCTTCAAAATTTATGTTTAGAGATTTCAGTAAAGACAGGCATAAGGAATTATAAAAGTATTGATTTGGAGAAGTAATAAATGTCCATGAAATCTTCACAATTTATGTTTTTCTGCCATGACTTCAGCCAGTCCTTCTGTTCGGGGTCCCTGACTTCCTGTAACAATTATCCAATATAATTTCCATATTTGAAGGTAATTTGATACCTGTTTACATACATCTTACATCAGTATTACTAACAAATTCATACATTATTTTATTCTCTAGCCCTCAGAAAATTTGAAACTAGTAAAACATATGAAATCTTGAACAATCAAGGACAGATAATTTATTTTGCAGAAGAGAGAAATAATTGCTTCCTTCGACACCTTTGTGGATTTTCAAGGCCTTTTACTATTACAATTTATGATAATGTAGGTAGAGATGTACTTGCTCTGCATAAGGCTGTGAAATGTAGCTGCTGCTGGAGTAGATGCTGCCTACAAAAGGTAAGTAAATATTTATACCATCATATCAAAAAAGCCTTGGTACTGGACAGTATGATAAAGTCTAAGCATTGGGATTGGCTGCAAAGGATTTTCTGGAATGAAAAATGTCAGAGAGATCATTGAATTTTTGTACCATGTACCTATAGGCTGAGAATCATGCACAACATTGCAAATTTTTTCTAGGCAATGAAGGTCATAAGATCTTTAGATGTTTTCTGTTCTAAACTATCTAAGCATCCATCCAAGGCTTTTTGTGACCTAAGAAATCTTTGCCTGTTGCGAAGTGGCAAAGACTCTATCTCATGTTTCCTATAGAAGCTCTATATTTAAATCTACCTCCATTTTTAGTTAATTTTCATATTCATGTGAGGAAAGTGTTGAGAACCATTTTTTCCCACTTTAATATTTAGTTGTTTAAACACCATTATTTGTAAAAGACTATTCTTTTTCTACTGGATTGTTTTGGCAACATTTCTGAAAATGAATTGCCAATGTATATGTTTACCTATTTCTAGAGTCTACTCTCTTCTGTTATTCTACCTATGTGTATACATACAAATACATACACACATGCAGAGCTAAGATCATAAGGACAATATAATATTGGCATAATACCAGCTATAGAGTAAGTCTTAATATCACGTAGTACAAGCCTTCTTATTTTGTTTTGCTTTTGTCAAACCTTTTTTGGCTCTCTTAGTTCCTTCACATTTTTATATAAATGTTACAAAAAAAAAAAACCTCTCATATTCAAAAATCCTGCTGAGATACTGAGGGTATTTAATCAATGGATTAATTTCAAAAGAACTGATATCTTATTAATATTGAATTTTCTGCTCAATGACTATGGTTTATTTCTCCTTCTAGTTAGATCTTCTTTAATAACTCCCAGTAATAGTCATTTTCAGTACTTAGGTCTTACAAATATTGTATTACAAATAGATTTAATTATTGTATGTTTCCAGATACAATTATAAATGGTACTTTTTATTTAAACTTTACATTTTTGTTGTGTTTATATAGTATATTGTATACAGAAAATTATTGTTCTGTGTATACTTACACTTTACTCTGACCTTGCTAAAACTTACTTATAAATTCTAGTAGCTTTTTGGTGGATTCCCTAAAGTTTCCTACAATTATGGATACGAAAATACAGATTTTACTTCTTCCTTTGTCATCTGTATGCTTTTTATTTGTATGTATAAATTTATGAATGTATGTGTTTATTGTCTGGATTCTGGAAATCTCAGAAACATTTTACTCTTGTCACGTGTTTCACTACATCTACTTATATTTTGAGGCTTGAGGCTTTGTTTTTCCATCTAATTTTGCCATTTAATTTTGTCTAAAGAATTTGACAGTGGTTTTGTTTTGTTTTGCTAGCATACTTGTTCTGTTCTTTTCCATGAGAGTTTTTGGGGGGATTTATAAGCCATACCACCATTATCATCAGATTGACTTAGCAGTCTTCCTTTGCCTTTTAATGGGTAATACTTACATATGGTAAGAAAAAGGATAGGAAAGGAAGGAAAGAAGGAAGGAAGGAGGAAGGAAAGAGAGAGAAAGAAAAAGAAAGAAAGAAAGAAGAAAGAAAGAAAGAAAGAAAGAAAGAAAGAAAGAAAGAAAGAAAGAAAGAAAGAAAGAAAGAAAGAAAGAAAGAGAGAGAGAGAGAGAAGGAAGGAAGGAAGGAAGGAAGGAAGGAAGGAAGAAAGAAAGAAAGAAAGAAAGAAAGAAAGAAAGAAAGAAAGAAAGAAAGAAAGAAAGAAAGAAAGAAAGAAAGAAAGGAAAGAAGGAAGGAAGGAAGGAAGGAAGGAAGGAAGGAAGGGAGTGAGAGAGAGAGAAAGGAAGGAAGGAAGGAAGGAGAGAGAGGAAGGAGGAAGGAAGGAGGAAAGAAGAAAGGAAGGAAGGAATGGAGGAAGGAAGGAAGGAAAGAAAGAAGGAGGAAAGAGGTAGGAAGGAAGAAAGGAAGGAAGGGAAGGAGAAAAGGAAAAGGAAAAGGAAAGGAAAAGGGAAAGGAAAGGAAAAGAAAGGAAAGGAAAGGAAAGGAAAAGTCAGAATTCTCTACTTTTCAGAATAGAACAGGACAGAATATAATGGAAGCATATTCAGGAGAAACAATTTATCTCAAATGCTTGCTTCCTAGGGCTCCTACATCCCTTTTTAGATACAACTACCATTATAAGTTTCTTATGTATTCTTCCACAGTTATGTTGTGAATATTTGTATAATGCATTACATAAATATAACATGTTTATGCTATGTGTGTGTGTTTTAACATAATTAGCAGCATATTATTCTACTTTTTAAGCACATAACACTGTAATTTGAGGATTACATCTATGTTTAGAACTTTCTTGTTCCTTTAAATGGCAGCATAATAACCCATTACATGGATATGCCATAATTTATTCAATAAGTCTCTGTTGAGTCTGATGAACTGAGCTTTAAATAAAAATTGGGACAAAATTTAGATTTGCCATGGCAAAGAGTTATGAAACTGCTTCGCATATTGAGTAATAAGCAGTTTTGGATGAGATTAGAGTTTATGTTGTATTTCATGGGCATTGCAATTTGAAAAGTAATTCTCATACTTTCCTACAAAGGAAATTATTATTATCCCTCTTTTGCAAATGGAAAGTAAATTTCAGAGACTTTAGTGATTTGTTCACATTTCAAGCAGTTAGTAAGCAGTGAAGTCATGTCTTAGCTCCGGGGACTTTAACATATAAATCCTGGTCTTCTCACTTCTATGTTTATTCTCAAACATGAAGCATCCCTTAAATACGGAAAATTCTATCTAAATATACAAAAAGCTCATTTAAGAGATCGTACAGAACTAAATAAAGTGTTACTTACAAGTCTGACATATCCGGTCGGATCAATGATATATTTTCAATCTTTTGCAGCTAAAAGTTGAAGCTCCACCTGGTGAAACAATTGGGTATGTTTATCAATATTTTCACCCATTCTTGCCAAAGTTCAAAATAAAAAATGAGAATAAGGAGGAGGTAATGAAAATTAGAGGCCCATGGTTGGTCTTCAGCTGTCTCAGGGATCTAAATTTTAATGTAAGTAATTAACAATATTTTGATGTCATATTAAAATTAGTTTATTACATTTTTATAATAGATATAATTAGTGAATATGAATAAAGAAAAATAAAAGAATATTATTATGAAAATATTGTAACTATTCGCTTTTTAAAAAAATTGGATTACTAATTCACAGTGTCCTTATTTAAAAGCTCTATAAGTTTATGTAGCTTATAAGACAGGTTTTAAAGGTATCAAAAGTTAGTTATTTAATATCTCAAAGAATATCGACAGAGAAATTTAAACTTTATTTAAATGGACAATGACCTAATCTGGTACTAATTATAGATAATGTGTTATATTAATGTTCATTAACATAGTTTCTGCTTTTTATAAAACTTTGAAATTTAATATTTTTAAAAAATTTTTCTATGTGCTTACTAATTTACTTCTCAGATTATAGCCAACATCCAGATAATAATTTGGGAAATTAGCTACTAAACACACTTCATATAGTTAATAAAATTAAATAACTTGTTATATTTATTTAAACCTGAAGATTCCTAAGCAATAGAGAATATTGTGTTGGTTTAACATTATAGTAAATGTGCAAAAAGCCATACTTCCCTAACTTGCATCTAAAACATGTTTGTTTGTTTGAATATCTAAAATATCTAGTAGGAAATTTGGATACAGCCTAACTAAAATACTACCTAATTTTCCTTCCTTTCTTAGAATTATGTTGATTCATTTTAGTGATTCTGATTCTTACTGGCATCTGCATATACTGATTAAGTAAAATATACTTAATACATTACAAATTAATTGTTAATAATACGGTTAGTTCAGAAATTAATAATGTGACTCCAGGGGACTCTATTTTAAGTTAAAAGTCAAAGTAACAGAGTAGACTGTGCATAAAACTCTGGAATCCAAAGCCATTTTTACTGACACCAAATAATAAAATGCTTTTTGTGCATTATTTTGTATTTCAGAGTATAATACAGCAAATCCTACTCATTGTAATATTTGCAAAACTTTGTCAAAGTTATATTAAACTCTTCCTATTTTTTTCTGTTTGAAGCAAAACAATTTTAAAGCTGGCACTCTTGGGTAAACTCCAAGTAAGAGGAGCAAGAAAGGGAAATCATGATTTTGTAAGAAAGTCATCTTTTGCATGAATGTGGACAATCCTTTTAATACTTTTGGCTATGAATAAGAGGAGAGAGATAAAGTAGGAGCTAGTTACAGGGCCAGAACTAGAATGAGGCAATTAAGGTGTTCATCTCAGGTACAAAATTTAAGTGAGCAACACGAATCTTAGTATTAATGGTAAGTGATAAATGAATGTGTTGCATTTTTTTAAAAATTAAAATTAATGAAAAACTTTTTTTATAATGAAATACACCAAAAAATTAAGAAAGGAACTGACCATGTACTTGTATTACTTATATCTCTGCAATACCCCAATCCTGTTTCTGGCTGGATGAAGGCACAGGTGGAAGGTGAGGTATTTTTCTGAAAAGTATATCATTATCCCTTTGACTGTAAAAGAACAGAGCCAAATGAGAGAAAGTGTGGAGATACAACAGAGGCTGAATACTTGATGAACCCGGTTTCTTATTTGATATGGGACTAAGACACATGTAGAGAATTAGCTTCATATAGAGATGGCCCGTTCACCATAACGGGAAGGAGGCCGGAAATGTTGGTACGAATACGTTCTGTTTGTAGGGCTGGTGTCTGAGTGTGAATTCCTGTTCCACAGCTTTTATTTTTTCTGTAATATAAGAGATAAGATATTTTGTTGAGAATGAGGGGGAATGGTGGGTTCAGAGTTCTGAAAAGGGTGAAGAATTTTGGGCATATTTAAAACACTTTGATATTTCTCATTTCCCATATTCCTTAGCACTACTCACAAGGCTGTGTATGAGCAGCCCTGCTAACCTCTCTGGTCTCACTAATTTTCTGCTATTAGCCGCCTCCCTCACTTCACTCCAGCTATGCTCCCTCCTAACTTGGGGCCTTTTCACATGTTAACTTTCTCTGGAATGCTGTCTGTCTTCCTATTTCTCTTGTCACTAATTCCTTCTGGTCCTCTAAGTCTCAGCTTAAATGATGCTGTTCTCAAGCAGCTTACTCTAAAACCATGCCCCTACCATTTGTGTAGTCTGCTTATTAGCTCCCAATTGTACTACATGATAGTACCCTACCCTTCCGTTATGGCCCTCATTACAAGGCAGGTACTATGATTCATCCCAGGTTTGGTGTTTTATATTTACATGACTATCTCTTATTCTAAAGAAATTAGTGTGAGTTGGTATGAGAAATGATGCTCTAGGAGGTTTAGATAAGTAACAGAAAAAAAAAATGAGGAAAAAGTAAAGGCAACCAGAAAATAAAAGCACTTCTGAAAGAGTTGGGAAGCTGTGTAATGAGCTGAGAAGCTAGTGGTTTTCATTTTATAATGAAATTCATGCTCATGTTAAATTAAAGCAAATTATATGAATTAACTATATATGTGTGTATACATAGACATAGAAATAGATATAATCAGTTGTATACAATTTGAAAATCTACTTTTAGATAGGAATTGCCTATAAATTTTACCGGGCTATTATGTGTCCATGTTGCATATTTTGTAAATTCTTGGGTACAATCAGTATGATTATAACTCATAAAGGTCATAATTAGTTAATAAATTTGGTATAGGAATAACTTTTTATCTCATAGATTTTTCTCTAAAGGTTATATATTTTTCCATTTTAGTTATTGACTGTGGATGAGGAAATGGTTATTGGAAAGATTTCAAAACAGTACTCTGGATTTGTAAGGGGAATATTAACCAATGATGAGAAATTTGGGATCCAGTTTCCATTTGATCTTGATGTTAAAATTAAAGCGTTGATGCTTGGAGCAACTTTCCTCATTGTGAGTCTATTTTTACTCTATTTAGCTGAAAATTATATTTTCTGAGATTACCATTGCACTTTTGCTAATATTTCTCCTTGAATCATCTGAATCAACTGTGAATTGTGCCTTTCTGGCCATCCTCAGTCCCCAAATGACATCATGGATTCAGTATTCACATTGCAAAGGAAGCAAAAATTAGAGTGTTCTAGAAACATGATGATTCAGGTTTAAATCCTTAGCCTTCATGAAAAATCAGACTGTCACTGGAAATAGGAAAAATATGGTTCATTCAATGTGACTTGTAGTTATCTCTTACAATGTAAAATTAATACATGCTTGTTACACTTTATTGAAATGGTAATATATTGTTAATTTGGAAACTATAGATATTATTTCATTTAGCTCTATCTCTTGAGCAATACAAAGACCTTAAAAACATTTTAATTCTAATCTCTCTCACACAACTTATATACTTTTGTTGACTAGTGTTTTAGTTTTGCTTCTTTTTAAATTCACAAATTAAATATGTGCTATTAGTTTATTTTTCTAATAAAATCACAGATATGTTTAGCATTTTATTTGCTCTCAAATTTTATTGAACTTTAGATAAGCCCCCCAAGGTTATGTTGCTTTTTCCTAATCCTCACTTAATGTTATTGTATTAGTTCATTTTCGCACTGCTATAAAGAAATACCCAAAACCGGGTAATTTATAGAGGAAAGAGGTTTAATTGACTTACAGTTACACATGGCTAGGGAGGCTTCAGGAAACTTACAATTATGGTGGAAGGTGAAGAGGAAGCAGGCACCTTTTCCACAAGGGGGCAGGAAACAGTGAGTACAAGCACAGGATATGCCAGATGCATATAAGATCATCAGATCTCCTGAGAACTCACTGGCTATCAAAAGAACAGCCTGGGGGAAACACCCCTATGATCCAATCACTGCCCTCCCTCCCCACTTGGGGATTACAGGACCCTGCCTCAACACATAGGGATTATAATTCAAGATAAGATTTGGGTGGAGACACAGCCAAACCACATCTGTCTTCGATAGGTTCTTGGAAACTGCAAATTTAAGCACAATGATATAGAATAAAACTAATTATTTTTGCCATCAACATTATAACAAAACAACATTGGACAAAATGACATTTTTGTAAACCTTCTGTAATTACCAGTTGACAGAAATTGTTAAATTGGGCTGGGCACGGTGGCTCATGCCTGTAATTCCAGCACTTTGAGATGAGGTCGGGAGTTCGAGACCAGCCTGACCAACATGGAGAAACCTCGTCTCTACTAAAAATACAAAATTAGTGGAGCAGGTGGCACGTGCCTGCAATCCCAACTACTTGGGAGGTTGAGGCAGGAGGATTGTTTGAACCTGAGAGGCAGAGGTTGCAGTGAGCTGACATTGACCATTGCATTCCAGCTTGGGCAACAAGCGTGAAACTCCACCTCAAAAAAAAAAAAAAAAAAAAAAAAGAATAGTTAAATTGGATTTTTAGAGTGTCTGTAGTCTCTTTTAAAAAGACAAACCTAAATTAATGACCAAAACACTGAAAGAGAATATGAATAAATACCACAAGAAAGCTAGGGAAGCTAAATTAATACCAGGGGGAAAAAAAAAAGACAAACACATTAAGACTCCAAAAAATAGAAACAAAATGGGTACCTATGATGATAAAGTTTCTACTCAAACAAGATGTAATAATTCTAGGCTTATATGCATGTAATATTAACTTCAAAATATAGAGACAAGTGGCTGGGCGCAGTGGCTCATGCCTATAATCCCAACACTTTGGGAGGCCGAGGTGGGCGGATCACCTGAGGTCGGGGGTTCGAGACCAGCCTAACCAATATGGAGAAACCCCGTCTCCTAAAAATACAAAATTAGCCAGGCATGGTGGTGCACACCTATAATCCCAGCTTCTAGGGAGGCTGAGGCAGGAGAATCGCTTGAACCTGGGAGGCAGAGGTTGCAGCGAGCCGAGATCACGCCATTGCATTCCAGCCTGGGCAACAGGAGCGAAACTCCATCTCAAAAAACAACAACAACAACAAAACAAAATATAGAGACAAGTGTTAAAGATTAGAGTGACAAACCCATCATAAAAATGGGGAATTTACTCATATCTCTTCATTTATACTAGATATAAGGACAGAACATTAGTAAAGTTATTTAAAATTTGAACAACAAAATGAATACGCTTGATTTAATGGTCTTATTTAGAACTTTTTTTCTCTTTTCTTTTTTTGAGACGGAGTCTCTGTCAACAGGCTGGAGTGCAGTGGCACAATCTCAGCTCACTGCAACCTCCGCCTCCCGGGTTCAAGCGATTCTCCTGCCTCAGTGTCCCGAGTAGCTGGGACTACAAGCGCGTGCCACCACGCCCAGCTGATTTTTGTATTTTTAATAGAGAAGGGGTTTCACCATGTTGGCCAGGATGGTCTCAATCTCTTGACCTCGTGATCTGCCTGCCTCGGCCTCCCAAAGTGCTGGGATTACAGGCGTGAGCCACCGTGCCCCGCCGAACTTTTACCAAACAATTAGACAATATACATTTTTCTCAAATAAACATTGTTTACAAAATTGATATAATAGTGGGCCAAGAAGCAAGTCTCAACAAATTACAGAGAATCGTTATCATTTAGACCTTAGTATATGAGCAAACGAGACTCAATTAGAAGTTAGTAAATATTTTAAATGTTTTATACATACAGAAATGTAAATAACCCAATTATTTTTTAAAAGCCATAACAAAAAATTTTAAATACTTTAAAATATGTAATAAAATATTACATGTCAAAACTCTTGGTATGCAACTAACGATATTAAAATATATAGCTATAAATAATTATTGAAGAAAAGAGAAAAATTAATAAGTTAAATTAATTAGCTAAAGCTACAAAGTTAGAAAAAAAATTAAAAAGAATAAACCCAAGGAAGCATAATGAAGGAGATATTGAACAATTAAGCAAACAAAAATAAACAAAGAGTACCCATACTTGGACTCTAGACAAATACGTCTTTCAAAGCAAGAAAATCATAAAGTAACAGACTACTACATTTAAATAGCTTAAATTTCTACTCCATAAAACCTCATAATATTTAAAATTTAAAAGCAAATAATAAATTAAAGAAAATATGGGAAATAAGGAAAATAATAAATTAAGGAAATACACAACAAATATGACCAAGGTATAATATTCTTATGTTAATAAAAATGATATTTAAATAAGAAAAATATAAAATACTTAATGAACATGTACAACTATTATGAAAAATAATTCAAATAACTACCAAAGAGGGAATAAAAGTAACCACTCAACTTAAGAAAGCATTTCCAAAAACACACAAGAGAAGCAAAAAATAAAGGATAAAATACCATTTTTTAAATCATATATTAATGTTTTCATTTTTAATGATGTATGCTCAATGCTGATGAAGATTTAAGGAATCAAGTGCTCATGAACTCTAGGTACAACTTTTAGAGGAATAAATTAAAAACATTTGTCAAAAATGTAATGTTTATATTCTTTCAGATGCAGACAAATAATGATGTACAATCTTTATAGTAACTAGCAATATACATTCTATGTAGCAAACTTCACTCAAATAAACAGCAAAAGTTAAAACAACATTACATGTGTGAGTATGAGATTTACTAAATACATTATGTGACATCTCTAGAATAGAGTAATAAACAGATATTAAAATAAACTAAAAACTAAATACTTTTAAGGACCTTTGATGACACAAATACTCAGAATATTTTACGCAGTGAAAAAAAACAGGGTATGAGCACATTATAACAGAAATTATGTACGTCTTGGAGGAATTTGTACCAAAATACTTATGGTAGATTTTGGGATTGATTGAAAATATAAATGTTTTCCTTCTCTTTTCCTCCAGTTTTCTAAGACACGTATATGAATGAAAAAACATATGTAAGTAAAATGAGGTAGTATTAGTTGCTGATCTCTAAGGGCCTTTAAAGATGCACAAATCTATTATTTTGATGTATTTAAGGGCAAACAGTCATTCTTATGCCCTTGGAAGTTGGTTCCTCACAGGTCTGCTCCTCAGACACTTGCTTTTTAATATGTTTTGTGATCATGATATTATAATATAGGGACCTTAAAAAGCATTCTTGTGTCTAATGCCTGCAGTTGTTTCTACTATTAAACCAACCTAATTGTATTTTTCATTTTCATTCTAGGACTACATGTATTTTGAACTGTGGCCATAAGAATTACCCTGAAAGAATATGTCAGAGGTCACTGGCATTTATTTTTGCCAGCCCTCAACAAAACTAAGCAACTTTCACTGAAAATACCTAAATACATTTTATTTTACTAAAACTGTTCATATATATTCTTTCTGCATAATAAACTGTATCAAAATTTTTTAACTTCAAATAATCATTGTGTTTAGCTTAGGATTCTGTTGTATAGTTCTCCTGTTCAGAACCTGGCTCACTCATGCATTTTGAGTCAATTATGAGATTGGTTGGGACTGTCTCATCTCAGATGGCTTCATTCACATGTCAGGCTATTGGCTGAGGGAATGGGGGCAATAGGTCACATATTTTTCATCATCTAGGAGGCTAGCCAAAGCTTTTACACATGACTGTGTTACAAAAGCAACAAGAAAGCAAGTTCAAATGTTCAAGCTCATTTCAAGACTCTGCTTCTATTATGCTTAGTAATATCCCATTGACCAAAGCAAATCACATAGTCAAGCCCACATTCAAGGGGTGGAAAAATAGACTCAATTTTTTAATGACAGTTGCTGCAAAATTATGTGACCTTTCTTCCCCCAACACAATTTATCACTGTCTTCTCTCTGGTTCCAATTATTTACATTCTTCCCAAACACAAAATATCCTTAACCCCATCAAGACTCCCAACAAGTCTCTTTCAATTACAGCATTAAGCTCAAGTCCAGTATGATGTGATCTGTTACCTTCTGTAAATGTGAGCGAGGATACTTGGACGCAGCTTCTCTTGATTCAGAGACTTGAGAACAAAAAAGACTCACTTTACACATAATACTGAGCAAAGGTCAAAATAGTCACAATGAACAAATAAAATTCATGTGGTAGTCGCTGGTCAATAGAAATTATAGAAATCAGAAGGGATATGTTTCTAGTTCCCCTTACTCTGGTGACAGAGAAAATGCTGCTCCCTGGGAGTGGCTTTCCAGTCCATTGTTCTACAATATCCAAATACCATGTCATCCTACTTCAGAACTACACAGACACTCTCTTAAAGGGATCAAAAGAGATAAAGACTCAGTGAAATATAATAAAACAAGCCGTGGATACTTCCACAGAAAAGCTATTCTTCTTTCTTATAAAAGTATCTGGATAGAGCAATCCTAATTATATAAGTGTTACCATTTAATGTTTTAGATAAATCCTCCCCTTGTAGTTAGAATTTCTGCCCACAGAAGAAAATGTGTTTGCCTTCTGAAATATTTTTTCTTTTCTAAATGAAATTACCATGTTTTTAGCTGAGTAACTTTTATAGGTTTCTGTCTACGAATATTGAAAACAGAGATCTCTTCACTTTAGAATGTCTTAGTCTCCTTTAGTTTATGCTTATACAACTCCCTTAAAAACTGTGTGGATTTCTACTTATCAGATTTAGTCCACTTCATTGGAAAAAAGTCACATCCATTATTCTTTTCAGGACAGGCTTCTTTCTCTGGACTTATTCACACCTAGCTTAACTTTGTTATATCACAGGTGGGTTGCAAACAGAGCCAGAGAACACATCCTTAATGCACAAGCACATTTCAAACCTCTGTTTGCATCATGTCTGTTAATGTCCCATTGACCAAATCAAGTAACGTGGCTAAATCCCCATTCAAGGGATGTTGAAAGAGACTCTACTTCTTGATGGGAAGAGCTCTAAAATATCGTGGACTTTTTTTTTTTTTTTTTTTTAAACAATCTAGCACACTATTTAATGGGTGATTTTTTTATTTGTATTACCTATGAAATATCTTTGAATTTGGAATATTTTCAATTATATATCACTATTCAATTAACTAAAATATTTATGATAATTCATAGGTTTTATTGGTTTCAACGAATGATAATATCCAAATACCAGGTCATCCTACATCAGAACTACACAGACACTCTCTTAAAGGGATCAAAAGAGATAAAGACTCAATGAAATATAATAAAGCAAGCCGTGGATACTTCCACAGAAAAGCTATTCTTCTTTCTTATAAAAGTATCTGGATAGAGCAGTCCTAATTATACAAGTGTTACCATTTAATGTTTTAGATATATCCTCCCCTTGTGGTTAGGATTTCTGTCCACAGAAGAAAATAACAGATTTTTGTTTGCAAAAGTTTATGCTTAAAAGGGTATAGTCTAGGTCATTCTAGAAAGACTTGGGATCAAAAATTTAAAGCCAGCAGAAGTGGTTCACTCAAAGGGAGAGGGAACAGACTTGAGGCACATGTTGCCAAGGCGCAGGTATCTGTCCCTTACTCCCCTTCAAAGATCCAGAGGCAAATGGACCCACTTGTGTGCCTGAAGATGTTTTTTGGGTGCACTGTCCTGGTAGACTCACATAAAGAACCTCATACTCTGGGGTGGCCAGGAGGAAGTGGAAATTCCTGTCTTCCAGGGGACTATAAGACCCTAGTCTATAAGCTTACCCCAGTTCTCTATGCTTTGTAACATTTCTTAGGAATCTTTTAGGACATATTATTGGGAAAATGGCACATGCCACTTTTTCTCAAGAAAAAAAATTTTTAAAACATAAAATGGCATTTCTCATACATGAATGAAAAGAAACTTGAAACAAAATTAATTTAAACAAGAAAATAAATAACATGATATTTTCTGCTACAGAATTCTTGGGAAGCAATCTCATTTCCAAATTATGTGTCTTGTTCACAAATTCTTTTCTGAAACTTCCCTGCCTACATCCCCGGAAGACAGAATAACTTTTCCCTCTCTATGCAGATCGGACAGAATCAGGTTTGGAATATAAAATTAGGTAATTTTCATTACAATGCATGATACATACTGAATGCTTAGTATATATTAGACAGTGTTATTACAGTCATGTTCAAATGAATGCTGATAGTTCAGATATGCTATGCTCACACAGAACATTTGTACATAACGAAAGTTAGAAATTTTCACATACTGTTATCTTGTCTTTTTGCCCCCATTCATAGAGATTCAAACTTTTTTAGAGGAAGAACACTTTGGTTGAAGTTGTTAACAGAATTTTTCTTTTTTTTTTTTTTTTTTTTGAGACGAGTCTCGCTCTGTCGCCCAGGCTGGAGTGCAGTGGCCGGATCTCAGCTCACTGCAAGCTCCGCCTCTCGGGTTTACGCCATTCTCCTGCCTCAGCCTCCGGATAGCTGGGACTACAGGCGCCCGCCACCTCGCCCGGCTAGTTTTTTGTATTTTTTAGTAGAGACAGGGTTTCACCGTGTTAGCCAGGATGGTCTCGATCTTGTGACCTCGTGATCCGCCCGTCTCGGCCTCCCAAAGTGCTGGGATTACAGACTTGAGCCACCGCGCCCAGCCAACAGAATTTTTCAATGGAACATTTTATGCTTGTTTTTTGGTCAAGCTTGCAAACACTAAGCACAAAAGATAAAATTTCATTGCTCATGTTCCTCCAGAACAAGGTTCTAAACCATTTATGTAGGTTGTGTTAAAAAATAAAGTTGTCCTCAACTCAACTATTCCAATACATTTCATGTAACAAAACAGTTACAGGAGGACGAGAAGAAAGTATATACTATGGTGTTTAGTCTCATCCTTTGTGTTTTGAGTATTGAGGATTAGAAGTTGGTAACATTGCTCAAGAAGAGACCATGTAGGCTTCCTGACACAGGTGAAATTGTTTCAGGGACAAAGTTTACCTCTCGCACTGTAGATTAATTGATGCTCATCTAGCACCCAAGGATTGGAAGCTTTGACAGCACTTATAGCCAGTGACATTCCCATAACAAATTATAGCACAAGTGAAGTTTCTTCAGATGACTTGGTAGGCATTAGGGATGATTAAGTGGAAGCAAGGGCACAAGAAGCAAAGACAGCCTCTAGTAGGGGGAATTAGATGTACAGACTGGCTTTTCAAAACATAAAATACGCCATTCACTGAAATAGTGATTTTCAACTTTAGCATGCATCAAAATCACCTGGAGGGTCTTTCAAAACACAGATTGCTGCATCTCATCCCCAGAGTATTTGATTCAACATATCTTGGGTGTGCTGATAATTTCCATTTTAACAAGTTACCAGGTGAAGGTGCTGCTACTGCTAATGGGAACCACACTTGAAAATGTTGGCACTCGAGCAAACTACCAGACTTCAGCCAGAATTCTGTGAGCTGCTTGCTAAAGGCAGCAAGTTGAGAAAATTATGAAGGCTTATGAAACATTTTAGAGGACCACTAGAATCATCTAAATCACCCCATCTGTATGCAGCATGGCTGGGGATCTTCAGGTATATCCTTGTTCTTTTATCTTCAGTCTCCCTCTCTGGAATATAATGTCACTCTAAGTGTGGCTTTGAGTCAGCAACATTAATGTAATCTGGGAACTTCCAAAAAGGCAAACAAATGAGTCCTACCCTAGACCTAGTCAATCAGTAACTCTGAGGATGAGACCCAGCAATCTGTTTTTTATTAATAACAAATTCTCAAGATAATTTTTATTGTGAGAAATGTTAGAATAATGCAGTGCTTCTCAGACTTAGCTATACATTGGAATCACCTGGAAGCTTTAAAAAACTATTGATGCTTTGGTCTTAACCCCAGAGAATGATTTCATTTATCTAAAGTACAATTGGGGCATTGGATATTTTTAAATGAGTAGTTTTAGGCTCACAGCAAAATTGGCTGGAATGTACACAGATTTCATATATATTCCTATCACCATGCCACATACAGGCGCTAAAATTTTTAAAAGTTTTCCAGGTGATTCTTGTGCACAGCCAAGGTTGGGAACGTTTTTTATTTAAACGTGCTGAGGACCTTATTTTAAACAAAGTTTCCTTTGATCGCATAGCTACCTTCACTTTTAACATTTTTGTTGTTGTTGTTGTTTTCATTTTAAGCTTCTTCAACTTTCTCTACCTTCTTTTTCCACTTCCTTGCCTCGTATTCACCACAAGTCCACTGTGATTTCTCTTGCATATCTACGATGACCTTATTTTTACCAAGGGGTACTTTTAAACTTCACTTTAATTGGATTCTGTACAGCATTTAGTATTGTTGACCATTCCTTCCTAAACTCTTTCATTGGTTTACAGAAAACTCATTCTCTGAGATTTTTTTATTCTTGCCACGCATCCTTAGGCTCTATTAAATCTTCTCGTGTACCCATTCATTAAACACTGATGTTTCTCAACATTGTATCTTTGGATCGTTTCTGGACTATCTAGTTTATCACATATCAGGGAAATTGAAGGTACATTAAAAACTTTTAAAATTAATTTTTATTCATAAAAGTAAAATATTTGAATAGTCTAAAATGCCAAACACTGCTGAAAGACTTATTACACAATCAATAGTGTCTGGCTACTCCCCTCTACCCACTTTCTACATTACAAACAAAAAACCCCGCTAGAACTTCTATTTGGATTTTTATTGAATTTTTAGATAAATTTATGGAGAAATGATATTTTGACAATATTGAAACATCTAATATGAAAACATGATATATTTCTCTTTTACTTAAGGCTCCTTTAATCTCCGTCATCTAAGTTTTGTAGTTAGCACAGTACAAAAAAAAAGTTCCTTACATATTTCTTTTTACTTTTATTACCAGGTATCTAACGTTTTGATGCTTTTGGACATGGCATCTTTCAACTGTATTTTCTAGTTTTTTATTTCTAGTATGTGGAAATACAATCAATTTTGTACATTGGCTAATACTGTTACCTTTATCAACCTAAATAACAAACTAAAAAAAAGAAAAAGATATTTATTTGGAAGTAGGGCATTATAATGGGTATATGTGTACCATAGTAAACTATGTGCATATTCAGGGAAGTAAAGGAAGACAAAGGTTTTTAAAGAAAAAATGAAGACGATCACATAATTCTTATATAAGTATCTTTGGCTACAAGAATCAATAACAAGAGTGACACTAGTTTGATGTTGAATAGGCAGTTGTTAGACAGATGTCTTTTCAGAATTATTCTTTGTGTGAAGTTGTAATAGCCTTTGTTCAAGGCTGCAGAATTTGCAGTCTTTTGTGATCATTTTTATCAGGCATTTATACATGGGAACCCTCTCTTCGTAGCCTTTCCTGGCTCAATTTTTAAGGTTTCATTTTTAACACAAGCAACTCTATTTTTATTCTGACAACTTTCTCATTTCCCCCTATTGATCAAGCTATTTCTCTGAAAACATCATTGATCAATCATCCTTGTTATCTCTTAGTGCCAGAATGAACCTATTCCAGTTTGTTGGTCTGGTCCCATGTTGGGAGAATGGTGAGTAGGAGTCAATATCAGGACTCTTTTAACTGCATTTGAATAACAATGGTGGTTTGAAGGAAGTGGCTCTCAGGCTAAGCCTACCTAGAGTTCATTATTAAGTTCAATTTTGTCTCTTCTGTAGTCTTTTGCTATCATCTCAAATAACTGGGCCAGTATTATTTTGTTAAGAGTTGCACTTCTGCAGAATTTTAACAAGTGGCAAATACAAAGTTTAAAATGGAAAGTACAAAGTAAAATTAATAGTCATATAACAATCCCCATTTGCATAATGGTTTAGAGCCATGAATCTAGACTTAAAGGCAACTAATTGAGTGAATCAGATATCTATTATCCTGCCAAGTGAAAAAGGTAGGCATTAGGAGGGGTAAGAGTCTCATTATGACATGGAGTCTTGCTCTGGCATCCGTGGAAAACCGTCTATGCATGAAAATGTCAGCTTCTTGTCCCGGTTTGCGATTTGAGTGTCTCTTGGTTATGGCATCAGGTGGGTTTGGTATACGTTTTGTGTGACCAATACATTAGGTACAAGTCTTGCTTCTTAAAATTATTATAGTTTTAGCATATAAGGCATTAAGAACACAGCAGTTCCCAATTTTAATAACTCCATGAAAGAAAGTTAGATTGGAAGAATGTAAAGAATTCAGGATCTAGTCTAGTCTATTGTTAGATAACAAGAACTTGAAAACAATGCCCAGGGCTACAGCTTAATAATAGGTATTATTGTCGCTTTTCTTTGGAAATATGATTTTTCTCATATGTTGATTATAAAGGAATCTCAGAAAACCTCTTGAGACTAGAAAGCCAAACCAAGGCAGACTTTAGATTTGACATATACTCTTTAAGGTTTCTGGGCCTGCCAAGAAGTAACCATTTTTATCTGCTAGGAAGGTGGCTGTACTGTAAGGAACCCTTGAAACCAGGCATTCTCAAATGTGATATTTCAGTTGAAGACTTGGTAATATAATGAGTGTTTCAAATTGTATCCTGCTATACAGAGAGAGCAGATTTTTACTGGACTTATGCAAGTAACCATATTGTCATGAGAATAATCTTGAACATTTTTGAATTTTGGTGGAATCAAAGAGGGAGAAAAAGCAAATTCTTCTATCTTTGTTTGCAAAAGTATATTTTACCAAATTTCTGTAAAGTTCAAATAGTTTGAGAGAACAAAAATATCTTAAATTTGGAAAAAAATAACATTTAATAAAGAATCAACAATGTTTTAAGTGTCATAAAAACATTATCTTCATTAGTTGTTCAATCTCGTGTAACTAATTTTTGTTCTGCTTGTTCTTGATTAGAAATTTTATAAACCCAACAGTTTCTTCATTAAAGTTTTGAAAAAAAAATATTTTGCCCATTGATCTTAAACATATTAGAAACCTATATTTAAGAGGACATACAAATACCTGTTAGTCTTTTCCTTGAATCTGATTGCAAATACTTTTAGAGAAGAATTCAAAATAATCCCTGTGGGTGACAAAATCTTAGAATAGCCATGATTAAAAATCTGGTGGAAGTTTATTATAATCAGCATTTGACAAGATAATTTAGCTATTTTTGTAGCATACAATATGATAGCCACAATTATGATGGATAACATATTAGGTTTCTAAGAGTTTTATCCAAATTTGGAATATGCATACTAATAACATACCCATAAGTGTAATTGAAACATCTGGATAGATACTCTTATCAGGTTGAATACATTTAATTATATTTTTCAATTGCTGAGATTTTTATTAACCTGATTAATGAGTTTGAGGATTGATTCTATTACTTATAAAACTATATATAGTTATAAAAATTGTTCTAAAACTATAAATTTAGATATATTACATATTATAATATATATAACATTTATTAATGTGGAAAAATTATTTTGTTACAATGAAGATGACCTCAATCACATTGTGTCATTCAAGAGACACTAATTTCACATATAAGTGCAGTATTCCAGGACAAAGAAAATCAAATGAGAAAAGGGCAAAAGGCATTTTATGATCCTGCTGTCTGATAAATCAATTTGTGGTTGCCTACCTAATTATCAATGGTTTTTGTCAAATGCTATTGGAGAAAGATTTATGCTGATAGTGATTCACTCTACCTTATGCTAGGACATTAATAAGTGGATCAGTTTCTCTTTAGCTAAAACATTAGCTAAATCACGTTGGGAAAATAAAACCCAGAAGCGGAAACTAATTGGAAACATTGCTTTTAGGTAATGAAGCACTTACATATCTGTTTTGAGGATTCATTAGTTTTAGTTTGGGGAAGTTTCTACATAACTCACCTGAAAAAATGCATAATAGTCATTGAAATATATACTGCTGAAGTTACTGAATAAAGGGGGAACTTAGGCATTTTATTTTATTTCATTTTAATAAACACCCATCAAAATTTGGGCTAAATTTCAGACTCTGAAGATTAAAAAGAAAAAAAGATGATCAAGGCTGTATCCTACTACTTAAGGAGCCTAGTAGGGGAGGAGAAACACAATTAAACCAACAACAACTCTACCAGGTGATAAGGGCTATTAAAGACATTTGCATAATGTGCTACAGAAACACAATGAGATCAAAATTGTACATTCTTTCTAGGTGGGAGACATAGTCTATTGATAGTGTTTTAACACCTCTTTGTCTCTCTTTCCCATAGGCTTAGTATTTTGAAGATAGATGCAGGAAGGGCCAAAGTATCCCCTCAGTAAACTAGAGGAAGCTACAGCTGCCCCTATGGTTTGCTAAGAGGTTTGCATAAACCAAATGAAGAGCATTCTAGGCAGGTACAGAAGGGCTCAGTAGAGTATTTTCCTTTGAAGAACTTTCAGGAAGCATCATTATGGGTGGAGAGCTCTTCAGCAACGAGCAAGCACATTTGGGGTCAATAAGTGCAATTGTCATAGGTAAGAGAAACTGGTATCTGAGACATGAAGCTGTTTTACTAATAATGAAAAGAAAGGGATCAGTCATGGTTGTCCCGTGACAATTTTTTCTTATTAATTAGAACAGGTTGTATCACATTCATTACAAACACAGAGACTATTTAAAGAGATGTTAAGATATTTTCCAGAAGCAACACTAGCTACATAATTTGTTGAGCTCAGTGAAAACTAAAATGTGATGTTCCTTCTTCAAATATTATTAAGAATTCAGGATGGAAACAGCAGCACATTCATGCAAGCACAGGGCCCCATGTGACTTCCTGGCAATCAGGCCTATGAAGCCAGCAGTGGTCAGAGGGCAGTGTCGGTTTGTATATTGTAGCAAGCTAAATATTTCTAGAACGAGAAACCATAGCTTTGAACTACAGCAAATGCAGATCTGAGTTCTAGCTCTATCACATATTACTGTATATTGAACAAGTTATAAAACTTTCTACTTCCTCATTGAAATGTGGCCATGCAAATTAAAACTTCCACTTAAGCACCAATATTATATACAAATATACATGTAAATTTTTTACTGCTGAATATACAAAAAACTATTTTGTTATTTAAAAAAGAATGTATCCAAATTAGTGGCTTTCAAGTATTGCTGCTGATTTTAGAAATATAATTTTATTAAAGTAAAACAATTTGTTCATTTTCAGTTATTATTTTAATTTCCTTGGCCTTTGATTCCACCACTCACCCCAGTTGTGCACTAAAGATTCGCCATTAAAAAGATTATTTTAAGATTGGATTTTTAAATATTTTAATAGCTAAGTGCAGGGGCTCATGCTTGTAATCCCAGTAATTTAGGAGGTAGCAGGATCCTGTGAGCCCAAGGGTTTGAAATTAGAGTCAGGTATGATTACACCACTGTACTCCAGCCTGTACAACAGAGTGAGACCTCATCTCTAAAAATAAATAAATGAATAAAATACTTAAATAGAAGTCATCTATTGAAGATTAAGAACATAATATTCATGTGTGTTTTATAATCTCCACACAGAAAATTGCAGTCTTCATTTTAATATTTCATTATTACTTTTTGATATTCAGAGATAGACTCAATTAATTTATGTAATGCTTTACCATTTTAACAATATATTACTTACATTTTGTCCTTTAATTATATGAAGAAAAGGAATGCTGGAGCATTCTCTCTGGGTGGCCGGGAAAATTCCTTCACCATCTCCCAGTGCTGGAGAGCTGGCTTTTGCCAGCACATCATTAGAAAACTTGCTCCGAACCTTAAAGTATCTGTTCCCCTGAGAAACATCATTGTTATACTTACTCAATTAAAAATAGAAAGCAGCAGAAGTCAGATGACCTCTGTCAGCACCCAGTCCCATTGTCTGAGCACATCTCTCCAGACTATTGCAAAAACAGAGACCTGTGTTCCTGCTCACCCTTAGCCTGTGAGTTCCTACCTGCATTGTGTGATGTTTGCTGTTGTGTACCATTAGTACAGGCAGGAGGCAGAGAAATTCTAGGCAGATAGGGGCAGATCTCCAGTGAAATCCCACATTCAAGCCAAAGTAGCCTGAAACCTGTGGCCCAAAGTGAGAATTTCTATTCTTGTTTGCCTATTCTCTCCTGATTGGTACTTTCTGAATAATGCAGTTTTACCAATTGAATGTTGCCTTTTCCAAAACTACCTATGGCCCGCCCCATTCCCATCCTTTGCCTATAAAGACCCTAGACTTGGTCGGTAAAGGGAGAGAGGCAGTTTGACTTCAGCAAGATGGTTTGACTTTGGAGACAAAATGGCTGGACTTTGGCAATGAAGAGATGGCTTGATTTTGGGGAAGACATGGCTGGACTTCAGGGAGAGCTATCTGCCCTTCCCGTTCCCTCTGCAGCTCTCCTCTCCACTGAGAGCCATTCCCATTGCTCAATAAAATTATTCACATTCAGCATCCTTCAAGTGTCCATGCAACCTCATTCTTCTTGGACACCAGACAAGAGCTCAGGAGCCACTGAGTGCAGGTACCCAAAACAGGCTGTCACACTAGCCCTTTGCCCTCTCTGGTGGAGGGCAGCCACCCCACACGATGAGACAAGGGGCAAACTGAGCTGTTAACACATAGCCATCCATAACCAGTGGAACTAAAGGAGCATTGTATCACCTCTTCTGGGGCCTCAGGGTCACAGGCACCCCACCTGGTCACTGGCGCACAGAGCTTGCTCATGTCTCCCGGAATGGCTGGCTTGATCCCTCACACACTCGCTCATGTGCTCCCTCCTTCAAGGAGGAGCATAGTTGGCCAAGTAAATGGGGCTCCCCTGTTGCGAGCCTGATGAAGAGGCCAAGAAACATTCTGTACCACCATGAACCTTCACAAGAGAAAAACCTATCAAGTCATTGTGGGATAATGGGGACAGGAATTATTAATCTCATTTTACCAATGAAAAATATAAAGTCACATGGATCATGTAAAATGCCCAAGATCACAAATCTAGTGATGAGCCTTGATGTCGCACTTGAACTTCCTATTCGAAGATAATTTATCAGTGATATAGGCCTCTGAAAAAAAACAGCTAGCACATTATTTACTTTCGATCAGCTCCTTTCATGAGTACTTCACATTTATTGACACAGTTAAGCCTACAATAAACCTCTCAGGTAACAATGTGACCCCTTTTTTACAGTGGAAAATACTGAGACAAAAGAAAGTTTGGCGACTTCCTCAAAGTCACCTTACTGTTAGTGAGTTGGAAAGTAGGGGGTTAAATCATCCAGAGTTTGTGCTCTTTTTTTGTAGCTGCGCTGAAACTCACATGCCGACTTAGAAACCCTTTCTCAGAGCTAGGAGAGCTACCCAAACATTGCTATCCCTGAGCCGTATAACCAGTTGGTTTTGAGAAAAAGAAAGAGAAGAATCTCCTCATCAGTGGTCAAGTTGGCATGTAGGCTAATTCAAGATGCCTGTATTAACTGGGAGTTTTTGTAATATTGAAGCTCTTTTTTTGGTTTTAATTGAGATCGACTCTATGACTAAAACTACAAATGTTTCAGTTGTTAAACTGTGTGCCTATTACTCACAGGTCCTTAAATGTTAACACAACATCTTGGGGATATATAGGACTAACAGTAAAGTAGCATTTCCAACCTATAACACAGCCAGAAGTATGAGATATTATGGGATATTAACACAACCAGAAGTATGAGATACAGGCACAATAGAACTAAGAGAGAGGCGGAAATATTATACCACTTTTCTTAATCTGAAAAGCATCATGCTACACCTATCTCTGAAAGCAAGGACTTTATTTTTCTATTCTTGGGTATTCAAACTCATCAAAACTATAAAAACATAATCCATAATTTATATTTTTATGAATTTAGTGATGAGATCATTGTATTTTCTTCAAATTATTCTCTATAAAGTATCATTTATAATTATTTTAAATACATACATTTTGTAGACTTAAATACTTCTTCTCTTCTTCTCTCTTTTCTTACCAGCATGAAGCTTAGTCACCTCCTGATTTACTCAATTTAAGATGTATTCAGACCTTCAGAAAGTAAGAAATATTCAAAACAAAAATATTATATAATGGATTTCATCAGCTCATGGGTGAATCTCAGTCTTATTTTGTGGTATATATGGTAACATTTCTCACAAATTTTTCTGTGTCCCAAAGCATTATAATTTTGTTAGCGTCCTCTTCATGTTAAATAAAAAGGAACCTTATCTTTGGATGGCTATCATAGTAATGAAGAGAAAATTATCAGACAAATTGACATAGAAACATTTAATTTAACAATGATTCACTCAGTGTGTTGTTAGTTTTCAGAATGCATTTTAACATGTTCTTTATCTTAATAAAAGTAAAATGAGGTGTGTTTTAGTCCATTTTCATACTGCTGTAAAGAACTTCCTGAGACTGAGTAATTTATTTAAAAAAGAAGTTTAACTCACAGCTCCTCATGGCAGAGGAGGCCTCAGGAAACAATCATGGCAGAAGGCAAAGGGGAAGCAAGGCACCTATTACATGGTGGCAGGAGAGACAGAGAGAGAATTAGGGGAAGTGCCACACTTTTAACCATCAGATCTCGTGAGAACTCACTCATTATCATGAGAACAGCATTAAGGAAACAGCTCCTGTGATCCAATCACCTCCCACCAGGTCCCTCCTTCAACACATGGGGATTTGGGATGAGATTTGGGTGGGAACACAGAGCCAAGTCATATCAAGATGAAATGAAGAAAAATGGAACAAGCAATATGTCTTAACCTGTTCTGCTTTCATCTACATGGCATTCTCTAGATGACTACTCAATTCTAGTAAAATATATGCAGGAGATGCATTTGTCCATTCGAGAAACATTAAATCCAACTAAATTCCAAAGTATAGAAACCAGAGAGAATGATGTCAGGGAGCAGAGGGTCAATCAAAATGGAATGGTGTCCACAAAATATGAAAATACGCACGTCATTGTTTAAGCCAGAACTACCTTTAGATATTAAAAAATGAATCTAGATCAAGTGTACTTGAGGAATACACAGGAGATAAGATACCAGAAATATATAACAAGCTATGTTTTTAGGAAGCTCTGCAGGAAAAGGGGAAGTAAGAGACTAGATAGTGGCTACAGGGAGTAGAAAAAAGAGATGGCTTTATTTGGTGGGAAGAACGAAGCCTACATTTTGGATATGGGGAAGAAAACCAAAAAAAAAAAAAGAAAGAAAAAAAATAGTTGAAGATATAGGAGAGGAATACTACTTATGACCAACAGAGCAAGAGCCTGGAACCTAAGGATGGGATAGGAAGCGGGAGACATGAGGAGGGCATACCTAATCTTCTGCAGTGAGAAGAAAAGTGAGTGTAGACATACATGTTGATAACAGTTTGGGTAGGTCAGACAGGAGAGTAAGGAGGATTACTCCTGATGGCCATTGGTTTCATAAAAAGGTAGCAGCTAGATTAGCTTCTATGTCATACTTAGTATTCACGTATTCATTCAACCAGTTGATTCAGTATCCACAATGCACTGGTTAATGAAGGAGGCACAGTTTCTGCCTGTACTAATTTTGCAGTCTAACAGTCTAGTGGGATTTGAAGATGCATAAATGTGTAGTAACAATACAGTGTAACAAGTGGCTTTACAAGGGAAGTAGAGATTATCGACATTCATAAAAATGTTTACCAATGAAGATGGGCTATCTCATATGACTCTACTGCAAAAAAAAAAAAAAAACTATAATTTTAATTATATTCTACTACTTTGCTTGCATATTCTTGGGTATTTTTTCCATAAGATTTTGAAGATCATATTGGACAATTTTGGTGAATTCATAGTGTAGTATTATGTAAGAATAAAAACCATGACATAGTTCTATTTTAATTTAATTGAAATAACACTTGGTGCTTATTAAAGTGAAAAAAAAAAAAAAAAAATTGCCCATAGTATGTGTGCCCTAATGTTTAAAAGTAATTTATAAAACAAGGAATCAGAAAGGAGCAATTGATTGTGTAAAATACTGTATCAATATTAATTTCCTTATATGTTAATTGTGGTACTATTAAGGGAATATTCCTGTATGGAGATAATGCACACTGAAGTATTTAGGAGTACAGCAATACCATGTCTGCAATTTACAATTATTATTTTATATGTATGTATGTATATATTTAAGAGAGTAATAAAGCAAATGTGAAAAAATAGGGGAACGTAGGTGAGGATTATATGAAACATTTTTGTACTATTCTTGCAACTTTTCTGAAAATATGTAATTATTTCTAAATTTACAAAAATTACCAGGCAGTGGGAGGCAATGGGATAGTCTAGCCTAAGTTTACATAATAGAGTAGTTGACTGCCTGAAGGTCATAGGAAAAGAAAACAAAACACCTCACATGCTTTTTCTTTTCTTTTAGTATAATAAATTCTAAAATTATACTAGCATTCAAGATAAATCAACCTTTCAATGGCAAAGTGTCAGTTTTGTCATTTGTATGTTCAAGTAAACAAGATAACCTGAATGGGGAAGAAACAGCTGCCACCTGGATTCCACACCTCCTTATGTACCCACCTTTATTTGTCTATTCTCCGAACCCCAAATTTCTCCTTTCTTTTTGCTTGCTGCAGAAAAATGTTAAAAGAATAACTGTAAGTCTCACCTTGTGCCCTAATTCTGAGGATTTCTTAAGCATATGGAAAACTTAGAAACTGAGAGACTAAAGATAAACCAAAGACAGACTAAACTAAAGGTAGATATATTTATGTAGCTATCTTTATATAGCTATCTATCTACTTATACTATTCGTTATGTTTCTCTGGAGAACCCAAAGTAATACACATTATGAACAAAACAAAAATTGATGGGATAGAGATACTGAAGAAAAACATGACTAAATTTAATAAATAGAAAATGGACAGAGATTCTTTCTTTGTAACAATTCAGACAGCAATAAACTCACATGTAACACATGGTAATTCTAAAAAAAAAAATCTTAAAATAGAATTAAATTCTACATCTTCACTGGAAATAAACAACTTAAAATATTCCATTATTTTTACTCTTTATTTCTATAACCTGCAATTTCTAAACTACAAAACATTTTGAATCTTTGTTCTTCAAATTCACAACACACCACTGTATAAGTAGGATGAAAAAATACACTGTGGGTTGAACAAGAGAAGAGATTAGCAAACCCTTTTAACACTTGTCGTGTATTTGTGAGTCTAAAGCATTGAGAAGCTACACTTTGAAAGCGAATCAAATGGACTGAATTACTCATGGAAATGGACTGGAAAAATCACTTCTTGTGCAGAATCACTAATGTGGAAAATACTCAGATTCCATTACTTTGAATTATCATTTAAATTATATTTTCAATATTTTCCTTGCCTATGTGGGGGAGGTTATGTCTCCCATAATTTGGTTATCATTTTAGATAATTTTTTAAATGCTACGATTATTATGTATTAAATTAATACATTAAATTTGAATGAGTTCACTTTATCTTTAGTGATCCTATTCAAAAGCATTGGTTACATTTTCAACATTTATTAAAATTTCACTTTCTCATGAATATCTTCATTTCTAAGTTTATTCTTAAATTCTAAATTTGTCTTTCCAGTGCATGAATTTTTATTTTTATTTTATTTTTACTTTTCTAGAACTGTAGAAGCTTGTATTCCTTGCGGGAGGCAGAAGACAAATTTAATAAATACATTTGTAAGCTAAACAAATTTTAAAGAAATAAGATATATGGCATTTGACAAAACAATCTGTGAAAGTATTTGAAAAAGTTATAAGTGCATTAGGTAAAAAACAAGAAACTAGGAAAACCCATACACTGTGGGGTTGTAATTTTAAGTGGAATGATTGGGAAAAAGTTTTATATTTAACGGAAAATTTGAGGAGGACCAGAGAGCAAAACATGTGGGCATCTGAGAAGAGCATTCCAATCAGAGGACGTAGCATTTGCAAAGACCCTGAGGTGGGAGTATGCTGCAGATGCTCACAAAACAGAAAGAGGCCAATGTGGCTAGAGTAAAAGCAAGAAATTAGAGAGAATGAGAGATGAGGTCTGAACTGCGAAACTGTGCAGGTCGTTATAAAGATATTGGTATGTATTCCGAGAAGACTGTATAATAAAAGCAGGGGAGTCACCTGTCTCCTTCTGAGGCAGTTGGAGGAAGATTTTCAACACCCAAATCTACTAGGACTTGCCTAGACAGAGGGGCATGAAGATCAAGTTCTTGTGATCTGTGCTATGCAAGTCCTGGCTTACAGAGATTATCAAGCCCAAATGATACATGGCTCTGCATCAGTTGTCCAAACCAACATCTCACATACACACAGACACCAGTGGGCCTAAGAATTTCAGGACAGAGTTCTTAGGAACTCAGGGAGGAGTCACTGACGCATATAAGTAGGTAGTGGAGGAAAGGGTACTACTGTGCAGTCACCATCTTCATAGAATCCCGTGTTCCAGAATTTCTAACTATATTTAGCTCAGTTCAATTCCACAAATTCTCTTCATTTCTCTTCCCTTATCCTGGAGAAGACAAAAAGTCACAAATCAAAATTATTTCTGTATTTTAACAGATAGCATTCAAGTAATTTATTTGACCTTGGTACTCTAAATTGAACTTTGTACGAAACACAATATTGGCCAACAAACAGTATTTTACTGTAGATGACTCGCAAACCAGCAATCCAAAAAGTCTTGGCTGTGTACAAAGAAGCTCTAGCTCCTTCACAGAGCTATTCGTGACTGTGGAATCACCGTTGTTTGAAATAATGAACATGAATATAATAAAAATGACAAATATTTTTAGTGCCTTCTGTTTGCCAAATATTCTGCTAAATATTTTATATATGTGGTTACCTCAATTCTCAAAACAACGCAGTGTGGTAAGTATTACTGATATCTTACTGCCACAGAGGAGGAAATATATAGATGCAAACACATGCCAGGTGGCAGAGCTGGTCTTGTCTTACTCCAAATCTAGGAGACTTAACGCCTATTCATTGTTTACAAAACCTCTGAAAAAGTTGGAGTTATCCAAATGAAAAGGATGCATAGCATTTACAAGAAGTTGTATTGCAAAATTCTCCATTCTAATTGACCTATTCAGATAGACAAGAAGAGCAGTTCAAGGCTTCTTTTAGTGAGCATGATGCGGCTTTCAACAAAAGAAAGTCGTGAAGAAACAGCTGTCTATTCTGTTTTCAAACCATCCTCTGCAATGATACTGCAGAGCAAGAATTACATTTTTAGTTGCAGGGCACTCTCTCCCTTAAAGATGCAGCTTCTGTACAGAGGACACTTTACTCTGTGTCTGCTTTTTATTTCTGTCTCCTGAAAACCAAAGAGTATTTTTAAATGGTGAAATGTATTATATCAATTTAAAATTCTCAAAAGAAAGTGAGAAAAACAATAGAATCTATGCATTTTCCACTTTCCTAAATGTGAAAACACCAGGTTTGGCATAATTTATTCACATTATTGTTATCATCATCATCATCAGTATTTGCAGATAAGTTTATTCCATGATTAAAGTATTGTATCTGATCTACTGCACTAAGAAGTGAAGCTCTCTCATTTTCCCTTCTCAGATAATTTTGCCAGGGCTGGCCAGGGACCATGTATATCTGGAATCCTCTGTATAATATACTTGCCAGGAGGCCCTTTGTGATTATGCATAAGGCAGTCATTAGTTTTTAAAACCTAAATGTCATACTTTTTATTAATTTAATTTTATGTCATGAGTTTCCCTTAACTATTTTAGTGTTAGTAGTAGTTAGCTGTTTGGAAACAAAAATAGATAGGGTAACAATTTGATTAAAGATACAATAACCAAATTGATTGGACTGACAGAGAAGCAACTCAAGTCTTGTTCATTAAAACTTGAAGTCCCAAAGAAGATGGTGGATAGGAGGCAGGACTAGCTTGCATCTCCTTCTTGGAAAGACCGAGCAGAATGTGGAGATTCACATCGTGAACATCTAAGAACTACCACAGGAACATACCAGGAAAGCTGAGAGAATCCAAAGATGCTTTGAAGAAACTGGATCGCCACTGTAGGCTGCCTGAGACGCCGAAGGACTTGCTTTCTCAGTGGGGAGGCTGATGGTCTGGGGCAAGTTCTCAGCCCTGGTCACTGGCTGCCTGGAAATACACTCGATGTTGTTGGAGGAGCAAGGTGGGAGTGAGATCAGCCTTTGGGATTGCAGGCTGTGTGGGAGTGCGGTGAGGCCTGGGACTGCCGGCTTTCCCCCACTTCCCTGGCAACCTGTATGACACAGCATAGGCAGCCATAATCCTGCTGAGAACATAACTCCTCTGGTCTGGGAATCACACTCCCATTGCCCACAGCAGCCACAGTAAGCCCCGCTTAAGAAAGTCTGAGCTCAGACATGCCTATACCTGCCCCCACCTGGTGGTCTTTCTCTACTTACCCTAGTTGCCAGAGACAAAGGAAATAATCTCTTGGGAGCTCTATGGCCATACCCACCACCTGAGAAACATGAATACATAACCAGGCAACCTAGGGCAAGTTTGCATCTTCTCTATAGTACTGCAGCTGATGTGCTGTTGAAAACACCACCTCCAGGCTGGAGGTTAACCAACACAAAATCAGCACACTAAACAAAAACACAACAAAGGACACTCACAGAGTTCACTTCATTCCCTTGCTACCTCCACCAGAGCAGGTGATGGTATCCATGGCTAAAAGACCTGAAGACAGATTATATTACAAGACTCTTTGCAGACAGTCCCCAGTGTGAGCCCCAAGCCTGGTAGCTCCATTGGGTAGCTAGACCCCAGAAGAGCAAAAACAATCACTGCACTTTGGCTCTCAGGAAGCCCCATTCCTAGGGGAAGAGGGAGAACACCACATCAAGGGAGCACCCATAGGACAAAAGAATCTGAACGGCAGCCCTTGAGTCTCAGATCTTCCCTCTGGAATAGTCTATCCAAATGAGAAGGAACCAGAAAACCAATTCTGACAATATGACAAAATGAGGTTTTTAACACCCCAAGGCATCACACCAGCTTACCAGCAATGGATTCAAACCAAGCTGAAATGTCTGAATTGTCAGAAAAAAATTCAGAAGGTTGATTATTAAGTTAATCAAGGAGCCACCAGAGAAATGTGAAGTACAACTTCAAGAAATCGAAAACATGATACAGAATATGAAAGGAAAAAAAAACCTCAGTGAAATCACATAAATAAAAAACAATCACAACTTCTGGAAGTCAAGGATACACTTAGAGAAATGGAAAATGTACTAGAAAGTCTCAGCAATAGAATCAAACAAGCAGAAGAAAAAAACTTCAGAGCTTGAAGATAAGGCTTTCAAATTCACTCAATCCATCAAAGACAAGAAAAAACAGTTTAAAAAAAATTAACAAAGCCTCCAAGAAGCCTGGGACTATGTTAAGTGTTCCAAACCTAAGAATAGTTGGTGCTCCCAAAGAAGAAGAGAAATCTAAAAGTTGGGAAAATATATTTGACGGAATAATCAAAGAAAACTTCCCTAGCCTTTCTAGAGAAATAGACATACAAATATAAGAAGCTCAAAGAACACCTGGAAAATTCATCACAAAAAGATTATAGCCTAGGCACATAGTCATCAGGTTATCTGAAGTTAAGATGAAGGAAAGAATCCTAAGAACTATGAAGAAAAACCATCAGGTAACCTCTAAAGGAAAACCTATCAAAGTAACAGCAGATTTCTCAGTGGAAACCCTACAAGCTAGAAGGAATTGGGGTCCTATTTTTAGCCCCCTTAAACAAAACAATTATCAGCCAAGAATTTTGTATCCAGGGAAACTAAGCTTCATAGAAGGAAAGATACAGTCTTTTCCAGACAAAAAAATGCTGAGAGAATTCACCTCTACCAAGTCATCACTACAAGAACTGCTAAAGAGAGCTCTAAATCTTGAAACAAATACTCAAAATACACCCAAACAGAACTCCCTTAAAACATAAATCTCGCAGGACCTATATAACAATTACACAATGAAGAAAAAAAAAAAAACACAAAAAAACAAGGTATTCAGGCAACAAATAGCACAATTAATAGAATAGTACCTCACATCTCAATACTAACATTGAATGTAAATGGTCTAATGCTCCGCTTAAAAGATATAGAATGCCAGAATGGATAAGAATTCACCAACCAAGTTTCTTCTGTCTTCAGGAGACTCACCTGACACATAAGGACTCACATAAACTTAAGGTGAATTTTATGACATTTTATGCAAATGGACACTGAAAATAAGCAGCAGTAGCTATTTTTACATAAGACAAAACAGACTGTAAAGCAACAGTAGTTTAAAAGGACACATGGTGGTCGTTATATAATGATAAAAAGACTAGTTCAACAGGAAACTATCACAATCCCAAATATATATTCACCTAATACTGGAGCTCTGAAATCTACAAAACAATTACTACTAGACACAAGAAATGGGATAGACAGCAACACAATAATAGTGGGGGACTTTAATACTCCACTGACAGCACTAGACAGGTCATCAAGACAGAAAGTCAACAACAACAAAAAATAAAACAATGGATTTAAACTATACACTACAACAAATGGACTTAACAGATATTTACAGATCATCCTACCCAACAACTGCAGAATATAGTTCTATTCATCAGCACATGGAGCGTTATTCAAGATAGACCATGTGATAGGCCACAAAACAAGTCTCAGTAAATTTAAGAAAATTGAAATTGTATCAAGTACTCTCTCAGACCACAGTGGAATAAAATTGGAAATCAATTCCAAAAGGAACCTCAAAACCCTACAAATACATGGAAATTAAATAGCTTGCTCCTATATGATCATTGGGTCACGAATGAAATCAAGATGGAAATCAAAAAATTATTTGAGCTGAACAATAGGGACACAACCTGTCAAAACCTTTGGGATACAGCAAAAGCATTGCTAAGAGGAAAGTTTGTAGTGTTAAAGGCCTACATCAAAAAGTCTGAAAGAGTACATATAGACCATCTAAGTTCCTGCCTCATGGAACTGGAGAAACAAGAACGATCCAAACCCAAACCCAGCAGAAGAAAAGAAATAACAAAGATCAGAGCAGAATTAAATGAAACTGAAACAAACCAAACACACACACACAAAAGACAAATGAAACAAAAAGTTGGTTCTTTGAAAAAGTAAATAATATTGGTAGATTGTTAGTGAATTAGCCAAGAAGAGAGAATCAAATTAAATACTCATGTTACAAAAGAGAAAAGTCTCAAATCAATCATCTAAATTTGGACCTCAAGAAATTAGAGGTAAATTAAGTCCAATATAAGCGTTATGTGGAATCCAAAATCTATTTTTGTTTATATCTTCCATCTTTATCATTATCCTTTTCTAGTTGTTATCTTCTGATTTTGAAAAAAAAAAAATTTCTTATCCTCAAGACATCTGTCTCCAGGGAATTTCAACATAGATGAGAGAATTCAAGATTGGTCCCCCAACAATTTACTTCTGCTTTCTCCACGATGAATTTAAGACAATACAGTATTTCCCTGGCTTCCTCCTCCAGAGACCAATGCCAGCAGAGCTTCCTAAGTGTAATTAGTTTCCCCAGATGTAGACGAAATTAATATTTTCATCCAATTTACCTGCCAATATATGGAAATCACATTAGTACACTCGATGAGAAAATGCATATCAAAAATTCATTTTTGAATTTATCATTTTTTCCTGAAAAGAGCAATTCTCAAAGTGTTGTTTGTTAAGTTTGTCTGAAACTACTTTTGGCTTCCTTTTTCTCTTTTCAAGCCTTAGGCCAAATTTTTATCTTTCTCATTCTTTGACGAGCTTTTCACATTTCTCTTCTGGCATTGGCTCCAGCTTCTTAGAAATACAATAGAGAATTTATCCAGTTTTATCACAATTTCTTTTCACGTTTATAGCCCCCTCTCTTCAATTTGTTTCATAGTTCTCAATATCCAAAGTAAAAAGGAACAGCATTTCATCACTCAGTTTTGTTATGTTATTGCTTTTCTTCATTTCCTGCTGAAAGAGGAATATAGTTATAGGTACAAAGGGCATCTCTACATAGTTCAAATTTTGCCTATTATATCCAGCAAATTGCTTAGTCATGAAAATAATCATAGTAGCGTGGTCAATCCAAATATTTTCTTGACCCACACAATAAAAAAATAATCACCATGCCACTATTCTTTAATGAGATTTTTCCATTGTTCTTATGCTCACCCAGACACTTGGTACCTTCTCCTTCAAGGTTCTCTCTAACCGTGTATCTGTAAATCTGTATAGCTTAGTAACTATCACCACACCCATGTACCTTGAAGTCAGATTCCATTAGAGTTAGTAGTTCTTTCTTGGAATACAGTGTTCTCACATCTCATTTGTTTAATTGGTTGTTTTTGTGTAGTACATTTTGATTCTCTTGAATCTGCCAGAAAAACAGCAATGAAAATTTGTTCTTTCAGTTCTCAAGATTGTTTAGAACTCAACAGTGAGATAATGCCCAATTTTACTTTTCTAGTAAAAACTTCTTTAATGTAGATCACCTTAGCTTTTTTGTTTTGCTATTGTTTAATTATCTCATTCTAATGGTTTATCCTGCAGAATTAACGTCACATTTCTTTTCTCACTCTGAACTCTGTACTGATTTTGCAAGAGCAGAAATTTGTCTTTTGATGCAAATTTAATGTGTCAGAAATTTTATAGGTTTCTGCAAACCTTTAATTTATTGGTTTTTCAAGAGCTCTGAAATAAAACATTGATGGATGAGGCAAATTCTTAGATCATTTTATAAGTGGATAGATTCACTGTTTTCAAAAAGTCTAGAAGAACTTGTCCAAAGTTTGTAGAAAAGGGATGTTTTAATATACTCTCCCATTGGAGTAAAAGTTTGTTCTAAAATTTTGCAGAAATTATTGATTCTATAAGCTCAGAAGTGATGGCCAGGAAATCTGAACAAGTAAAGCACAATTAATCAAACTGAAAAGCTAGAAATATTCAAAAGAGAAATGTTCTTTCCAATTTTACTAAAAGAAAAAAAAAAACCTTTAAAAAATCTTTAATTTGAACAACTATTAATGATGAAATTTTCAGCAAGTACTTATTAATTGCCTACCGTTTCAGGACTGTGCTAATCCCTGGAGACACAGAGATAGAGATGGTGCCCTCTTGAAATATGCAGCCTTATGTCATTTAATCTTCACAAAGATTCTTTGTAATAAATGAGTTGGTATTATTATGTAAATAATAGATAAGAATCAAAGTTAAATGGCTTGTTCAGGATCAAACTGGAACTTAAATCTTCATATTCTTTGTTTTTGATATTTTTAATATATGAAAATGGAATTATATCATAATTTTAAAATATCTTCAGTATCAAAATATTAAGGATAAACCGAGAAAGAAAATTTAAAAAATAGAACCATTTGTTTTTGGCTTTTTTTACTTGGATAATTTATACACTAAATTACTGTAAATTGGTTGCTTATTGCAGGAACTGCTTCCCCATGCAAACTATTCCTTGCTTTCTATTTTGATTCATTCTTTTTCTACAGATATCTTTTGCGAGATAGGTATCAGATACTATATTTGGTTTCACTCCAACATATCTTAAGATAATGAAAGAACCAGCACACGCCAACCCCACATTTTCCCTCTGTACAGACCCAGCAGAGGTTCTCTGTAAGGGCTCTGCCTCTGTGACAGGTCTCTGCCTGGGCACCCAGGTTTTCTCATACATCCTCAGAAAATTAGGTGGAAACTGCCATGCCTCCTTCACTCTTGCATTCTGCGCACCCACAACCTTGCCACTGCATAGAAGCTGCCAAGGTTTACAGAAACTTGCGTTCTCAAAAGTGACAGCCTGAGAAATATCTGGGGCCCTTTGAGCCAAGGCTGGAACAAGAACAGCTGGGACTTGGGGAGCAGTGTTTCAAGGCTGTGCAGGGCAGTGGGGCCCTGGGCCTGGCCCAGAAAATTATTCTTTCACCCTAGGTCTCCCCCTGTGATGGGAGGGACTGCCTCAGAGATTTCTGAAATGTTTTCTAGGCCTTTTTCCCATTGTCTTGGATATTAGCACTTGACCCTCTTTAGTCACGCTAATCTCTCTAGCAAATGGCTCCCTTGGACGGAGTGCCCAAGGGGAGGAGCAGTTTGGACAACTCAGCTGTTCCAGGAAGTGGGCTTAGGAGAGTACAAACTGTCTGAGGCAGAAAGTAGCCAACAGCAATGCACAACTGCTCTACCAAAATGCTGTCACACTTCTTTAAGTGGGTTCATGATCTGCTCCTTATTTCTGGGTGGGACTTTCCAACTGGGGCCTCCAGCCACCCCCACCCATATTCTCCGGCAGACAGTTTTGATTTCTGCCTTGGATGGAACACCTGAAGGGAAGGGTGGCCAACCATCTTTGCTGTGTAGACAACTCAGCTGTTCCAGTCGGTGGGCTCACGACAGTCCAAACCACCTGAGAATGGAAGCGGTAACCCCAGCAGGGCACAGCTACTCTACAAAAGCACGATCAGACTGCCCATCAGACTTTCATCTTGTGAGTGATTCCTAAGTAAAACCAGTATTAAAAGTTTACCTAATGTTTTTCCCAAACTCATTTTTCATGTAATACCACCCCAGAATGTGTTCTCCTTTGTGCCAGCTTCATTCACATGCTTCTGCCATCTTTGGCCCTCTCCTTATTATCCCATGCACCTAGGGAAAACTGCCATTATTAACTCAAGTGAATGGAAGTCAATACATTAATCTCTCAGAGGTACCCATGAAATAATTCAAAATTGGTCACTCTTTCAGATTCACCTTGGCTGACTTACTCTCCCTAAGCCATTGAAAAAAATTGCACTCTCTATAATTGGTCCACGTAAAACCATCCTGAACTTCCTGATCAAATCCAAATGGCAGGTGATATGTCAGAGAGACCAGTGAGTACTAACTGAGCAAGAAACAATCTAGGTATACACAGCTATTTCTAGATGTTGTTCTAGCAAGTTAATGCTTTTCTGATATTTTAGATAAAACTTTCAGCCTTATACAGTGGAGCTGGAGGAAACTGTTTTTCCTATTTGAACAGCCCTTTTAATCTCTATATGACCAGGTGAAAATAGGCTAATTTCAGTTGATAACACATATTTTTAATTAATTTCATTCATACTCAAAAATTGTTTTAGAACTCAGTTGATTCATTGTGATACATCTATCATCAAATTCTTTCTTAGTGCTAACTTAATTCTCTTATTTCTCTCTCTCTCAATAGTTGGACAACATGCATGTTTTTCAGCATTTGGAGCCCCTGCAAAGTATATATAATTTAGTAGTGTTCAGCAGTATTTGAATCAGGTGGAAATTGACATTATTAAGCAGGCAGTTACTTTTTACAGCAATCATTTTTTTCAGTGGTTCAAACAGAAAACACTGTTCTCTAAAATTAAAAGAGAATTATTTTGTGTAATTTTATTTATTTACAAATTATATAATCATTAGCTCTTAGATTAAGAAGGATCTTATATATTATCTGGTCAATGCCCCCTTACACTTACACCTTCTATCCACCCATCATTTAACTTTCACAGATGAGGGAAAGAAACAGCAGAGGAATGAAATGACTTAGTGAGGGTCAAGCAGAATCTAGATTTGCTGAAGTGTAGTGCGATGCCTTTGCTTTGGAGGCAGGAAGAAATGAGCACAGTAAACATGAAGCCTAACTTCTGCTCATCAATAGAGCGTGGCTGACTCTTAAAGCAGCAGCTCTACGCATTCATTTGACCACACAAGGTCTTCAACTCCTCTTGGTTACTTTTTCTATTTGCAATTAGTAGTGACCCTGATCATCTTACTGAGCTGGATAATTTATGCTCTAATGTATAAAATAATTAACATATATTATAGTTAAAGTCTTCTGAATGCAGGTAATATACAAGACATAATCATCCTTATACAAGATGACTTTTATCTTTTACATGGAAAACTCTTAAGTCATCTTGCACTGAAATTAAAATAAACACTTTAAATTCTAAAGCATATGAACATTTATAAGGTGATGAAATAGTTTGATGTTCCCATCAGTTGTTTATGTTTCAACTGAAATTTTTAAGAGGCTCTTTTGCCTTACACCCTGTGAAATGATTCATGATGACCTACCGCTTGAGGGCAGACCTAACTGCTAATAATTTAAAGATGACTTTCTCATTTCATTTTCTAGTGATGACAGATTTTGAAACTAATAATAGAAATGATGTTAAAAACAACTCAGACCAGATGGTTTTCATTGTAACTGAAGACACACATATCTTTACTACGAATGTGTATTGGACACTAAGGCCCTTCATCCTCCGATCACTGAATGCATGGGCTGAAAAATCATGACCATACAGAGACCTTTCAGATGTACCTGCTGTTGCCCCTCTGCCAGGCAAGAGGTTAAACAACGAATGTCCAATCCACAGTTTCCTTCTGATTCAACTTTTCACAGCAGTTTACTCCTTCCACACAAAAGGGATTTTCCCTGGCCCGTCTAATCAGAATGGGAGAAGATAGTGGAGAGGGAGGAAACCAAATTGCCTCACCTAAGGAAAATCACAGAGAACCTTTTTATGTGGGTTACTGCTCTTTAGTGCTAATCGGTGGGTCAAGCACAATTAGGGTTGTTTAGTCAATAATCATGATTCCATCAGTTGCATCTATTCAATTAGAAATTTACCTACCATGTAGAATAGTCACATACATTTATCTAAATATACCTACATATTACCGGATAAGATAATGTAAATATAAACATATGCTTTTAGAATTGGAAGGGACTCCAGATTCCTTTATACTACTCATCACAACCCACACCTTTCTGTTTTTTGTTTTTTGTTTCTTTTGAGACAGAATCTTACTCTGTTACCCAGACTGGAGTGCAGTGGCACGATCTCAGCTCACTGCAACCTCTGTCTCCCGGGTTCAAGCGATTCTCCTGCCTCAGTCTCCCAAGTAGCTGGGACTACAGGCGCATACCACCACGGCTGGCTAATTTTTGTATTTTTACTAGAGACGAGGTTTCATCATATTGGTCAGGCTGGTCTCAAACTCCTGACCTTGTGGCCCACCCACCTCAGCCTCCCAAAGTGCCGGGATTACAGGTGTGAGCCACCTTGCCCAGCCCCACAACCCACACCTTTCTACAGAGAAAGAAAGAGTGGCTGAAAAAGATTAAGTGCCTGAGAAGGTGTTACACTTGACTGTGCCAGAATCTCAATGGAGGTGTGCTTCGTTACAATCCGGTTACTCTTATATAACCTGCATCATTCTAGGAGTATTGTTTACTACAAGAAAAAGAAAAGCAGTTTTGGAGCAGCCAACAAGAGTTTAAATTCTAGATACGACACCCATTTAAATTTATACAATTTACTTAACCTATTTGGGCTTCAATCTTCTTGTACATAAAATATGCATAACAATACCCCATAGGTTTACTGGGATATTAAAAGACATATTAAGTACCAGCAATTACTAATCTTAATGTATTACAATACCCTCTTTTCTTTGATTTCCTCAGTTGTAAAATAGAGATAATGTAGTACGTATCACGTAGGAGCTTTTGAGATTTAAGTAGTAAATTAACGTTACATGCTTAGGACAGCACCTGGCAGATAGTCTACTACTCAAAGAATATTAGTTGTTGTTCTTAGATATCTTATTCCCCTATCGTTACGTTTTAATCCTAACAGTCTTATATTTGAGATGAATCTTCACCTCTGTCATTCATTCTTTTAACTATACTAGGAATTTTCCTTCATATTCATGACTTGCATTGTCTCCTCAAATCCTTTGAGTGCAGCCTTTCAAATTAAAAAAGCTATGATGTAGAAAAGATAATCAAAATTACAAACTTATCCAATTTATAGAACATTTATCTCAAATATTATTCAGATTTTATTCTTATTTCTTCAGTTTTACTTGTTTTCATGTTTGTGTCTATTTTGTTCTGTGTAATTTCAGCAGCTGTTCAGATTTCTGCATCCACCACCATAGCATAGATAACCTGGTGAGGCAAGCTGATGTTCTAACCCTGTTTTCCTAGTTGTCAGGAGTGAGCTGGTGGTCAGCATCAACTGGTGTTTAAGTGAGGGGTAGGAAGTGTTCCAGGGCTGGGATAAGCATGATGCACTATCTCTGAAGTAAAAGCTGTATTCACTTCACTCAACCATATATATATATGTTAGATTATATATTCAAAAGACATGTTCTGAATTCTGAGGAATCAAAATATGTATACAGCAACATAAATATATTTATAAAGTAAATAATTTACTTTGAAAACCTACATATAAAAACAAGGAGTAAATAGTAAATTCTAAAAACATATGCTATCATTAGTTAGCTTAATGGTTGCCCATTAAATTTTACCATAGTTCTTAGTTTTGCTGCTTCTCAGCAAAAAAGCCAGTCATGTGAAATCATGTAATTTTGAGATGTGTCATAGCTTGGTTTACCTGAAGGTTTAACTCCTTGCAAGATGGATATGTATCTGGGCGTGTATGAAGAAAAATCTACCTAATCATGAGATAGGTGAGCTAATATGACCAGTTATATATAATAGTAACGATAATGGTGATGCCGATAATTATAAGAACAGCTCTCCCTTTTTAGTGCTTCCTACATTGCTGGCATGGTTCTAGTTCTAATTACTTTTTCTATATTAACTCATTTAATTCTTATAGCAAGCCTATGAGATACATTACTGTGATAATTCCCAATGTAGAGATGAGAATACTAGATGAGGTATTTTGCACAAGACCACTCAGTTATCTATATATTTACAAAGCTATCTATATTTCTGTTTGAAGCCAACCCTAGACACTACACCCTAAACCATTATGCCATGTTACTCTTTTATCTCTGTGTGATAGTTGGATTCTCTATGTATTAATATTAACACAGATGGCTGGACGTGGTGGCTCATGCCTGTAATCCCAGCACTTTGGGAGTCAAAGGTGGGTGGATCACCTGAGGTCAGGAGTTTGAGACCAGCCTGCCAAACATGATGAAACCCAATCTCTGCTAAAAATACAAAAATTAGCCAGGCATGGTGGTGCATGCCTGTAATCCCAGCTACTTGGGAGACTGTGAGGCAGGAGAAGTGCTTGAACCGGAGAGGCAGAAATTGCAGTGAGCCAAGAATGTGCCATTGCACTCCAGCCAGGGCAACAAGGGTGAAATTCCATCTCAAAAAAATTAAAAAATTTAAAAATATATATTAACACAGACATACAGGGGAATGAAAATATGAAAAATTGTACACAAGAAATCATAAAGAAGAGATTTCTGTATACAAGATTTGTATACAATTATATACAGAAATTATATAGAAGAAATCATATTCAAGAAAATGCATGTGTTTTCAAGTTTGAGATTATTGCTGGAAGCCCATGAGGCTCCAAGCAGGTCTTGTCTGAGAGTGTGCTCTCTTCAGAGAGGTTGGATTTTGCTTCTGCTGATGTCCCAGCAGTGTTACCAACTGACGATTATTTTTTTGTTTTATTTTTAGTTTTTTATTTTTCAACTCTGTATATATTTTAAATATGAACCCCTACATGATGAGGACAAGACTTGATTATTGTGAGAAACACACTCATCCGAACCCAAAGAATGAACTCAGAAGCACAAAGAACAGCAAAACTAAGACTTTTAATAATGGTCTTGCAAGATTGAGTGGTAGGCAGGCACATCCAGGGCAACTACAGCAAGTAATTTATCTCCTAGCATGCAAGTTCCTCCCCCAGTTCCTCATTGGTCAATCACTATGAGATTACAATCGTCCCAGATGTCACATACGTTTTATTATCCCCATTATAAGGTTATACTCCAGTCCCCTTCCCCGCTTAAGTTTTGATTTCCCAGTAACGAAACTTTCTTCCCTTTTATGGGCTGACCCCTCCTCTACATTCTGTTCACTTATCATGACTTTCTAATAGCATGAGCTATGCAGTTTGTTACATCTGCAGGCTGGCTGCCAATTCTAGATTTATCATGCCTTGAAAATGGACCATTTAAAATATTTTCTCTCAAATTCCCTCTGCTTTTCTATTTACTTCCTCTGGTCTCATTTTCATCTAAACCCTCCTGGTCCTAGAATCACTCTAGAAGCCATTTACTTTCTTCTTCATAGGAGAGTGAGTTTAATTTAGTTTTAATAGTAGAAAGTTATTTTGCTGGTAAGTCATGGGCATTTGTTTATCAATAGGTGTTTCAATTAATCTCTGTTTTACTCCCCTCACACAGGGATAATACATCATCCCACTTCTGTTAAGATTCCTGCCACAATTATGAGAGATGTAAGGGTTGAAGCACCATTCCTTTCCATTTTTCAAATCAACATTCTAGTCAACCCATAAATGGGTCACCAATTCCAGCATTTTCTGCCAGTTTTTTGGCTAGAGTTGTCAGTCCTTATAAAGCTTTTGTGATGGTCCCATCTGGGCAGTATTGTCGGGAATGAAAGTACATTTGTCACCCAGCGTAACACACATGCCCCCTTCATCTGCTAGAATTATGTTTAGTGCAAGCCTATTTTCCCAGGCCATTTGGCTGGTGGCATCTAACTGCCTAGCTACCCCCTTTGAGGGTGTCCCAAGTATAACTGATGAGTCTGTTGGTTATAATAGACGTAGTTAATCCAATCCACATTCTTATTAATAGTTGACCACCAGAAAAGTGGTGACTCAAACTCAGCAACTATTTGGTTTTGGGCCTTAAATTCATCAGACACCCCCCCCCCAGGGACTCCTATCGAGTCAACATGCATATTGGGATCAAAACAATTTGTTAAATCTGTCCAGTTTGGGTAGCCATGTGTATTTTCAGGTATCTTAGGGCCTGGGGTTAGAGCAGTCCCAAGCAAATGGGTGGTTAAGTTTTTTATTAGTTTGAAAACAAATCACCCTGAGGGTTTTTTTCCCTGTGATGTCTGTCCCTAACCCATATACCCGAGATGCTACTTTTGGTTCTTGGTCTAAAACGGCTGGATTGTTAATGGTGATGGATGTAGGATTGCATTCTAAATTCTGGTAGTTATTTGACTGTGAGCGCTTGGACAGATGTAGTTTATTTTGTAAGGGTCTTCAGCTCAGAGTTACCCACCCCATGTTTACTGTCCAACCCTGAAATTGGGTAGTCCACCATACATCGTCCCTGCTGGGGCAAGATGATGCCTTACTGTAACCTGTATCTGGTTCAGGGCAAAGATATTTATTTGCCTGCAAGAGCTGTCTCTGATTTTCTAAATTCCCACAAGATAAAACCTGGCAAGCATTAAATTTTGTACTCTGGGGTTTTACTGTTTTGGTCACATTAATTCTCAACCTGATTAGGTAAGGAGGAGTCCCCTGCCAGTTTCCATTTTGATGTTTTGCTGTTTGTATAGTACTCCATCCTAGCCATATTAACTTCTAGAAAGGGGGCCAGTCCATGTTTTCTTTTTAGATTTTTCTTAGAGCTAACTTTAAGGATTCCTTAGGTGACCAATGCACTTCCCAGTGACCTTTTTCCCTCCCTTCAAGGGTCTCTTTTACCAGTCCCTTGACTCAAGTATAGTGAGTCCACCCCCATTCAGCTGTTCGCATGGCAGTCTCAGTGGTCAGGAGCCCTTGATAGGGACCTTCCCAGCTTTGGTGGAGCTTGTCCTCTTTCCAACTCTTAATCAGCATCAAGTTGTCAGGCTGGAAGTGATGAACCATGAACTTACCTGCTGTAGCTGCCCCAGGTGTGCCTGCCTACCAGACACTTGATCTTGAGTTTGAGTCAGAAGTCCTTTTAACTTAAGGGATGACGGGGTGGAGGATATGGCCAGTATATAGTTTCTTAAAAATTAGTCCTTGGTAGCTTGGGTGACAGTGAGACTCTGTCTCAAAAAAAAAAAACATTAGTTGTTGGTTTCTGTAGTAGGAAGATCTGTAGCCCTGCACAAATATGGGAGTCCATATAGTAAGTCATAGGGAGACAATCCCAAGTCTTCTCCTGTGGCTGTCCTAATCCTAAGGAGTGCTACTGGGAGATATTTGGTCCAAGGCATTTTAGTTTCTAAGATTAGTTTGGTGACATGCTTTTTGAGAGTTTGATTAATTCTTTCTACCTTTCTAGAGGAAGGGGGATGTCAAGGGGTGTAATAATCCCATTTAATTTGTAAACCTTCCATAATTTCCCTTAACACCCTTGAGGTAAAGTGCTCCCATTGTCTGAATCAATATTTTCCACCAGGCGAAATCTAGGTACAATCTGTTCTAATATTATTTCGACCACATTTTTGGCAGTGGCTATTGGAAGGAGAAAGTCTTCCACCCAGCTGGAAAAGAGATCTATGATCAACAGTAAATACTTCAGTCTTCCGACTTTGGGCATTTCTGTGAAATCTACTTGAATGCTTTGCAATCATCTTAGTCCAGGTGGTCTTCCTCCCATGGCCCGTTTTCTAATCATCTTTTTCTTCATCTTTTGACAAGTTACACAAGTTCGACATATTTGTTTAGTGAGGGTATAAATTCCTATACACACATAATTTCTAAGTTTTGCATTACACAGAGCCTGGAGTCCCCAGTGACTCCCTTTGTATAATATAGATATTAGCTCTTTCATCAGGGGTTTACTGACACCAGCTCTCTCACATTATCCGCCTTTATCTTGGCTGTCTGCTCCAGTTCTGTGACTCCTGCTGCCCCTATGCCTGCAGCTGCACTCCCTGGTCTGCAAGGCCACCTCTTAGTAACAAAGTTAGCCTTCAAAAGCCCATGCCCTACTGGATCCTGCAGGTCTAATCCAGAGTATTTTCTATCTGATCTCTGAGCCTCTGCAGGAATGCAGTGGGAGTTTCCTCTTCTTATTATTGAATTTTGAATGCCTTTGAGACATTTTGTGTTCAAGAGTGGACTCTTTGATCCCTTTAATTGTTAGTTCCCTGAGGTTCTGCATTTGGGCCTTGTCCCTGGGATCGTTATTATCCCATTTGGGTTCTACATTTGGAAATTTTTGTTTGACTGGCAACACTCCTTGCCCAGGATGGTGTTGCCTCTCACAGAGAGTCATGACCACTCTCCTAATCATTCTCCTTTCTTCTCCTTGTGAACAGGATATTCATGATAGACATCAATTCAGCCCAGGTGTAAAAGTTGGTCTGCTAAACCAAGGGGATCTTCTAGGAGTGGTTTCATTTCCTTCTTGAAATTCCTAACTTCAGTACTTGTAAGAGGAGCATTTACAAAGCCAATCCCTCCCTGTCTCATGGAACTTCCCTAAGAGGGAACATGCTAGATGTCTGCTGTGTGGAAGGGATAGGGCAGTTCTCAATATCCCTCTTACACTGTTCTAATTCTTTTCTCAAATTTGGATAAGGATTTAAGGGAGCAATTGGTTCAGCTCCCCCATGGTCTCCAGGTCACCTTCCTCTAACCCTTCTGTTGCCCCTTGATATTTTATGTCCTATTTTGTGAGACATAGGCAGGGGGCAAGCATGATAGGGGTCCCAAGGTTTGAGTGAGGATTCTTTACTAGGCTTTTTCTTCTTCTACTTCTTCTTTGAGGGGGAACATGGCAGTTAATTCCTTGATCCAGCAGAAAGCATAACTTATCTCTTGTTGTGAGGATGAGTTTTATCATTCCCACAGAGAATTAAAGTTTGGCACACCCAATCTTCATCTGAGCCAAACTTAGACCAAAAGACTGTAGGCTTATGAATGGGATCTTTGGGCCAGACAAAACAGTAATACTTTATCATCTTTTGCTATTTCTTGTCCCTGGTTCGAAGGTTGTCCCTCCAAACCTGCAACATTCTCCCAAAAGGACTGTCGGAGGGAATGTGAGAGGGAGTCTCTTTGGCTCCCTCCTTCCTTTGTCTCCTAGACTTAGAATTCCTGTTTCCCATTTTCAGTCTCTGTGTCTGAGCTGTTCCCCGTGTGCTCAACTCCCCCTACTGGAGGTTTCTTGCACACCCCAAGAATTGGTTTGTCCATGTCCCACTGTTTCCCTTGCAGGAGAACAGAACTGCAGATTGGGACTCCGCACTCGCTTTGTATGCTGGGTAAGTCTCAGTTACACACACTTAACCTCCAAAAATGCCCAACCAGAACAGCAGAGCTTACAGTCCAATTTTCCTACTTTGGCTCAAGCACGAAATTGCCTGGTTGCTGTGGTGCTTGCTTTTCTCCCTGTGTCACTTCCGATGCCTCCTGAATAACAATCTCAGTTTTGTCTATGACCTCTGTCGGGAGCCAGGATGCCCAAACAGACCGGACCACCTACATTGGGTGGGATACATCTCCTTTCTCAGCCAGAGTCCTACTCCACGCAGGCACAGAGATCCCAGACGAGCCCTCAGATTTGTAGAAAACATGCTCACCCATCCAAACCCAAAGAATGGGCTCAGAGGCATAAAGAACAGAGAAAGTGAGACTTTTAATTGCAGTTTTGCAAGATCAAGTGTCTGGTAAGCAGGCACACCTGGGGCAGCTACAGCAGATAATTTATCTTTGAGCATGCAAGTCCCTCCCCTAGTTCCTAATTGGTCAAGTACTATGGTGTTACAATCTTCCCAGATGTCGCCTAAGTTTCATTATTCCCCTTATAAGGTTATACCCTAGCCCCCTTCCCCATTAAGTTTTGATTTCCCAATAATGAAACTTTCTTCTCTTTTATGGGCTGAGCCCTCCTCTACCTTCTGTTCACTTATCATGACTTTCTAACAGAATGAGCCATGCGGTTTGTTATATCTGCAGGCTGGCTGCCGGTGCTAGATTTATCATGCCTTGAAAATGGACCATCTGAAATATTTTCTCACAATTATGAATTCTCAGAGGATGAACCTTTAGCACAGGCCCAGTGAGGTTTTCATTTCTTCTCATTTGCCAGTGGAAGAATGTTATCTATTCCACTCTTTATATTGGAATGTGTCCCTTCAAGGATTCCCATTTTATTGGGGGTCTCTATTATACTAACCTCCTTGCTCAAGCCCAAGCCCTCACAACTGCCTGGCCATGATTGGTAAATCAGATCCCCATTCTAAGGAAGATTGGGAACTGTTTCTCTTGCAGAAGCCAAAGACGGTGTTAGTCTTTGTGTAACACTCAGATTTTTCAGATTGTTTACTTTTTGGCCCCATGGATTTCTCTAAATTTTCTTGGAGCTCAAATTTGCATGTATATAGGTTTTAATTACGCTTAGCTCAGCCTTTCAGGTTTTCACATGATATACTTTGCAACATTGCCAAATATGGATGTGACATAATTGTTAAAAACACATACAGATTTTAGTGTACAGAACACAGGAGAATGTTCTAACCTCAACATAAAAATTAAAATAATGTTCCAGTTTTGAATTATGATTTTTGGCAATAATTTTAAAGATATTCCTTCATTTTCTAGTTGAAAAGACATGTATGATATTTATGTCTTCATACTATAGAATTTCAAAACCTTTGAAAATATTTGTTTCCAGCAGTGTTTCATTATCCCAGCCTACGTCTTTCTCCCATGCTGGATGCTTCCCGCCCTCAAACATCAGACTTCAAGTTCTTCAGTTTGGAGACTCAGACTGGCTCTCCTTGCTCCTCAAGCTTGCAGGCAGCCTATTGTAGGACCTTGTGACTGTGTAAGTTAATACTTAATAAACTCCCCTTTACATATACACACACAAACACATACATATATATATGTAAACTTAATAAACTCCCCTTTACATATATATATCCTATTATTTCTGTTCCTCTAGGGAAACCTGACTAATACTAATATAGGTAACAAATCATTCAATTATTATAATAGCAACTGTTTTGCAATCCAGGCACTGAAAATATTTATCTTGAAGAAATTACTAAAACTGATTTTCTTGAAAGTTTCAAAAACATGTTTTCTCAGTTGTCTTAGCTAGCAGGAACTATTATTTGTTCTGTTTTTGTTAAAATCTTGGTCTGAGCAAAACAGATTTAGAAGACAATGTTAGAAACTCTTGCTTATGCAAGGATAGGCAGATGAGAAATACCAGAGAGAATCAATTAGAAAGACAAAATATTATTTATTTAGTTTTGTGAAATTATTGCTACTGGAATTAAATATTTAATTAAGAATTAAATTTTATTTAATAATTAGATTTAATAATTTTAAATTTATTTATGTATTTATTACTTATATCTATAATCATAATTATATAATTTATTATTATTTATTTATTTAATAATTAATTTAATTCACTAATAAATTAAATATTATTCATTTAATTTGGTGAATTACTCTTTTTCCCCCGCTCTCCCTGACATAAAACTGAATAAAACAAGTCTACAAAATGGGACAGCAGTAATTCATTGCTTTCTCTACTACAATATACTATTTCCTTAGCCAAATTATGCTATTACTAATCTATAAATTTTAATGAATAGTACCAAAATATTTTAGAGTTAGAAGGAATATTGAGGACTACCTGTGTTACATTCTAATCAAATGAGAAGACAGAGAGGCCAAGGTCATGTGTCCCAAGTTACACTAAGCACAAATAGTAGAAACAGGACTGTAATTACAGATTCCTTTTATCCCTCAGTATTCTTGCAATCACACAAAAAATTTAAGAAATTTTAAGCATTTAATGTACAATCTTTTTTTTATTTTTTTATTTTATTTTTTTGAGATGGATCTCGCTCTGTCACCCAGGCTGGAGTGCAGGGGCGAGATCTTGGCTCACTGCAACTTACGCCTCCCAGGTTCAAGCAATTCTCCTGCCTCAGCCTCCTGAGTAGCTGGGACTACAGGCGCCCGCCGCCACACCCAGCTAATTTTTTGTACTTTAGTAGAGACGGGGTTTCACCTTTTTCTTCAGGCTGATCTCAAACTCCTGAGTTCAGGCAATCCGCCCACCTTGGCCTCCCAAAGTGCTAGGATTACAGGTGTGAGCCACTGCGCCCGGCCTTAATGTGCAATCTTTTATAACAATGGTTAATAGAAAACTTATAAAGATTTGTTTCAAATGTATCTACTGTTGTAAATTAATTGTAAGCAAATGCTAACATAGCACGTCTCAACAATACCGACTGATCTCACAGCAATCTTCTACCTATGAAGGCAAAACTAAATTACTATGTTACAAAAACAAAAGCACTGAAAATACATCTGTCATCTATGAGGTATTTCAATGTACTCATCCATTCATTTATTGATACAGTCATATTTTTCACAGCCACCATTCACATCTGAGTTTAATTCATTTATTAAGATTTTTTAGATTCTTTTGAGAAAGATATTTATTGTTTGACAGATTCACTTGCACTGAAAAGTTTAATTGTTAGTCATACAAAGACTATCAGATGATCATAGACAGACTCAAACCATTATCTTGAAGAAGGGAAAGAACTATAGTTAATAGGCAGTCAAATACTACTTTGTCCAGATATGACCTAGCCTGCCTGTTAGACTGACAGGTATCATGGAAAAGACAATATGTCCGGAGATGTGGGAATATTTTATTCATAGTAAGTCAGTTATAAAAATTATTTTGGGGACTACTACTATATTTTCTATATCCTTAAATTGTTTATTCTTGTTTTCCCATATATTATAACATTTCAATATTTCTGTTTGTTTTCTGTGTCTGTATTGCTCTCTCTGTTCTGTCTGGTTTTGTGTATTCCTGTCTACCTGTAATTTTTGTCACTTATTTGAGATATGGCCATGGGACCTTCGTAGACATGGAAATCAGAGAAATGTGCTGTTTTCTTAATTGATAGCAAGTTAATATCGTTGACCTTTTGAGAGATCACTGTATACTATCACTGTTCTTTGCCTGTGAATGAAATCACTTGAAAGATAGGCAAAGGAGTAAAACTGACATCATCATTAACCTGACAAAGCTACTAAAAGGACAAGGCTTCATTCTCTAGCAATAATAAGTTTGCAGAAGGGTGTAGAATCAGAATTACTCTCACTGTCTCAAGCAGAGCTGGAAAAAACCACAGCCCTTTATTCTAGAGGCCTACCACAATAAACCTCACTCCATGAAAAACCCAGGAATTCACACTGGCTGTTAACAGGCTGTCTCTCCAAAGAGAAACACAGCTGAACTACTCATACCCAGTTTCTCTGCTCAAACTCCCCAGAACAATCATTTATCTCTAATCCTGAGGCAAGTAAATGAGGTAACAGATAAAGACCAGAAGTCTTCTCTAATGCCAGTATCTCTACATGGAAATATTAGCAATGAGAGTAATTTTGGTAGAGGTTTTGCTTGTCCCCTTAAGTCTCTTCTTCAGTTCATCTGAAGCTTTGAGGCTCAGACTGGAACTAGAGCATTGGCTCTCCTGTGTCTCCAGTTTTCTATCTGAAGATCATGGAACTTCCCAGCCTTCATAACCACAAGAGCCAATTTCTTATGATAAGCCTACAAATGTACATCTTTGTCTAAAACTATCCTATTCATTCTATTTTGCTGGAGAGATTCTAGTAATAGAGGTAACTTTTGAGAGTTATCCATGTTGTATTGCACATCAGTAGTTTCTCATTTTCATTCCTGTGCAGTATTCCATTGTGCGAGTATAATACATATTAATTGTCCATTTTTCTATTGGTGGCATTTAGGATGTTTGCATTTGGAGTTATGTATATAACTACTACAAGTATCATTGTACACAAAATCTGGTAAACATATGCACTTCTTCTTCACAACCAGTATGTTTAACTAAATATCTCAGTATCCGATGGCCCATTCAAAGTGACACACAAAATTCGCTATTATGCTATATTAAATGAAATAAGCAAGAGTCAAAAGAATACACCCTGGATTAATTCATTTGATGAAGTTCAATATAGGTCAAAATAATGACTTGAAGATAGAAGTAAGCATTGTGGCCACCTCTTTAGAATGTGCTGAATGGTATGTCACAGAAGAAAACATTTTGGAGTACTCGAAATGTTCTGTATCCATCTAGTTGATACATGGGTGTCTATATAACACTGAAAAAATATTTAACTTGCTTATTTAAATTTGCGCACATTACAAATTGTATGTTATACCTCAGTTTAAAAATGATGTATTTGTCCTTTCACAAAAACAATAATTATTCAGCTATGCATAAATGAAAATAGCTCTGGGAGAGTTCAAGAATCTATTTAAGAAGGTGCAGCCACACAGTGGGGCAATAGAACCAAAAATAACTTCACAGATAGCATGGGAAGAACAGTTTCATTTAGCCTACTTTTTTTAAATTCCTCAGGCCAGCACAGCTGTTCACTAAGAGAGGTCATCTTGGTCCATGAGTTCTCCTTATGAAGGAAAAGAGGATCAAGATGAATAACCAGTTTCCCCAGCTTTTAGACTGAAGGACTTACTTTGGTTTTAACCCAGCCAGATTGTAGGGATATCAGCATAGCTGATATATTTGGAGATGACTAGGAACAAGTGGGGAGGAGCTATTGGTACCAAGTACATGGCAGCAGGTGCTACCTCAGTTCCCAGTGGCTTCCCTTGCAGAGGACCCCAATAACATCAACGTTAAGGACCTCAACAACTTTTATGGTCACTGCAGACTCTTGAAGGTTTACCACAAAGGGTTCCACATTTTCTCTTTTTCTGACCTCAGTTGCCTGAGCTGCAGTATCTGCTGCAACCACTGAAGGGAACTAGCCAGTGATGCCATGGAAACTCAGGACCCAGTATGGCCACTTTGTATAGTGTATACAACTAGGTTCTGCTCCCATCACCAACCTCAGCTCCCACTGTAGTGAGCACACCTGCAGTTGGCCCCTGTAGCTAAGCACAAACATGTTGCCTGCTTCAACATCCACCTACCCAGTCATGCTCACCACTTGACCAAGAGATGCCACTGTGATTCCCAGCAACCCTAGTGGCCATCATGGGCACCATGTAAACATCAATTCCAAGACCACACATTTGTCAACATTGCATATTCCAGCTGCCTGATCACTGGTCCACCACCACTTGCCCCAAACCCAGAGTTTGTGCACACCCCCACAGTTTTTGTCTTGAACACCACTAGACCCAGGGCCCAGAGTACACCCACAAACAACCCTACTTTTGGAATCCCTTCATCCTCATTCGTCCTCTGCAGGTGAAGATTTTTCCTTGCCAAAGCCAGTCCATGAAGTCTATGATAGGTAACTGCTTCTCAAATGTGCAGACACCAACACAAAGAAACAACACACAAAAAAGGAGGGAAACATGAAATCATCAAAGGAATGTAATAACTGTCCAGTAATTAACAGTTATTCTAAAGAAGCACAATAAGGTAAGAGAGAACATGGATTAAACATTTTTTTAAATCAGTAAACAGTACAAGGATAAAGTGAGTAGTACAACGTAAAGAAAATAGAAAAAAGAACCAAACAGTTTCTGGAATTTAAGAACACAATGGCTACGCTTTAAAAAAATAGAGTGCTCCAGCCGGGCATGGTGGCTCACGCCTGCAATCCCAGCACTTTGGGAGGCTGAGGTAGGTGGATCACGAGGTCAGGAGATCAAGACCATCCTGGCTAACACGGTGAAACCCTGTCTCTACTAAAAATACAAAAAATTAGCCAGGCGTGGTGGCGGGCACCTGTAGTTCCAGCTACTCGGGAGGCTGAGGCTGAATGGTGTGAACCCGGGAGGTGGAGCTTGCAGTGAGCCAAGATCATGCCACTGTACTCCAGCCTGGGTAACAGAGTGAGACTCTGTCTGAAAAAAATAAATAAATAAAATAAAATAGAGTGCTCCAACAGTAGGCTTGATCATGCAGAAGAAAGAATCAGCAAATGTGAAGGTAGACCACTTGAAATTATCCAGTAGGAAGAGGAAAAGGAAAAACAGTAAAGAAAACCTAGGGGACTTATGACACACACTGAAGTGAACTAGCAAATTTATAATGTGAATTCAAGGAGAAGAGAAAAGGAAAGAAGTGTAATTCTCACTTAAAGATTTAATAACAGAAAGCATCCCAGATCTGGAGAGGGAAATAGACAACCAGACTGAAGAAGCCCATGGGACCCCAAATAGATTGAAAAGAAAGAGGTCTACATTCTGATATAATAAAATTGAACTGAGAAATTAAAAAACAGAAAATTTTGAAAGCAGCTAGAGTAAAACAACTCATCACACACTAGGAAAATCCTATGAGAATATGAAGTACTTCTCAATAGAAATTTTGAAGGCCAGGAAAGAGTAGAAGGACTTTTTATTATTTTTATTATTATACTTTAAGTTCTAGGGTACATGTGCAGAACGTACAGTTTTGTTACATAGGTATACATGTGCCCTGGTAGTTTGCTACACCCATCAACCCATCACCTACATTAGGTATTTCTCCTAATGTTACCCCTCCCCTAGCCCCCCACCTGCTGACAGGCCCCAGTGTGTGATGTTCCCCTCCCTGTGTCCGTGTGTTCTCACTGTTCAGCTCCCACTTATGAGTGAATATGCAGTGTTTGGTTTTCTGATCTTGTGATAGCTTGCTGAGAATGATGGTTTCCAGCTTCATCCACGTCCCTGAGAAGGACATGAACTCCTCCTTTTCTATGGCTGCATAGTATTCCATGGTATATAATGGGCCACAATTTCTTAATCCAGTCTATCACTGATGGACGTTTCGATTGGTTCCAAGTCTTTGCTCTTGTGAATAGTGCCACAATAAACATACACATGCATGTGTCTTTATTGTAGAATGATTTATAATCCTTTGGGTATATGCCCAGTAATAGGATTGCTGGGTCAAATGGTATTTCTAGTTGTAGATCCTTGAGGAATAGCCACACTGTCTTCCACAATGGTTGAACTAATTTATACTCCCACCAACTGTGTAAAAGCATTCCTATTTTTCTACAACCTTTCCAGTATCTGTTGTTTCCTGACTTTTTAATGAACACTATTCTAACTGGTGTGAGATGATATCTAACTTGGTTTTGATTTGCATTTCTCTAATGACCAGTGATGATGAGTATTTTTTCATATGTCTGTTGGCTGCATAAATGTCTTTTTTTGAGAAGCATCTGTTCATATCCTTTGCCCATTTTTTGATGGGGTTGTTTGTTTTTTTCTTGTAAATTTGTTTAAGTTCTTTGTAGATTCTGGAAATTAGCCCTTTGTCAGATGGATAGACTGCAAAAATTTCCTCCCATTCTGTAGGTTGCCTGCTCACTCTGATGATAAGTTTCTTTTCCTCTGCAGAAGCTTTAGTTTAATTAGATCCCATTTGTCAATTTTGGCTTTTGTTGCCATTGTTTTTGATGTTTCAGACATGAAATCTTTGCCCATGCCTATGTCCTGAATGGTATTGTCCAGGTTTTCTTCTAGGATTTTTATGGTCCTATGTCTTACCTTTAAGTCTTTGATCCATCTTGAGTTGATTTTTGTCTAAGGTGTAAGGAAGGGGTCCCATTTCAGTTTTCTCCATATAACTAGCCCTCTTAGCACAGCCGGCAGTGCATCAGTCTTATAATCTGAAGGAAAGAGGTTTATTGACTCACAGTTCTGCATGGCTGACAAGGCCACGGGAAACTTACGATCCGATCATGGCAGAAGAAGAAACAAACACATCCTTCTACATACACGGGGTGGCAGCAAGGAGGAGTGCCAAGCAAAAGGGGAAAAAGCCCCTTATAAAACTATCAGATCTTGTGAGAACTCACTCACTATTATGAGAACATGAGGACAACCACCCTCATGATTAAATTACCTCCCACTGGGTGCCTCTCACAACTCATGGGGATTATGGGAACTACAATTCAAGATGAGATTTGGCTGGGGACACAGTCAATCCATATCATTCCACCCTTGGCCCCTCCCAAATCTCATGTCCCCACATTTCAAAACACAGTCATCCCCTTCCTACAGTCCCCCAAAGTCTTAACTCATTTTATCATTTACCAAAAAGTCCAAGTTCAAAGTCTCATCTGAGACAAGACAAGTTTATTCAGCCTGAGCCTGTAAAATCAAAAGCAACTTAGTTACTTCCTAGATACAGTGAGGGTACAGGTGTTGGGTAAATGTATCCATTCCACATGGGAGAAATTGGCCAAAACAAGGGACTACAGGTCCCATGCAAGTCTGAAATCCAATAGGGCAGTCATCAAACCTTAAAGTTCAAAAATGATCTCCTTTGACTCCATGACTCACATCTAGGTCACACTGATGCAAGAGGTCAGTTCCCATGGCCTTGGGCAGCTCTGCCCCATGGCTTTGCAGGGTTCTGTCCCCCTCCTGGCTGCTTTCACCAGCTGGCATTGAGTGTCAGTGGCTTTTCCAGGCACCTGGTGCAAGCTGCCAATGGATCTACCATTCTGGGGTCTGGAGGATGGTGGCCCTCTTCTCACAGCTCCACAGTAAATTGGCCCCTTTTAGCCACATGTGGATCTGAAGCAGCTGGTATGCAAGACACCATGTCCTGAGGCTGCATAGAGCAGGAGGGACCTGGGCCTGGCCCACAAAACCAATTATCCCTCCTAGGCCCTGTGACAGAGGGGCTACTGTGAAGATCTCTGACTTGCCCTGAAGTCATTTTCGTCATTGTATTGGTGATTAACATTTGTCTTCTCATTACTTATGCAACTTCAGTAATTGGATTGCTGGATCAAATGATAGTTCTGTTTTAAGTTCTTTGAGAAATCTCCAAACTACCTTCCACAACAGCTGAACTAGTTTTCCATCTACCACCAGTGTATAAGCATTCCCTTTTCTCTGCAACCTTGCCAACATCTGTTATTTTTAGACTTTTTCATAATAGCCATTTTGACTGGTGTGAGATGGTATATTATTGTAGTTTTGATTAGCATCTCTCTATGATTAGTGATACTGAGCATTTTTTTCATATGCTTGTCAGTCACGTGTATCTCTTCTATCTCATCTGTTCATATGCTTGTTGGCTGCAGGTATCTCTTCTATTTTGTCTGTTCACATATTTGGCCCATTTTTTAGTGTTTGTTTCTTTGCTTGTTAATTTGCTTAAGTTCCTTATACATTCTGGATATTGGACATTCGTTGGATGAATAGCTTGTGAATATTTTCTCTCATTCTGTAGGTTATTTGTTTACTCTGTTGATTGTTCCTTTTGCTGTGCAGAAGATCCTTAATATAATTAAGGTCCATTCATTAATTTTTAGTTTTGTTGCAATTGCTTTTGGTGTCTTTGTCATGAGATCTTTGCAAGGGCCAATGTCCAGAATGGTACTTATTCAGTTTACTTCTAATGTTTTAATAGTTTTAGGTTTTACATTTAAGTCTTTCATCCATCTTGAGTTGAACTTTGTATATAGTAAAAAGAAGGGGTCCAATTTCAACCTTCTGCATATGGCCAGGCAATTATTTCAGCACCACTTATTGAATAAGAAATATTTTCCACATTGCTTATTTTTGTTGAATTCATGAAAGATCAAATGTTTGTGGGTGTGTGGCTTTATTTCCAGATTCTCTAACCTGTTCTATTGATCTCTGTGTCCATTTTGGGCCAATATCATGCTGTGCTGGGTTACTGTCACCTTGGAGTATAGATTGAAGTTGGCTAGTGTGTTGTCTCTGTCTTTGTTCTTTTTGCTTAGGATGACTTTGGTGATTCTGGCTCTTTTTTGATTCCATCTGAGTTTTAGAATAGTTTATTCTAATTTGATAAGAAATAGCATCAGTAGTTTGATAGAAATAGCACTAAATCTGTAAATTGCTTTGGGTAATATGGCCATTTTAACAATATCGATTCTTCCTACCCATAAGCATGGAATATTTTTATATTTGTTTGTATTTTCTCTGATATCTTTCAGCAAAATTTTGCAGATCTTGTTATAGGACTTTCACCTCCCTGGTAAGCTATATTCCTAGGTATTTGTATATGGGGTGTGTGTGTGTGTGTGTGTGTTTGTGTGTGTGTATCTTGTATATAGGACTGCATTATTGATTCAGCTCTTAGCTTGGAAGTTATTGGTATATATGAATGTTAGTGATTTTTCTACATTGATTTTGTGTCCTGAAACTTTGCTGAAGTTGTTTGTCGGATTTAGGAGCTTTTTGCAGAGACTATGGGATTTTCTAGGTATAAAATTACATCATCTACAATGAGAGATAGCTTGAATCTCTGTAATTCTATTTGGATATATTTTATTACTTTTTCATTCTTGTTTGCTCTGCCTATGATTTTTCATACTGTGTTAAATAGGGGTGGTGAGAGTAGACATTCTTCTCTTGTTCCAGTTCTCCATGGAATGCATCTAGTTTTTGCCTACCCAGTACAATGTTGGCTGCGGGTTTGTCATAGATGGCTTTTATTATTTTGAGGTACATTCTTTTGATTTCTACTTTGTTGAGGGCTTTTTAACATTAAAGGATGTTGATTTTTAACAGAAAACATTTTTTTGCATTTGTTAAGATGATTGTATATGATTTTGTAAGTTGTTTAGTGATGATCTGATTAATCACATCATTGATTTGATGTGATAATAAAGTTGTCTTTATTCCTAGGATGCAAGGTTTATTCAACATGCACAAATCAATAAATGTAATTTGATTCATCACATTTATTGATTGGTGCATGTTGAATGAACCTTCCATCCCAGGCATAAAGTCAACTTGTTTGTGGTGAATTAGCTTTTTGATGTGCTGCTGGATTCAGTTTGCTAGTATTTTATTGAGGATTTTTTTGCATGTATATTGGACAAGGATATTGGTCTGAAGTTTTCTTATGGGGTTTTCTTTTGTTGTGTCTCTGCCAGGTTTTTCTATCAGAATAATGTTGGCCTAATGGAATGAGTTATGTAGGAGTCCCTCCTCCTCAACTTTTTGAAACAGTACCAGTGGAATTGGTACCAGATCTTCTTTAAACATCTGATAGAATTCATCTGTGAATCTCTCTGGTCCAGTGTCTTTAGTGATTGGAGGCTTTTTATCATAGAATCAATTTTCGAATTCATTATTGATCTATTCAAGGTTTCTATTTCTTCCTGGTGAAACCTTGGGAGATTCTGTGTTTCCAGGAATTCAGTTATTTCTTTTAGATTTTCTGGTTTGTATACATTCAGGTATTCATACTAGTCTCTGGGTTTGTTTGTTTTTTGTTTGTTTGTTTGTTTTTTATGTTTTTCTGTGGGGCCAGTGATAAGGTCTCATTTTTCATTTCTAATTGTGTTTATTTGTATCTTCTTTGCTTTTTTAAATTAGACTAGCTAACTGTATATAAATCTTATTCTTTCAAAGAACCAAATTTTGGTTTTGTTTATATTTTGTGTGGATTTTTTGCACCTTAATTGCATTCAGTTCATCTCTAGTTATTTCGTTTCTTCTGCTAGCTTCATAGTTAGTTTGCTCTTGTTTTTCTAGTTCCTCTAGGTGTGATGTTAGATTGATAGTTTGAGATCTTTTTAATTTGTTGATATGGGTGTTGAGTGCTATAAACTTTCCTCTTAATACTGCTTTAACTGTGTCCCAGAGATTCTGATTTATTTTTCTTAGTTTCAAAAAATTTCTTGATTTATGCCCTAATTTTATTATTTACTCAAAAGTCATTAATTAGCCGGTTGCTTAATTTTTATGTAATTGTATAGTTTGGAGATATCTTCTTAGTATTTACTCCTATTTTTATTGTGCTGTGATCCTAGATTGTGATAGGTATAATTTTAGTTTTGTTGAATATTTTGTGAATTATTTTATGGCCAATCGTGTGGTAAATTTTAGAGTATATTCCAAGTGCAAATGCAAAGAATATATATTCTGTTGTTGAGTGGACTGTTATGTAGATGTTTGTTATGTCAATTTGGTGAAATGTTGAGTTTAGGTCCTGAATATCTTTGTTAGTTTTCTGCTTCAAGGCATTCAAGTTTTTGTGTTTACTGGTTTTTTTCTTTTTTTCCTTTTTTCCAAATCAGGAAACAACAGCAGGGCAATGAGTTAGTTCCAGTGCCCTATTTTAGTTCTGATACTCACTATAAATCCTTCTAGAAATAAACAGCAGGTCAGCCTCTAAGTTCTGATACTGAGCAGTGAAGGTTCAGTGTCACCAAAGAACACTTGCAAAAACTGGAAGAGGTGGCTGTCTCCTTAGATGTGCAGCATCCACATGAAGATGCAAAGAATACGAAAACTTGGGGAAATATGATACCATCTCTAGCATAGGAACCAGAAGAATTAAAGATCTATGAAATGTGAGACAGATTCAGAATTATCCTCTTAAAAAAGTTCATGGAGTCACAAGAAAATGCAGATATAAAACGAAGTAAAATTGAGAAAACAATCCAGGAACAATAAAAAATTTACCCAATAGCTAAGTGCAATTTTCAAAAACCAAACAAAAATTTTAGTAATAAAAAATGCAATAACCGAACAGAAAGACTTATTAGAATTTTAACAGATGACTTGATAAAACAGAGAAAATAATTAATAAGCCTCAAAGCAAAATATAAAATTAATCTGAGGGAAATAAAGAAAAAACATATAAAACAGAGTGAAGAAAACCTACAAGACTCATGGGAAACCATCAAGCAAACTGATAGGATTTGGCTTTTGTCCCCAGCCAAATCTCATCTTGAATTGTAATCCCCAAATCCCCACATGTCAAGGGAGGGATCTGGTGGGAGGTAATTGAACCATGGGAGTGGTTTCCACCATGCTATTCTTGTAATAGTGAGTGAGTTTTCACGAGATCTGATGGTTTTTTTAACCGGCTTACCCTTTCGCTTGGCTTGCATTCTTCTCTCTTCTAACACAAAGTGAAAAAGGATGTGTTTGCTTCCCCTTCTGCAGTGATGGTAAGTTTCTTGAGGCCTCTCTAGCCATGCAGACCTGTGAGTTAATTAGACCTTTTTCCTTTATAAATTATTATTATTTTTCCAAATCAGGAAACAACAGCAGAGCAATGAGTTAATTCCAGTGCCCTATTTTAGTTCGGGTATTCACTATAAATCTTTCTAGAAATAAACATCAGGCCAGCCTCTAAGTTCTGATACTGAGCAGTGAAGGTTCAACATCACCAAAGAACACTTGCAAAAACTGGAAGAGGTGGCTGTCTCCTTAGATGTGCGGCATCCACATGAAGATACAAGGAATACGAAAACTGGGGGAAATATGACACCATCAAATCTCCAGCATAGGAACCAGAAGAATTAAAGATCTATGAAATGTGAGACAAATTCAGAATTATCCTCTTAAAAAAGTTCATGGAGTCACAAGAAAATACAGATATAAAACGAAGTAAAATTGAGAAAACAATCCAGGAACAATAAGAAATTTACCCAATAACTACGTGCAATTTTCAAAAACCAAATAAAAATTTTAGGAATAAAAAATGCAATAATTGAACAGAAAGACTTATTAGAGTTTTAGCAGATGACTTGATAAAACAGAGAAAATAATTAACAAGCCTCAAAATAGTTAATAAGCCCAGTCTCAGGTATGTCCTTATAGCAGCGTGAGAATGAACAAATACAGTAAATAGGTACCACACAGAGTGGAGTGTTACTGTAAAAATACAGGAAAATGTGGAAGCGACTTTGGAACTGGGTAACAGGCTCTGCCTCTGCTGGAACAGTTTGGAAGGCTCAAAAGAAGACAAGAAAATGTGGGAAAGTTTAGAACTTCCTAGAGACTTGTTGAATGACTTTGACCAAAATGCCAATACTAATAAGAATAATCAAGTCCAGGCTGAGGTGGTCTAGGATGGAAATGAGAAACTTGTTGAGAACCGGAGTAATGGTGACTCTTGCTATGTAAAGAGACTGGTGGCATTTTGACCCTACCCTAGAGATCTATGGAACTTTGAACTTGAGAGAGATAATTTAGGTGAATTCTGGTGAAAATTTCTCAGTGGCATAGCGTTTAAGAGGAAGTAGAGCGTAAAAGTTTGAAAATTTTGAAGCCTAATAATTTGATAGAAAAGAAGACCCCATTTTCTGGGGTTAAATTCAAGCCAGCTGCAGAAATTTTTGTAAGTAATGAGGAGCTGAATGCTAATCACCGAGACAATGGGGAAAATGTCTTAAGGCCTGTCAGGGACCTTCACAGCAGCACCTCCCATCACAGGCCTGAAGACGTAGAAAGGAAACATGGTTTTGTGGGCAGGCCCAGGTTCCCCCTGCTTTGCAGCCTTGGGACATGGTGCCCTGCATCCCAGTTGCTTCAGCTTCAGATGTGGCTAAAAGGGGTCAACATACAGCTCAGGTTGTTGCTTCAGAGGGTGCAAGCTCCAAGCTTTGACAGCTTACATGAGGTGTTAGGCCTGCGGTTACACAGAAGTCAAGAACTGATGTTTGGAAACCTCCACCTAGATTTCAGAGGATATATAAAAAATACCTGGGTGTCCAGGCAGATGATTGCTGCAGGGTCAGAGCCCTCATGGAGAACTTCTGCTAGGGTAGTGCAGAAGGGAAACATGGGGTCAGAAACCTCACACAGAGTCCCCACTGGGGCACTGAGTAGTGGAGCTGTGAGAAGAGAGCCACTGTCCTCCAGAGCCCCGAATAGTAGATCCACTGACAGCATGTACCGTGCCCCTGGAAAAGCCACAGACACTCAATGCCACCACATGAAGGCAGCTGAGAGGGGGGCTGTACTCTGTAAAGCCAAAAGGGTGGCACTGCCCAAGGCCATGGGAGCCCACCTCTTACATCAGTGTAACCTGGATGTGAGCCATGGAGTCAAAGGAGATCATTTTGGAACTTTAAGATTTAATGACTACCTTATTGGATTTCAAACTTTCATGGGGCATCTAGACCCTTTGTTTTGTCTAATTTTTTCCATTTGGAACAGTTATATTTACCCAATGCCTATAACCTCATTGTGTCTAGGAAGTAACTAAGTAGCTTTCGATTTTTTTTGTTTGTTTGTTTTGTTTTGTTTTTAAAGGAGTCTCACTGTCACCAGGCTGGAGTGCAGGGGTGCGATCTTGGCTCACTGCAACCTCCCACTCCCTGGTTCAAGTGATTCTCCTGCCTCACCCTCCCAAGTATCTGGGATTCCAGGCATGCACCACCATGCCCAGCTAATTTTTATATTTTTAGTAGAGACAAAGTTTCACCACATTGGCCAGGATGGTCTCCATCTCCTGACCTCATGATCCGCCCACCTTGGCCTCCCAAAGTGCTGGGATTACATTCATGTGCCACCATGCCCAGCCAGTTGCTTTTGATTTTACAGGCTCATAGGTGGAAGGGACTTGCTTTGTCTCAGATGAGACTTTGGACTTTGAATTTTGGGTTAATGTTGGTGTGGGCTAAGATTTTGGGGGATTGTTACAAATGGCATGATTGCGTTTTGAAATGTGAAGTCATGAGATTAGTGATGGGACAGGGTCAGAATATCGTTTGGCTGTGTCCCCACCCAAATCTCATCTTGATTCATAATTGCATAATCCCCACGTGTCATGGAAGGGATCTGGTAGGAGGCAATTTAATCATGGGGACAGTTTCCCCCATGCTATTCTCAAGATAGTGAGTAAGTTCTCACGAGATCTGATGGTTTTATGAGGGGATTCCCCCTTTACTTGGCTGTCATTCTTCTCTCTCCTGCTGCCATGTGAAGAAGGACACATTTGCTTCCCATTCTGTCATGATTGCAAGTTTTCTGAAGCCTCACCAGCCGTACAGAACTGTTTCCTTTATAAGTTACCTAGTCTCAAGTATATCCTTATAGCAACATAAGAATGGACCAATACACAGAATAACCTTCACATAATACAAATTTCTTAATGAGATGAGAGAGAAAAGCATATTTAAGGAAATAATTGCTGAATATTGCCCAAATCTGGATAAAGATGACACTATTCAGGTACAGAAGGCTCAGAGGTCACTAGTTAAATTCAGCCCACAGACAAATCTCCAGGACACATTATAATCAAATTAGAAAAAAATTGAAGAAAAAAACAGAATACTTAAAGGAACAAAGCAAAGGAACATCACATTTAATGGAGCTCCAATAGAGTTTTCAGTGGATTTCTCAGCAGAAACCCAGTAGCTGAGAAGAAACTGTAATGTTATATTCAAAATACTAAAGAAAAAAAGTCAATCAAAAACACTGTAGCCAGCAAAGCTAACCTTCATACACAGAGAGATAAAGCCTTTCCCACATAAACAAAAGCTGAGGGAATTTATCAATAGCAGACCTGTCTTAGAAGAACTGCTAAAGGGAGTTCTTTAATCTGAAATAAATGGACACTAACATTTAGCAAGAAAATAACTAACGGTATTAGATTTACTGACAAAAGAAAGAAAAAAGAAAAATTCAGAATACCTTAATATTGTCATTGAGTAAGTAAATCATATATATTTGCAGTATGAAGACTGAAAGACAAAACCACTAAAATTAATAACTATGCCAATTAGTCAAGAGAGAGGCAATATAAAAAGATATAAATTGAAATAGCCATACATCAAAATGTTGGGGAGATAATGTTGTAATGTACAGTTTGATTTTATTACTTTGCTTTGTGATCAAAATTAAGCTATTATCAGTTAAAAATAACCTGTTATAACTATATTTTGTGTAAGTCTTGTGGTAACCACAAATCAAAAACTTCTAACAGATACACTTAAAATAAATAACATGGAATCAAAACATATGACTAGAGAGCATTGCATAACTCTAATGAAGGTAGTAAGAGAGAAAAATAAAAGAAAGGATTTTTAAAAAAGTAACATGGTGGCAGTAGTACACCCTTACTTATCAATAACAACCTTGATTCTAAATCAAAGTTTGCCTGGATTAAATTTTCCAATTAACAGACATAGAGTGGAGGCATGAAAGTAAAAGACCGAATTAATGCTGTATTCAAGAAACTCATAACACCAATAATGATATGCATAGGCTGAAAGTGTAGAGATGTAAAAAGATATTGCATGCAAATTCAAACCAAAATAATCAGGCATCACTATACTTAGAAAAAAGAGACTTTAAGTGAAGAATGGTAAAAAGAAAAGAAAAAGAATTCCATTACACAATTGTAAAAAGATCAGTACAGCAAGACAATATCACAATAGCTACAGAATACACATTTTTCTTAATAGCACAGTGAAACATTCTCCTAGACAGACCATATGTACAGTGACAAAATAAGTCCTATCAAATTTGTTTTTCCTGAGATGAGGTCTCACTCTAATTATGACTCACTGCAGCCCTGAACTCCTGAACTCAAGCAAGCTTCCTGCTTCAGGTTCCCAAGTAGCGGGGACTGCAGCATGCAGTACTACATGTGATTAATATATATTTTTTAAATTTTTGTACAGATGGGGTCTCTCTTCGTTGCCCAGACTGATCTCAAGCTTCTGACCTCAAGTGATTCTCCTACCTTGGCATCCCAAACTGTTGGGATTACAGGCATGAACCACTGCACCCAGCCCAAATTTCACAGAACGTTCCATCCAGTAGCTGCAGAATACACATTCTTCTTAACAGCACAATGGAACATACTCCAAGACAGATCAGATGTTCAGTCACAAATTAAGTCCTATTACATTTGTTTTTTTTGTTTTGTTTTGTTTTGTTTGAGATGAGGTCTCACTTTGTTATCCAGGCTGGAGCACAGTGGCAAGATTATGGCTTATGGCAGTCCTGAACTACTGGGCTCCGATTACAAGCATGAGCTGCCACACCCAGCTCAAATCCTTTAAACATTGGAAGTATGTCAAGTATCTGTTCTGACCACAATGGAATAAAACCAGAAATCAATAACAGAAGGAACACTGGAAACTGTACAAATTCATAAAAATTAAGCAACATGTTCCTAAACAATAAATGTGTCAATAAAGAAATTAAAAATGAAATTTAAAAATTCTTTGGGACAAATGAAAGTGAAAACACAACATATCAAAACCTATGGGATACAGCAAAAGTGATTCTAAGAAGAAAGTTTATAGCAAACAGAAACCTATATCAAAAAAGTATAAAGACTTCAAATAAACAACATAACAATGCACCTCTAAGGATAAGAAAAGCAAGAATAAACCAAACCCAAAATTAGCAGAAGAAAAGCAAGGCTAAATGGAACATATCTGTAGTCCCAGCTACTCAGGAGCCTGAGGCAGGAAGATTATGAGTTCAGGCCTAGCCTAGGCAAAATAGGAAGAATCTGACTCAAAAACAAAACAAAAAAAAGCTAGTAGAAAGAAAGAAATAACAGATATCAGGATAGATATACAAATAAAATAGAGAATAAAAAACAATAAAACAGATAAATAAAACAAAGTTTTTTTAAAAAAGAGAAACAAAATTGAAAAATTTTAGCTAGACTATGGAAAAAAAGAATAAATAAAATTAGACACAAAAAAGTAGATATGACAACTGATACCCAGAAATAAAAAGGATTATTAGAGACTACTATGAACAACTATGCACGATGAATTGGAAAATCTAGAGAAAATGGACAAATTCCTGTATACATACAACCTACCAAGACTCAATTATAAAATATAGAATATCTGAATAGACCAAGAGTGCGAAATAAGATTGGAATAGTAATAAAACATCTCTTCCCAGAGTAAAATACAGGAACTGGTGGTTTCTGTATTAGTTGGTTTTCACACAGCTATAAAGAACTGAGACAGGGTAATTTATAAAGAAAAGAGTTTTAATTGAATCACAGTTCTGCATGACTGGAGATGCCTCAGGAAACTTACAATCATGGTGGAAGGCATAGGGGAAGCAAGCAACGTCTTACTTGGTGGCAGGAGAGAGAAAGAAATGGGGGAAACTGTCATACACTTTAAACCATCAGATCTCATGAGAACTCACTCATTATCATGAGAGTATCACGAGAAAAACTGCCACCATAATCTAATCACCTCCCACCAGGTCCCTCCTTTGATACGTGGGGATTACAATTTAGGAGGAGATTTGGGTGGGGACAGACAACCAAACCATATAAGAGTCATTCATGAATGCTATCAAACATTTAAAGAACTAATATAAATTCTACTCAAACTAATTCAAAAAATTGAAGGAAGTGGAGAGAATATTTGCAAACTCATTCTAGGAGGCCAGTATTACTCTCATACCAAAACCAGACAAGGTCACAAAAACAAAAAAAATAATAAAATAAAACTATGTGGAAAAAATCTCTGATGAACATAAATGCAAAAATCGTCACCAAAATACTAGCAAACTGAATTCAACAATACATTAAAAAGATCATTTCATCATAATCAAGTGGGATACATCCCAGGGATGCAATATGTTTCAACAAATGCAAATCAATAAATAAGATACATCACATTAACTAATTAAAACCCAAAAACTATGTGATCATTTCAATAGATGTTGAAAATATGTCCAATAAAATTCAACATATTTTTATGATAAAAGCTCTCAACAGATTGCATATAGAAGGAACATACCTCAAAACAATAAATGCCACACATTACAAACCCACAGCTAACATCATATTGAATGAGGAAAAACTGAAATCCTTTAGGATACGGAATAAAATAAGGATGCCCACTCTTACCACTTTCATTCAGCATTGTATGGGAAGTCTTAGCCAGAGCAATTAGGGAAGAGAAAGAGATAGAGGCATCCAAGTTGGAAAGAAAGAAGTCAAATTATCCTTATTTGCAGATGATATGATCCTATATTTAGAAAAACCTAAAGACTCCACCAAAAAAAAATGTTAGAATTAATAAACAAATTCAGTAAAGGTTCAGGATACAAAATCAACACACAAAATCAGCAGCATTTCTATATCCCAACAGTAAACAATCTGAAAAACAAATGATGAAAGCAATTCCATTTATAATACTACAAAAATAAAATTAAATTAAATACCAAGGAATAAACTTAACCAAAGAAGTGAAAGAAATCTACAATAAAAAACTATAAAATAATAATGAAAAAAAAATTCAAGAAGACATAAAAAAGTGAAAAGATAAACTATGCTCATTGTTTAAAATAATTAATATTGTTTAAATGTGCATAGTGCCCAAAGCAATTTACAGGTTTCATGCAGTTTGTATCAAAATACAAATGATATTTTCACAGATGTAAGAAACAAATCTTAAAATGTTGATGGAGCAAAAAGATCCCAAATAGCCAGAGCAAATCTTAGCAAAAAGAACAAAGCTGGAGGAATCACACTATCAGACTTGAAATACACTACAGAGCTATAGTAACCAAAACAGCATGGTATTGGTATAGAACCAGACATATTGACTAATGGAGCCACATACAGAACCCAGAAATGAATCTACACATTTACAGCCAACTCATTTTAAACAGAGGCATTGAGAACATACATTGGGGAAAGGATAGTCTCTTTAATAAATGGTGGTGGGAAACTAACTAGATATCTATATGCAGAAAAATGTAACTAGATCCTTATTTCTCACCATTTACACAAATCAAATCAAAATGGATTCAAGACTTGAAATGAAACTCCTAGAAAAAGACATTAGGAAAGTATTTCAGGACAGTGGTCTGTTAAAAGACTATGTAAGTAAGGCTTCAAAAACACAGACAACAAAAGTAAAAATAGACAAATGGAATTACATCAAGCCAAAAAATGTCTACACAGCAAAGGAAATAACCAACAGAATGAAGAGACAACCTACAGAATAGGAGAAAATATCTGCAAACTATTCTTCTGACAAGGCACGAATAAGAAGAATATATAAAAAATTCAAACAACTCAATAGCAACAAAAATAAATAATCCAATAAAAATATGGTCAAGTAACCTGAATAGACATGCCACAAAAGAAGTCATATAAATTGCCAATGGGTATATGAAAAATGCTCAACATTACTAATCAATGGAGAAATGAAAAATCAAAACCACAATGAGATGTTGTCTCACACATGTTAGAATGGCTGTTATCAAAAAGAGAAAAAGTACAAAAAAGGATGTAGAATAAAGAAAACCTTATACACAATTGATGGGAAAGTAAATTGGTGCAGTCATTATAGAAATAAAATGGACACACTTACAAAAATTAAAAATAAAATTACTATATGATCTAGCAACTCCATTTCTTGGTATATATCCAAAAAAATGGAAGATAGAACTGCAAGAAGAGATCTGCATTCCCATGTTCATTACAGCATTATTCAGAGTAGCCAAGATACGGAAACAATCTCAATGTCTTTTGATGAATGAATAAATAAATAAATGTGGTAAATATACACAATGGAATGTTATTTAGACTTTCAAAGGAAGAATATAGTGCCATTTGCAACAGCATGGATGGACATGTAGGACATTATGCTAAGTGAAATAAGCAAGATACAAAAAAAAATACAGCAAAATCTCACGTACATGTAGAATCTAAAATAGTCAAACTCATAATAGCATAGGGAAGATTAGTAGTTTCCAGGGTCTGGGTGCAGGGACACGAAATGAGGTAGTGTTGACCAAAAGGTACAAAATTTCAGTTACGCAATATTAGTAAGTTCTGGAGACCTAAGGCACAGCATGGTGGCAATAGTTAATACAGTATTGTATATTTGAAATTTGCTAAGAGACTAGATCTTAAATTAAATCTTGGCGCACACACACACACAAACACACATATGGTAACTGTAGAGGTGACAGACACATTAATTAACTGGATTTTGGTGTTCATTTCACATTATATCTGTATATCAAAACATCAAGTTGTATACCTTTAATATATACAACTTTTTATATGTCAGTGATATCTCTATAGAGCTTTTTTTTAAAAAAAGAAAAGATTTATTGGTCTATATATTGGTATTTATCAATTTTACAATTCAAAAAATGAAAGATAAACTTTAAATGTTACCTATAATAGCTGGCTCCCTATAGGATGTTAGTTATTAGACTATAATTAAGGCTTTCTAACCCTGAGGACACACTTAAATTAATAACGGTAACTTTCATATAACAGCAGTTCAAGGCCCCCCGACTTTCAAAGATTAATTTAATCGCTCTGGATGGGACTCAGGCGTAGTATTTTTTTAAGTCTCGGAGGTGTTCCTTACATGGAACATAGACTGGGAATCACTGGTTTGTGTTGTCATTCACCAGCTCCTCATTGTGCATTACAATCATCTGAAAAGCTTTGGAAAATCTCCATTCCCTGGCCCCAAAACAGAGCAGTTGTCATGAGAAAGTTTGGAGTTCCTCCAGGAAAACTTCGGGTTTCCTGTGATTAAATAACTCAAATACTTTGCCTTCCAAATTTTTGCAATCTCACTTCCTGCAATGCATTCATTACTGTTTCCTGTGCTCCAGTTTAGAAAAGGGACGATCCTTATTCCTGAAATTTTCCTTCAGTTAGGATGTAAGACAACACATGGCTTGAGGGACAGAGGTCACGAGAAGAAAACAAGGTAAAATCAAGAACATGGGTGTAGAATTTAAAGCCCAAATAAAATTAGGAAAAATTGCAAATGTAATAGAGCTATTATTCCTGATCATTTACTATGTGCCAACACAGTTCTAAGTATGTTACATGTATTATGTTATTTCAACATATCAACAGTCTACAATGTAGGTATTTTTCTTATATCCATTTTAGAGATTAAACATCAATGCATAAAGAAAGAAAAGTACTAATGATGGGGCTTGGACAGAGCTAGCAGTCTGGCTCTCGAGCCCTGAGTCAAACCCTGAAGTTTGGCATGAGATCCTGCTTTCTTAACCCCTAGACTACTGTCTAGCACAGAGTCTGCGGTGTCAGAACTGTATTCATAATAGTATTAGCATTGCTATTTGCCTTTTTCATTCTCATAAGTATGCAGTGGAATTTTTCACTGTATATTTAGAAGGTTGACATAATTCAGTGAACTAACATATTTCCCATATACAATGCACAATGTTACAAAATCACACTTGAGTAAAAGATGAATTCAAAGTGCAAAATAGACCAATGGATTCTATTGTAACAAAGCACAAAAGTTCATTGATAAGAGTTGCAGATTCCACACTACAATGAATCTTTAAGAATTTAGCACGCATTGAATTTTGGTGTGGAATTAAAGAATATCCACGATTAATTGAAACAGTTATGGAAATGCTCTTTTCAAATGTATTTAATTGTATGAGGATATTTAAATTTTTTATCAAAAATATTCCCAGATATTATACTGTATAGAGATAACAGAAGATTTTTAACTTGGAGTTTCTTCTTTGGCCTTTAAAATAGCTAATGATAGAGATAAACATATTTTACTACTCTGTTTATTCCAGGAGTACTTACTCTGAAAGTCTTGGAAATATATACATCCTTCATCCTTTGTGATGATAAAAAGTAATTTATGCTGCATTCTTTATCTAAGGGTTATACTTTATTCTCGCCCTTTGCTAGATTCCTTAACTGTTAATGGGCTGATTGTGTGCTCCAAGTTCCTATGTGGAAGCCCTAAATTCCAGTATCGCAGAATGTGACTGCATTTGAAGACAGTGCCTTAAAAGAGGTGATTAATTTAAAATGAAGTCAATAGAGTGAGCTCTAATCCAATCCGACTGCGGTCCTTATAAGAAGAGAAAATTTGGATGCAGAAGTGAGGAGAGAGGCTTCAGAAGAAACCAAACTGCCAAATCCTTGATCTTTGCTCCCAATCTCACCCATCACTGTAAGAAAAGAAATTCTGTTACTTAAGCCACACAGTCTGTGGTATTTTGCTATGGAAGCCCTAGCAAATTAATATGCCAACCTAAAATATTTGATTGATATAAAATGTATTATTTTCTAAAGAAAATTTGTGTGTGGTGGGGGGATGGGGTGTACTTTCCACACTAGTATTCGTGGCAGCTCTTATACGCGCATTTAATATCTCACGAGTTTACAACATGTTTTTATAAACACCTGGGTTTCCCACCTCAGCTTAAAAATTAAGATATTACAAATACAAATGAAGTGTTGAATGGCTTTGACCAAAATGCTGATAGTGATATGAATAATGAAGTCCAGGCTGAGGTGGTCTCAGGTGGAGATGAGAAACTTGTTGGGAACTGAAGTAAAGGTCACTTTTGCTATGCAAAGAGACTGGCAACATTTTTCCCCTGCCCTGGAGATTTCTGGAACTTTGAACTTGAGAGAGATGATGTAGGGTATCTGGTGGAAAAAATTTCTAAGTGGCAAAGCATTCAAGAGAAAGCAGAGCATAAAAGTTTGGAAAATTTGAAGCCTGATGATGTGATAGGAAAAAAAAAAAAAAAAAAAAAACCTTTTCTAGAGAGAAATTCAAGCTTGTTGCAGAAATTTACATAAGTAACAAGGAGCCAAATGTTAACCGCCAAGACAATGGGTAAAATGTCTCCAGGGCATGTAAGAAACCTTTACAGCAGCCCCTCCCATCACAGGCCCAGAGGCCTAGGAGTGAAAAATTGTTTCTTGGACTGGGCCCACGGCCCCCCAGCTCAATGCAGCCTAGGCACCCGGTTCCCGGTATCCCAGCTGCTTCAGCTCCAGTCATGGATAAAAGGGGCCAATATACAGCTCAGGCCATTGCTTCAGCGGGTGCAAGCCCCAAACTTTGGTGGCATACATGTGGTGCCAGGCCTGCAGGTACACGGAAGTCAAGAATTGAGGTTTGGGTAACCTCAATTTCAGCGGGTGTATGGAAATGCCTGAATGTCCAGGCAGAAGTTTGCCACAGAGGCAGTACCCTCGTGGAGAACCTCTGCTATGGCAGTGTGGAAGTGAAATGTAGGGTCAGAGTCCCCACAGAGAGTTCCTACTAGGGGGCTGCCTATTGGAGCTATGAGAAGAGGGCCACTGTCCTCCAGATCCCCAGAATGATAGATCCACTGATAGCTCGCACCATGTACCTGGAAAAACTACAGACAGTCATTGCTAGCCCATGAAAGGAGTTGAGAGGAAGGCTGTACCCTGCAAAGCAACAGGAGTGGAGCTGCCCAAGGCCATGAAAACCCACCTCTTGCATCAGTGTGACCTGGATGTGAGACATGGAGTCAAAAGAAATCATTCTGAAACTTTCACGTTTAATGACTGCCCTATTGTATTTCGGACTTGCATAAAGCTGTAGCCTTTTTGTTTTTACCAATCTCTCTCATTTGGAACAGGTGTATTTACCCAATGCCTGTAACCATTGTATCTAGGAAGTAATTAACTTGCTCTTGATTTTACAGGCTCATAGGCTGAAGGGACTTGCTTTGTCTCAGATGAGACTTTGGACTTGGACTTTTGAGTTAATGCTGGAATGAGTTAAGGCTTTGGAGAAAGGCATGATTGTGTTTTGAAATGTGAAGACATGCAGTTTGGGAGGGTCCAGGGACTGAATGATATGGTTTGGCTATGTCCCCACCCAAATCTCATCTTGAATTGTAGTTCCCATATTCCCCACGTGTTCTGGGAAGGACCTGGTGGGAGGTAATTTAATCGTGGAGGTGGTTATCCTCATGCTGCTCTCGTGATAGTGACTGAGTTCTCACAAGATCTGATGGCTTTACAAGTGGCTTTCCCCCACCTTTGCTCAGCATTTCTCCTGCCATTATGTGAAAAAGTACATGTTTGCTTCCCTTTCTGCCATTATTGTAAGTTTCCTGAGGCATCCTCAGCCATGCAGAACTGTGGGTCAATTAAACCTGTTTCCTTTCTAAATTACCCAGTCTTGGGTAGTTCGTTATAGCAGCATGAGAACAGACTAATACAAATGTCCTGGAGTTTTTCACCAATGTTTTCTTGCAGCAGTTTCATAGTTTGAGGTGTTAGATTCAAGTCTTTCCTCCATTTTGACTTTACTTTTGTATATGGTGGGGGATGAGGGTCTAGTTTCATTTTTCTGCATAAGAATATTCGGTTTTCCCAGCACCATTTATTGAAGAGACTATCTTTTCCCCAGTGTATATTCTTGGCACCTTTGTCAAAAATTAGTTCACTGCAGGTGTGCAGATTTGCTTCTGGATTCTTTATTGTGTTCCATAAGTCTATGTATCTGTTTTTATGCCTCTACTGTGGTATTTTGGTTACTATAGCTCTGTAGCATAATTTGAAGTCAGATGATGTGATTCCTCCAATTTTATTTTTCTTTTTGCTCAAGATAGCTTTGGCTATTCTGGGTCTTTTGTCATTTCTATAAATTTCCATTTTTTTTTTTTTTAATTTCTGTGAAGAATGTCATTGGTATTTTGATAGAGATTACATTCAATCTGTAGTTTGGGGTAGTAAGAATATTTTAACAGTATTTATTTTTCCAATTCATCAGCATAAAATATTTTCTCATTTTTTGGTGTTTCTCTTCAGTTTCTTTCATCAGTGTTTTAGAGTTTTCATTGTTGAGATCTTTTACTTCTTTGGTTAACTCTTAGGTATTTAATTTTACATGTGTCTATTGTATATGGGATTACTTTTTTTATTTCTTTTTCACATTGTTCCCTGTTGGCATATAGAAATGCTACTGAATTTTGCGTTTTGATTTTCTATCCTGCAACTTTTCTCAGTTTGTTTATCAGTTCTAACAATTTTCCTGCAAAGTCTTATAGGTTTTTTTCCTAAAATAAGATCATATCATCTGCAAACAAGGATAATTTGATCTTTCTTTCCATTTAGGATGCCCTTCCTGTCTTTCTCTTGTCTGAATGCTCTAGCTTGAACTTTTACTGACTCTCTGGTCATTCAGAAGCATATTTTTAAATTTCCAAGTATTTGTATAGTTTCCAAAATTTCTCTTGCTATTAATTTCTAGTTTTATTCCATGGTGATCAGAGAAGATGCTTGATATTATTTCATTTTTTAAAATATTTTAAGACTTGCTTTGTGACCTAGTATATCATCTATCCTTGAAAACGATCCATGTGCTGAAAAAAACAATGTGTATTCTGTAGGTCTTGGAAGAAATGTTCCATAAATATCTATTAGATTCATTTGGTCTACAGTGCAGATCAAGTCTGATGTTTCTTTGTTGATTTTCTGTCTGGAAGAAATGTTCAATGTTAAACATAAAATGTTTTCAGTTATTATTTTTTGGAGGCCTATCTTTCTCATTAGCTCTAAAAATAATTTCTTTATATATCTGGGTGTTCTCATATTGAGTGTATATATATTTAAAATTGTTATATCTTCTTGCTGAATTGACCCCTTTGTCATTATATGGTGACGGTCTTTGTAGCTTCTTAAATTTTTTGTCTTGAAATCTATTCTGTCTGATATTTGTATAGTGACTCCTGCTCTCTTTTGGTTTCCATTGACATGGAATATCTGTTTCTATCCCTTTATTTTCAGTCTATGTGTATCTTTACAGGTGAAGTGTTTTTTCCTGCAGGCAACAAATAAATAGGCCTTGTTTTTTCCATGCATTTAGCCAGTTTCTATCTTTTGTTTAAAGAGTTTAGTCCATTTACATTCCAGTTATTATTGATAAGAAGTACTCCTGCCATTTTGTTATTTGTTTTCTGGTTGTTGTATGGTCTTCTCTTCCTTCTGTCTTTCCTTCATGTCTTCCTCTAGTGAAGGTAATTTTCTCTGGTAACATTATTTAGTTTCTTCCTCTTTATTTTTTCTGTATCCATTGTATGGCTTTTGGCTTTAGGTTACCATGAGACTTGCAAATACTATCTTATAACCCATTATTTTATTCTGATAACAACTTAATATTATTTGCATAAACAAACAAGTAAAAAGAAAACTAATAAAAACTCTATGCCTTAACTTTATCCCCCAACTTTTTAACTTTTCATTTTTTCTATTCATATCTTACTGTACTACTGTGTCCTGAAAAATGGTTGTAGTTCTTTATTATTATTGTTTCATGGTTTAGTTTTTCTACTTATGATAACAGTAGTTTATACACCACAGTTACAGTGTTATAATATTCTGTATTTTTCTGTGTACTTACTATTACTAATGAGTTTTGTAACTTCAGGTGATTCTTTATTGCTCATTAATATTCTTTTCTTTCTGGTTGAAGTATTCCCTTTAGCGTTTCTTGTAGGACAGGTCTGGCATTGATGAAATCCCTCAGCTTTTTTTTTTGTCTGGGAAAGTCTGTTTCTCCTTCATGTTTGAAGGACATTTTCACTGGATAAACTATTCTGGGGTGAAAGTTATTTTATATTAGTGCTTTAAATATGTCATGCCACTCTATCCTGGCTTGTAAGGTTTCCACTGAAAAGTCTGCTGCCAGACATATTGCAGCACCATTGTATGTTATTTTTTTCTTTGCTCTTGCTGCTTTTAGAACCCTTTCTTTATCCTTTACCTTTGGAAGTTTGATTACCAAATGCCTTGAGGTAGTCGTCTTTGGGTTTATTCTGCTCGGTGTTCTATAACCTTGTACCTAGATATTGATATCTTTCTCTAGGTTTGGGGATTTCTCTGTTATTATCATTTTAAAGAAACTTTCCACCCCTGTCTCTTTCTCTACTTCCTCTTTCAGTCCAATACCTCTTAGATTTGCCCTTTTGAGGCTATTTTTTAGAACCTGTAGGCAAACTTCATTGTTTTTCATTATTTTTTCTTTTGTCTCCTCTGTGTGTTTTCAGATAGCATGTCTTCAAGCTCACTGTTTTTTCTGCTTGATCCATTCTGCTAATAAAGGAATCAGAAGCAGTTTTCAGTATGCCAGTTGCATTTTTCTGATCTAGAATTTGTGATTGATTCTATTTAATTATTTCTATCTCTTTGTTAAATTTATGTAATGGAATTCTGAATTCCTTCTCTATGTAATATTGAATTTCTTTGAGTTTCCTCAACACAGCTATTTTGAAATCTCTGTCTAAAAGATGTCATATCTCTGTTTGTCTAAGATTGGTCCCTAGCAGTTTATTGAGTTCATTTGGTGAGGTCATGCTTTCCTGGGTGATGTTGATGCTAGTAGATGTTGTTTGGTGTCTGAGCATTGATGTTAGGTATTTATTGTAGCCTTCTTTATATAGGCTTATTTGTAGCTCTCTTTCTTGAGAAGGCTCTCCAGATATTTGAAAGAACTTGGGTGTTATGATGTAAGCTGTATCTTTAGGGAGCACTGCAAGCCCAGTAAAGTTGTAGTTCTTGCTGACTTGTGGAAGCACCACCCTGATGGTCTAGGAGATTCAGAAGAATTCCCTGGAATATCAGAGACTCTTGTTGTCTTCTGTTACTTTCTCCCAAACATACAGAGTCTCTCTTTCTGTTCTGAGCCACCGAAAGCTGGGGATGGAGTGACACAAGCACCCCCGTGGCCACCAATACTATAACTGTGCTGGGTCAGACTTGATGGAAATGTCAGTCAGGTCTGTGTTCTTCCCTTCAGGGCTGTGAGGTTGCCCAGGCTCTCATTAAATTCAGAAGTGCTGACCAGGAGTCATGGACTATAGTCAAAATCCTTACAAGTAAGTCTACCTGGTGTTCTATTGTGTTGCAGCCAAGCTGGCACTCAAACCACAAGACGCAGTCCTTCACATGCTTCCCTTCCTTCTCCAAAGGCAGACGAGCTTTACCCCGTAGCCACTGTGCTACTCCAGGCCACAGGGCTACTGCCAGCCTACCACTGATATTCTTTTAAACCCCAAAGGCTCTTAAATCAGCTTGTCTTGAATGCTGCCTGGCCTGGGACTCACCCTTCAGGACAGTGGACTCCTCTCTGACCCACACTGGCCAGAAATGCCATCCAAGGGTCAAGTCCTGGAAATGGGGACCCCAAGTGCCCACTTGGCACTCTATCCCTCTGTGGTTGTGCTGGCACCTAAGGTGCAAACAACAACAACAACAAAAAAAAAACTTTTACTTTTTTTTTCTGCTTTTCTCAAGTAGAAGGAGTTTTTCTCATAGCCACCACAGCTAGTGATGTGTGAGTCTTACCCAAAGCCAGCAAGTCTCAGAGGCTCACCCAAGGCCCTCGATGTAATACCTGGGTATGGCTACTGCTTATTCAACACCCAAGGACCCTTCAGTTAGTAGGTAATTAATGCTGCCAGGACTGGGTCCTTTCCTTCATGGCAGTGGGTTCCCTTCTGGCCAGAGTGTGTCTACAAATGTTATCTAGGAGCTAGGGCCTGGAATGGGGGCCTCATGACTCTGACTGATACCCTATCCTGCTTTGGCTGAGCCAGTATCCTAGATGCAAGACAAAGCCCTCCCGACTCTCCCCTCTCTTCTCCTCAAGCAGAAGGCAGAGATCTGTTTTGGAGCCATGAGCTGTGCAGCCTGGGGTTAGGGGAGGGGTGATGCCAGCACTCCCTTGGCTGCCCAAGCTAGTGTGTCACATGTCCCCTCAGTCCAGGCTCTCTGGGCCTAGTTCAGCACTGGGACTCACCTAAGAGTTGCAGTCCTTATGGCCTAGACTACCTTTCAAGTTTACTTGGAGACACAGAGTGCTATAGTCCTTGGTTGCAAGGTTTGTGGGCACTCAAGTTCAGACCATTGCTATTGGTAATTCCCATCTGGCTAGGGCTGGTTTAAACACTCCCTTCATGGGCCAGCATCAGCTGAGTTTAGTCTGGTTTTCCTTTCTTCTCTAACAAGACAACTTGAGTTCAATGCCTTGCATTGCCATGTTCTCCCTCCCCTGGAGCACAGAGATGCTCTCTGCGCCACACCACTGCTGCCATGGGTAGAGGAAGAGGGTGGCACTGGAGATTTGGGGATCTTTTTCCTATCTCTTCAGTGCCTCTTTCAGCTATGTGAAGTTAAAACCAGATACTGTGAATGTTCACCTGACTTTGCATTCTTATGAAATTGTTGTTAACTTGGTGTCCTTGCAGCGGGGATAATCAGTGGAGTTTGCTATTTTGCCATCTTGTTCTGCCTCTCCTAAGGCATATTTCTGTACCATCGAATACTCAAGCTTTTAGTAGAAAAATGTTGGGAAAAAATTGGAGGGATTGATGAAGTATCCTTAATTTAAGTAGGCCTAACAAATGCCTGATTCATGGAACATGTTTTATTTTAAAGTTATGTCCCATATAAATGGAGTCTAAAACATTAATATTTTACAAACAGTATTGGTATGGGGGTGAGATCTCTACTGTTTAAAAGTTATTCATTTTCCTCAAGAGTAAAAAGTATTAAATGAGTTATCCACAAGAATGTAGAATGTGTTTGGGTAATGAAGGCTCGACCCTTATGAATGGATTAATGCCATTCTGAAAGGACTTGATTCTCCCAGCCTTTAGAAATGGAAGAAACACATTTCTGATTATTATAAATTACCTTGTCTCAGGTATTTTATTATAGCAGTACAAATGACCTGAGACAGGGGCAGAACCCAAGAAGGGTGTGTCCTAGATTTCATATCAGTTCAAGGTTAACAATGTAGTGAGAGTATGGCCAATCTGGAGTAAGGTTTCAGTTACAGCTAAATCTGTGCAAGTCCTGCCCCTACAGACCATGCAATTGAGTCATCAACCACACCCTGCTGGTGTTATTATGGAAAATCTTTGAGAACTGAGGCCAAGAGTATTTAGAGGTATAGTCAAATATGAACTAATTGTTTCTCCTTGGGAGGAGTTTGTTCCACGGATTAAGGGAGAAACAGCAAAGAAGGAATTTGCAATATGTAAAGTTTTTTGACCTGCATACTCAAAAGAGTTTGTAAGCTTCTTGTTTCTCCTGCTGCTAACTCAAGTCAGAACCAGTGCAGTTAATAAATCATGTCATGCATGTTCATTCTACCTTGTTCCACCAAATGGGAAAATGGAGACCTGGGAAAAGATGGAAGTTTATTTCCTGGTAACTGTGATTAGAGGCAGCCATAGCAGCCTTTAATTAGATTGCTTTCCTTGTCCTTTCTGTTTACCAGGAGCGTCAGTCACCGGTAGATTAGGTGGAAGGGGAACAGAGGATCTCAGTTAATGCAGGTCATTAAAAAGAAAAAAATAACGTGATTCTGATTTGGATAAATTGTGTTCATTGGGTCAATTTCCAATTTGAGGCTCAATAGTAAGTATATACCCCGAAGATCTCATGACTCAAGCAGCCCTGGCTGATTTCCTGCTTGTTTTTTAATTCGCTATTATGTATACAATATCACCCTCTGCCTTCTTAAGAAAATAATGTCAAGCTCCCACAGAGAAACTCCTCATGTGGGTAGGAGCCAAATTGGAATAAAGTAACCCCCATGCTAAATCTCCCATCTGTGTGCTCGTATATCTTTGAGAGCTTTGTTTCAGGACTCATATTAATTAGTGAACTGAACCAGTTAACTTAGGCTCATCCACCTGAGACTGTGAAAGTAAAAAAATGCACGGGGCAGTGTAAGATATCGGGAAGTGACGGGGGAAGGCAGAGGAACTGACAGCAATGCCCAGTCTAATGTTTCTCAAAAACAATCAGAAAAACAAGCAAACTACTTTGCTGGCCAAATCCTAACTTGTAGTTTGGCGTGATTAAACACAAAAGTCTCCATTTGTAACCATATATAGTGTCGTCCCTATGCACTACTTTTTAGAGGCAAACATCTTATTAATAAAAATTAAGAACTTAAAACAGTTTATTATATGTAGAAGTATTACATCATGATCAAAGTGGGGACTATGAAAACACTCAATTAGACTTACATTCCAGCTCTGCCAATTATTAGCTCTGTACCTCAGCTTTCTCTTACCACGTCTATGTTTTGGGCAAGTTGTTTAACCTCCCTATACCCCAGTTTTTCCATCTGTAAAATGGAAAAACTATTTACCTATATAAATTGTGAGAATTACATGTTTATTATATGTAAGGTGCTTAGAATCACACCTGGCATATAGAGAGCAAGCACTACAAATGTATTAGTTATTATTATATTACTTTTTCTTTTTAAAGTGAAATTCTATTGTTAATTTGATATTTGAGATTCATATCAGACCTGTATGATTTAATATTTGAAAAGCAATTCAATTGCATTGCCTTTTAAAAAAATACTTAAAACGTAATTTCTATTTCAATTTTGAATTAAGAGAAATAGAACAAACGTATTCATTACAACTAACCCTTAAGCTAAGGATCTCCCACAGCAGTGACTGTCAAATTTAATTGTACATCAGAATCACTTGGAGCATTGTTCAACTACAAACTTCTGGGCCCATCCTCATAGTTTGTCATTCAATATGCTTAGGGTAGAGCCTAAAATATTGTACTTCTAAGTATTTCAAATATAATATTAATGCTGCTGGTCAAAGGACCACTCTTGAAAACCATTGTCTCAGTAAATGAAATCTACTGTTTGTTGGGGAAATAATTTTGGAAATTTAAACAGTAAATTTAGTCTGTGTATGTGTGTCCACATATAAAGTAATTATTAAAAAGGTATGTAAAATTAATAATATGTAATTTGCTATATAGTTACAAAGGTAAGACTTACCAAATAAAAATTATGTAAATACAAATATCTAGGAGGTTTAATATCCATGCAACACTTTTAATTACGTGTTAAGTGATTTTAAAGCAGCCAACAGAAAAATGATTCAACAAGCAGTTACAAATTGTCTTGAAACAGATGAAAAATAGCAAAACTCCATACAGAAATAGAATTTAGTTAAAGGAAACAAATCAAAATGATTGATCTGAAAAACAATGTAAGATAAATTTTTAGAGCTTGCTAGATTGGCTCAGTAGTAGAATGGAGATGGCAGATAATAGAATCATCAAGTTCCAATCTGAATACTGATTTACAGATTGGAAGCAGTTATTCCAATCTGAATAACACAGAAAATAGATGGAAAAAATAAATGAATAGAGCCTCAAGGACCTGTAGAATAATAAACCATCCAACATTTGTATTATTAGACAGGAGAAACAGAGGTAGGATGAAAGAGCATTAAAAAAAATGATGTTTAAAACTTTCCAAAATATATAAGCCCACAGATTCAAAACACTGACATGTGTCTACATGGAAAATCCCAAGAAATCTACATACCAAATAAACAAAACTTCTAAAACTAGTAAATGAGGTTAGCCAGGTCACATGACACATATCAAAGCATGAAAATCAATAGCATTTCTACTAACCATGAGCATGTAGAAAACAAATTTTAGAGTGCCATAACATTTATAATCACTCCAAAGAAAATTAAATACTTATGTATTCATTAAAAAGTCTTAAATTTAGGTAGAATGGTTTCTCTCAATTTATTCACTTAAACATATACAGAATCTATATGCTGACAATCATAAAATTCTGGTTAAAGGAATGAAGGAAGATAGAAATAAATGAAGAAATACATTGTTTTCACGTATTGGAAGATTCAACATAGTAAAAGTGTCAATTCTTCCCAAATTGATTTCTAAGTTTAATGTAATTCCTGTAAAATCCTCAAAATTGTTTTCTGTAGACCTAGAGCTTATCATAAAATTTACTTATCATAAAATTATCATAAAATCTATTCTAGGGGCACAAGCCCTAGAATAGCTTAAAAAATGGAAAAAAAAAATTAAGAGAGATCTCAGAATACCCAATAATATTCAAAAAGTTACAAGAATGAGCACTGTGTGATACTGATAAAGGCATAGACATAGAGGTCAATGGGAAAGAGTAGAAAAATAGACCCACACGAACTTGTTCAACTGATTTTTGACAAAGGTACAAAAGCAATTTGATGAAGGAAAAATTGACTTTTCAACAAATGGTGTGGAAGTAATCAAACATCCAAGACAAAATTGTACATGACCTAAATTCACACTTTACACAAAAAAGTTATATGCAAACATGTCAAATACTTAAATGTAAAACATAAACTTATAACAATTTTAGAAAAAATAGGGGAAAATCTTCATGATCTCGGATTAAGCAAAGACTGTAAACTTGAGAACAAAATCACAATACATAACATGAAAAAATGATAATTTGACTTCAACAAAATTTAAATTTTTTTTTTACTCTGCAATACGTCCTCTGATGTGAATGAAAAGATAAGCTACAGATTAGGAGAAAATAATTGCCAATTGCATGTAAAAAGAGCAAGTACCCAGAATACAGAAATAATGGTCAAAATTCAATACCCAAACAAAGAACAACTGTGCATCTAGAATTCTTTATCAAATGAAAATATGCTTAAACTTTGAAGGTAATATAAAGATAATCTGAGGTAAATTAAAATAAAGAATTTGTCAACACCACACCTGGACTACAAGTAATGCTAAAGAAACTTTCAGGCTGAAGCAAAATTAGACCAACTGTAAACTTGTATGCCCATGAAGAAATAAAGACTTTTTTCTATCTTAATTCATTTTAATTGTTAAAGCAAAAATTATAGCACAATTATAAACAACAGGGTTTATAACATATAAAGATGTGCCTTACACCAAAACTGTAACACAATGATTGTGCATAGAGTAAATGGACCCATATATTTCAGTCTTTCTACTTTTACAGTAATCGGCACAATACTACCTCTAATATGCTGTAAAAAGTTAATGATTTATATTATAATCTAGAAAAAAACACTAAAAATCATGTAAGCAGTACTGTAGAACAAATGGACTTAATAAATATTTACAGAACATTTCTTCCAAAGGCTGCAGAATACACATTCTTCTCCTCAGCACATGGATTATTCTCAAGGATAGATTACATGTTATGTCACAAAACAGATCTTAAAACATTCAAAAAATTAAAACAATATCAAGCTTCTGCTCTGAACACAATGCAATAAAACTAGAAATAAAAAATGAAGAATATTGGAAACTATACAAACACAAGAAGATTAAATATGCTCCTGAATGACCGGTGGGTAAATGAATAAATTAAGAAGAAAATTGAAAAATTTCTTCAAACAAATGATAATGGAAACATAATATGCCAAACCTATGGGATACAGCAAAAGTAGTACTAAGAGGGAAATTTTTAGCTATAAGTGACTACATAAAAAAGAAGAAAAACTTCAAATAAATAATGATGCATGTTAAAGAACTAGAAAAGCAGGAGCAAACTGATCATAAAATTAGTAGAAGAAAAGAAATAATAAAGATTAAAGCAGAAATAAATGATTTTGAAATGAATAAAACGATACAAAACATCAGTGAAAGAAAAAATTGTTTTTTTGAAAATATAAAAATTCACAAACCTTTTATAAGACTAATGAAGAAAATAAGGGAAAAGACCAAAATAAATAAAATAAGAGATGAAAAAGGAGACATTACAGCTGATACTGCAGAAATACAGAGGATAATTGGTGGCTATTAAGAGTGACTATATGACAATAAATTGGAAAATGTGCAAGATATGGATACATTTCCAGACACATACAACATAGCAAGATTGGACCAAGAAGAAATCCAAAACCTGAACAAACCAATAACATTTCATGAGATTAAAGCTATAATAAAAAGTCTCTCAGTAAAGAAAAGCCTGAGACCCAACTGATTCACTGCTTTATTCTACCAAACATTTAAAGAAGAACTAATACCAATCCTACCCAAACTGTTTTTTTTTTAACTAGAGGATGAGGAGATACCTCCAAATTCATTTACAAGGCCATTGTTACCTTAATATTAAATCCAGACAAAGACATACCATAAAAGAAAACTATAGACTAATATATCTGATGAATGTTAATGCAAAAGTTCTCAACAAAATACTAGCAAACCACATTGAACAATATATTATAAAGATCGTTCAATATGACCAAGTGGGATTTATTCTGGTGATGCAAGGATAGTTCAACAAAAACAAATCAGTCAACGTGATACATCATATCAGCAGAATGAAGGACAAAAGCCATATGATAATTTAAGTAGATGCTGAAAAGCATTTGATAAAATTCAACATCCCTTCATCATAAAAACCCTCAAAAAACTAGGTATAGAAGTGATATACTTCAACATAATAAAAACCAGGTATGACAGACCCACAGCTAGTATCATACTGAATGGAGGAAAACTGAAAACATTTCCTCTAAGCTCTTGGAAGATCTGAATGCTATTAATGAACCTAAGCTAATAGATATTTATAGAACAACACATCTAAGAACTATAGAATACCTGTTATTTTCAGTTACAAATGGTATGTTTGGTAAGATAAACCATATACTAAGCATTAAAACAAGTTTTGATGAATTTCAAAGAATTTGAATTGTACAGAGTATGCTCTCTAGTCACTATGGAAGTAAGTTATAAATTAGTGATAATAAAACATCTTTAAATATTTGGAAATTAAACAACACATTTAATAAATAATCTGTGGACAAAATAAGAGATCAAAAGAGAATTTGCAAAGAATAATAATAAAAATATACAACATATCAAAATTTGTGGCTGCATCTGAAGTAGTTTTTAAAGGAAAATTTCTTTCTTAAAACAAAGAAGAACAATGTTCTAAAGTGAATCATTAGGGTTGCATCTAATAAATTATTTAAAAAATCAAAATAAACCAAATGTATATGTAAGAAAGAAAATATATATAAGCAAAGAACTCAATGAAATATAAACCTTTATAGAAAACATCAATAAAATTAATAAGCCTAGATAGACTTACCAAGAAGAAAAATGGAGAAAATAAATTACAGTTATTAGGAATTGAACAAATAAGATAAAATAAATAAATTTATTGAAAGCACAATATACACCTTGCCAAAAATTGATGCAAAATAAAACAGAAAGCTAAATGGTCCTGTATCTTATACACTACTCAGTTTGCTATCAAAATCCTATCCATAAGGAAATCTCCAGGCCAAGTTCATTTACTAACAAATGAAATAAATAACACCGATATTACAAAAACTCTTTGACAAAATATAGAAGGAAGATACACTTTTATAATTGGTTTTATGATGCCAGTATAACTTTAATTTCAAAACCTAACAAAGATATTACTAAAAAAAGAAAATTATATAAACAAAGGAACAAAGAACACTTTAACACAATACTAGAAATTTTACAATATATATATTTAAGAAGAATACATCTCGATTAAAGGACTTATTCTAGGAATGCATGGCTGGTTTTACATTCACAAGCCAATGAATGTAAGTCACCATATTAACACAATAAAAGACAGAAACAATGCAATCGTTTAAAAAATTAAGAAAATAATTTTTAAAAAATTTATTCGTGATAACAATTCTCAGCAAACCAAGAATAGTAAGAAACTTTCTCAACCTGACAAAGGGCATCTATGAAAAATCTACTTAATGCAAAAACACTGAGAACTCTTCCTCTGAGATCTGAAAAAAGCCAGGGATGCCCACTTCTACCATTTATTTTGAATATTCTACTGAAGGTCCTTGCTGATTGCAAGAAAGAATTAAAAGTATTTAGAAGACTAAAGTTATAAAAGAAATGAATAAAACTACATCTATATATAGATGACATAATTTTAACAGAAAATTGTAAGGAAAATACAATAAAGATACTAAAAATAATAAATAAGTTCACAGGATACAAGATTTAAATTTAAAACTCAATTGTATTTTCATATACTCACAGAGAAAAATTTAAAACTCAAATTAGAGAAATAATTTTACTTATAATGGCATTAAAAACACAAAATATTTTGAAATAAATTTGACACAAAAGTATAAAAGACATTCACATTGAAAACTACAATATATTGATGAAATAGTAAATAAAAAAGGCCTAAATACATGGGGTTCACTTGATAAAGTTCATCAGTTTGAAGACCTAATATTTTTAAGATAACAGTCCACCCCAAATTGTTCTATAGATACAATGCAATCCCAAACAGAATCCCAGCAGATGATTTTGTAAAATTTGATTCTAAAATTTTTATGGAAATACAAAGGACCTAGAATATCTAAAGCAATTTTGAAAGAAAAAAAAAAGAACAAATTTGGAAGACTTACATTATCTAACCCTAATATCTACTGTAAAGCTATAGTAATCAAGACAATATGGTACTGGTATAGGTATTGATAAACAGATCAGCACAATAGAATGAAGTCCAGAAATATAAGCACACATTGATGGTAAATCAAGTTTTGAAAAGATGCCAAAGGAATCTAATGGAAATAGAAAGTTTTTCAATAACAGTTTGAGAACAACTGGATAGCCATATGGGAATCATTAACTTCAAACACTATGTAATACCATACACAAAGATTAACTCAAGTTATATTGCAGACTAAAATATAGTAGTTAAAACTATAAAACTTTTAGCAAAATAAACATACAGACATAAACATTACAAACATACCTTTGTAATGGGGCTAAGCAAAAGTTTCCTAGACAGAATTAAGGACGCAATAATCATAACAGAAAAAAGTCATAAATTGGACTTCACAAAATTAAAAATTTGTCATTGAAAGACAAGAAAATGAATGGAAAGACTAGCAAGAAGTATTTGCAAACATATATCTGACAAAAGACTGCTATCCTCAATATATATAAAAAACGTATTATACGCAAACAGTTAAAAGACAAAATTAATTATAAGTGAGCAAAATATTTTTACAGATATCTGACAAAGGAAGAGATACAAATAGCCAATAAAGTACATGAAAAACTGCCCAATGTCATTTGGTCAACACAAAAATTAAAATTAGAAGAAGATACCCATATATGTCACCAGAATGGCTAAAATGAAAAACAATGACATCACTAAGCTTTGGGTAGAATGTAGACCAGTTCTAACTCTCCTAAATTGCTGAAGGGAGTATAATATGGTACAACCACATTGGAAAAACTCTGGCAATTTCCTATCAAACCAAGCATGAATTAATTTTTGACACAGTAATTCAACTCCTAAGTATTCACTCAAGAGAAATGAAAACACATATCCACAAAATCATTTGTAGAAGAATGTTTATAGCCGTTTTACACTCGAGAGAAATGAAAACACATTTCCACAAAACCACTTGTAGAAGAATGTTTATAGCCATTTCATTCATAATGGCAAAAGTCTATGAATAGTTCATTTTTCTATCAACAGGACAATGGATTTTTAAAAACTGCAGTATGTCATTCAAGGGAACACTTCATAGCAGTACATGTTCTCCAAAATGTTCCACAGGCTTCATAAGGATCATCACTCCCAGTGCAAAGGGCAGTGCAATTGAACCAGGTGACATCTGTTTCACATGCAAAGCTTGCACAATAATTTTGAAAAATTGTCAATATCTCAAATAATATATAAATAGAGGAGTTTTCTTGTTTTGATTAGGTTCATTTAATTTAGATTCCATAGGTTTATAACTCACATGTCTCTTGAATGACTGTCCAAATCTATTTCTTAGTTCTAAGCAAAAGAGTCATCTTTGCTATTGTGCAGATGTTGGGAACATTAGTAAGGGAGTACTGCTTTCTTGGTTTTTAAGCAAAAAAAAAAAAAAAAAGAATGCTAAAATCAAAGTGTTTACAACTGCACACATTCCCTGGTCTAATAGGTCCTGTTTACAAACATTATCAATGTGATAATGTATATAGTGGTCTGGAATGTAATTTTGCCAACACATGAATAAATGTAGGTTATGACTTCATGAGTATATATGTATCAGATTTACACAACCATTCTAGATCCCCAGTGTTAGCTTAAGATGTTTGAAATCATCTGTGCAGACCTTCTTTAACTTCCTCTTAATCCTCCACCAATAAATTTATTTGAATTTACATTCATACTTTCTTTTTCTACTTGTCACAAAGAAAACTGTGTCTTCCTTTCTTCCCATCACAAAGACAACGAAACCACTGGTGCACTAGTTGCTTCCAGCCTTCCAAAGGACACTCCCTACTCAATTATCCCCTTGTTTTCCTTTATCTCTTATGTCCCTTTCCAGAGGAAAGTGTTACTCAAATGTGGCTTTGAGTCAGTGACATTAATATAATCTGAGAACTTATATAAAAGGCAAATTCATGGGCCCTACTCTAGATCTACTGGATCAGAAACTCTGGAAACGGGACATAGCAGTCTGTGTTGGGGAAAAGGCTTACAGGGTGCCTGTATAAATTGACCATAAAAATATGGGACAATAAGTTGTGGAAAGCCACAGGAAGCCTCTGAGTAGGAAAGCCTTCTTATTGCCATCATGTTCCCATGACCAGAATATGACCTGCTCTCTTATCTATAAACACTGTGCTCAAGGAGAAAGAAATTCCTTTGAAGCATTGGAATGTGGCCAGACGTGCTGGCTCCTACTTAAGCCCACTCCCCACAGCTGCTCTCTGATAAGTTAAAGAATGATCAACACCAATCTGTGTAATTTAAATTGTTACTGAAGTGTGAGAAACACTGTAATTTAATGCAGTGATTCTCAAACTTAGCTGCACATTGGACCAGCTTTAAAAAAAAACGATTGAGAACTTTAAAAAACTATTGATGTTTTCTTGTAGGTGACAGGTATATGGAGGTTAACTATAATTAGTTAAATGTATTTTAACTTTTCCGTGTATTTGGGAAAAGTCAGTGTATTGGTCTCATTAGTTATGATTTGCACATTTATTTCATTAGTCAAGCTGAGCACAATCTTCAAAGTAAATTTGATCAGAGAGAACACAAGAGATTTTATTTTTCTTGAGATTTCCCATTTTTTTCTTTTTTTCAAACTTTTTCCCAAATTTTTAATATTGTCTTACTGAAGTATAAATATATCTATTGGCATTATAATTTGCTTAGTTCTGTTTGTTATACTATGGTAGTTCTCACGTATGAAATGCAGAGTTGGGAAGAGATGTTTGTAATTGACTTTTGTTAGCCTGTGCAAAATGACTACAGTACACCCCTGTTCCGACCTCATAAAACAGGTTAGGAATCATGATTCATTCTTTGAAAATATTGGCGTAAGATTGGTATTACTGTTTCCTCTTTAAATTTTCTTTTAGCATTCACAGGGTTTTGACTGATTCATTTGAACACTGGTGCTACTGCTCTTGAAAATCATACATCTTCAACTAAAAAAAAAATTGTCTTTTTCTGTGAGGAGGATGGCCTCAATCACATTGTCTTTCAAGAGACACTCTTATTTAAAATGTGACATATTCCAGAAAAATGAAATCCAACTAAAATGAAAAAGAAAATCAAAAGGCAAAAAGAACCTCATGATTCTACTACCTGACAAGAACATTTGTAATTGGCTAGATAATTAGCAGCAGTTTTGTCAAATGCTGTTGAAGAAGGATTTATGCTAATAGTGGTTTACTTAATCTTCTACTAAAACATTAATTTAATCAGTGGCTCACTTTCTCTTTAGCTAAAACATTAGCTAAATTGCATTGGGAAAATAAAGCTCAGAGGCAGAAACTAATTGGAAACATTGCTTTTAGGTAATGAAGCACTTACGCATCTATTTTGGAGATTCATTAAGTTTTAGTTTTAGGAAGCTTCACATAACTCACCTGAAAAGCATGTAATTTTGATGGAAATGTATAAATGCCAAAGTCTTTGAATACAGGCAGAGCTCTGTCATTTCATTTTATTTAACTTCACCAATCACTTCATCAAAATTTTCCAAAATTTTGGTGACCCAAGAAGATGATCAAGGCAATATTCCACTACTTAAAGAGGTTAGTAGAGGAGCAATACATATAAACCTCTACCAGGTGATGGAGCAATTAAAGAGCTTCATATACGCCATTATAGAAATGAAATGAGAGAGCAATACAATCTTTATAGGTAGGATATAAATACATTCTTTTTCTATAACAAAGTCTACAGACAGTGTTATTCTTGCTCTCTCTCCCCCCCTCTCTCTCTTTCTCCTTGCCTTCTTCACTCTTTCTCTTCTTCCCTTCTTCAATCATTCCCACTTGTCTGTCATTTTGAAGATAAATTCTGAGAAGGTTCAAAGTATCCTTTCAGGATATTAGAAGTCACATTTGTTCCATGTCCTGTGGCTTGCTAGGAGGTGTGCTTAAGCCTAATGAAGAGCATTCTAGGCAGCTACAGAAAGACCCAGTGGGGTATCTTCTTTTGGAGAACTCCAGAAGACATCACCACGGATGGAGAGCACTTCAGCAAGTGAGCATGCTGATCCCAGGGTTGTCCAGGAACAATTTTGCTAGTTGCTTACTCTATGTTTTTATCACACTGATTACACACACGGAGACTATTTAAAGAGTTGTCCAGATCTTTTCCAGAAACAGGACTGGCTACATAATTCAGTGAGCCCAGGGCAGATTGAAAAAGCTAGGCCCCTTTTAAAAAATATTAATATCTTCAAGATGAAGATGTAACACATTAAGCCACATGCAATTGCACAACTCCTAGGCCCCCAAAGCCAGCCTTGCCCAGAAGGTAATGTCACTTTAAACATTGAAGCAAGCTAAATCTCTCCTATTCTGTCTCGTACAGGATATCATAAACATTAGAATATAGCAAATTTAGGCCAGTATCCTAGCTCTATCACATATCAACTACTGGATTTGGGACAAGTTATTTTGAATTTCATTACTGAAATGTAGTCATGCAAATTAAACTTGCATTCACATGCCAACATCACATATAAATTATACTTGTAAGTCCTATTCTTATGAATTTACAAATAATGCTATGTATTATAAAATAAGAATGTATAAAAGTGTGTGGCTTTAAAATTTTGGTATTTGTTTTAGAGTAGTAATTACAGATGGCTGTTCATATCCACGGGTTCCTCATCTGTGGATTCAACCAACCATGGATAGAAAATAATCAGAAAAATTAAAATGGATGATTGAGTTTGTACTGAACATGTAGATTTTTTTGTCATGATTCCCTAATTAATACAGTAATACAACTATTTATATGGCATTTAAATTGTATTAGGCATTATAATAATCTGGAGGTGATTTAAAGTACATGGGAGGGTGTGCATAGGTTATATGCAAGTACAGCATGAATGTTGTTTTGTTATAACATTGAAGAGAAAAAAAAAAATCAATTCTTGGCCTGGACCACGTCTGTGTTGAGTTTGCACGTTCTCTCCATGTCTGTGTGGGTTTTCTCCAGGTATTCTGATTTCCTCTCACTTTCCAAAGATGTGCATGTTAGTTTAACTGGCATGTCTAAGTGGTCCCAGTCTAAGTGAGTGTGGGTGGGTGTGCCTAATTGCTCCCAGCAATGGAATGGTGTCATCCTTGGCACTGGACTGCTGGGATATGCTCCAGCTACTCAGGATCCTGAACTAGAATAATTGGATAAGCATTTATCTGATTTTTTTTTTTTTTGAGCCTTTCTTAAAGGTATATATAGCTCACATTTATTTCACTGTTGAATATTAGAAGTGTTTAGGTCTTTCGTTAGAAGTCTGGTGATGTTTTTGTGACAAGAAATATGCTATAATAACTTAATTCTTATTTATATCAATTAGCCTATGATTAAATTGATTTTGTTATACATTGTTTTACTTAAAGTTGCAGTTTCCAAGATCTTACCAATGATGATGAGAACTTATTATGTTACACCTTTTTTATATGAGGAACTTGAGCATCCATAGATTTTGGTAGGGATTCTGGAACCAATCACCCATGGATACCAAGGGACAACTGTATACTAATTAAAACAGTCTTTTGGAGTATTTTTTCTTGCCCCCTTGGCTATCAATTTTATCTCATTCTCAGTCGTGAGCTACTAATCAAAAGTTTGATTTATGATTTAAAATATTTTTAGATGTTTTTAATATTTAAGTAAAAGTTATAAATTTAGGATTAAGAACATAATATTGTATATACTGTATATTGTATTCTTCATTATAATCATTCAAAATTACTTTCTGATACTCACAGGTAGATCCGTTTAAATTACACCATGCTTAATAATTTTAAAGATTCATTTATTTATATTTTGTCTTTCAGTCTTATATAGAAAAGCAGGAGTGCTAATTTTGGACTGTGAAGCTCTCTCTCTCAGTGGCTTGGCAACTTTTTTCATTGTCTTCCAGTGCTGGAGAACTGGCTTTTTAAAGTACATCATTAAGAAACTGGCCCCAAAACTGAAAGTATCTATTTCCCTGAGCAAGATCATTGTTATGCTTCTTCCATCAAAAAAATAAAAATAAAAAAATAAAAAATAAAAAAACCACGAGGGCCAGAATATCTCTGCCAGGACCCAGGACCCAGCTCCATGGTCCAATCACATCTCTCTAGCATATTACAAAAACAAGAGACCCTCATTCCTGCTAAGCCTCTGCCTGTGAGTTCTTACATACATTATATGATGCTTGCTGCTGTGTGCTGCTATCAGTCTTTGGAAGAGAAATCTTAGTAAGTCATTGTGGAATAACCGAAGAAAAATTGTAGCTTTAAAAGAAAAAGAAACTGTGGCACGAACAGTTAATGAGATCTACCTTCTAAACAAATTTGTAAGTTTTAATACAGTATTGTTAACTTTAAGCACAATTTTGTACAGCAGATCTAATATCCATCTTACAAAATTGAAACGTTATACCCATTGAATAGCAACTCCCTATTTCCCCCTCCATCTAGCCCCTGGCAACCATTCTAATCTCTGCTTCTATGAGTTGACTATTTTAGTTACCTCATATAAGTGGAATCAGGTCATTGACTTTCTGTCACTGGCTTATTACGCTTAGCACAATGTCCTCAAGGAATTCTTGATCTTATTTACCAGAGAGAAACATAAAGATGAGTGAGGTGAAATTACCAAGATCACAAATCTAGTGATCAGCATTAATTATCATTTGACTTTCCTATTCCAAGATAAATCATCAGTGATGCAGGTGTCTTGAGGGTGGAGGGGAAGCTAACATATGACTTACAGAGTCTCTCACAAGCACTTTTTATTTATTGACACATTTAATTCCATAACAAACCTCTAGGACAGGTACTAATATTACCCCCTTTTGACTGTGGAAGAAACTGAGGCAAAAGGGAGTTTGATAACTTCCTGGAAGTCATCTCCCCATTAGAGAGTTGCAAAGCTCAAGTTCAAATCCAGATATCCTGGGGCCAGACTCCATTTTCTTACCCTCTAGCTGTATTGAAACTCACATATTGGTTCAGGAACCGTTTCCTAGTGCTAAGAATGCTGTCCAAACATAGCCATTCTGGGCCAAATAACCAGTTCTTTCCCTGAGGCAGGGAAAGGGAAGAATCTCTTCACTGGCAGCCAGGCTGTTGTGCAAGGTATCTCCAGGTAAGCAGAGCCAAGGTTGTGACCCAAGTCACTGGTTAGGGTAGGATAAGGCCAAAGGCAACAGAAATGCAGGGAGTTGATGGGATAAACCAATAATCTTAAATCTATCAGATGACAGTTGATGACATATTTTTTCATGTCACCCATTACGCATTCAAATTCATGAAAGTCACCAACACACTTTTTGTGCAGGACTGTTCTATGTATTGCAGGAGGCCTAATATCTCTGTACATTGTCCTTTCAATGCTAGCAATGTCTATATCAAAGTGGCACCTACAAATGCTCCCTCACACATATTCTCCCATTTCCAATATGAATTCTCTGACTTGTTTGTCTATGCTGAGAATCACCAGGCGATCTAGAATCAGGAGTCCCAGGCAAATTATCTGTACCCTACTGCAATGTACCATATATCTTAATTTACTTGGCTTTGCAGTAATTCCCAATTCCTGAGGACATGCCCTAAATTTCTCCTAAACAAGACCTCTACTTTTCCTTCATCTTCAAGAGAGAATCTGAGTTCATCCGTGTGTCTATAGCTTCATCAGGACTGAGTCCAAAGAAACAAAAATTGGAAGCAAAATGTTTGAATGACTTCCTGATAGGAAAACAATCATCTGGCTAGAGTGACAATATCCATGGGTAGATTCTTAGAGAACAAGTAAGGCAGAAGAACTTCCAGAGGTGACCAAAATGAAAGCTCTGTTGAACAATTCTAAGTCAAAGTCCTTAAAAGACTGTCATTAATTAGAGACAAGAGAAAAACGCCAAGTCTCCAGGGCAGAAGCAAGTGTAAAATGAAAAATAAAGGATCAAAAGTCAGGAAACAGATGGAGATGGAATTTAAGAATTAGCAGGCCAGGAACATAAGAGTTGGAATGGTCTGGGATGACAGCCAGACTATTGTGTGTCTTGGGCCAGTTATTATTACTCAATGGTAAAGCTTGCACAATTCTGTGAATAGAACAAAAAACACTATATTTACAGTGTGAAAAGGTGAACTTTATACTATATAAATTATGTATCAATAAAGCTGTTATTTTTCACAAGTATATGGTTAGTTGAGATAAATGATAAATCAAGAAGACAGAATGTGGCAGTAATCTGTGAACCTAGTAGTCTCAAGACCTTTAAACTCAAAATCTTTGTGTATATATAGAAGTGAGAGAAGCTGAATACAAATCTCAGTCATGGTTATTAGCAGTCAAAAGTTGTGAGATTAAGAGATCATAGATTTGAGAAAGTGACAGAGGGATTAAATTAGTTTACTTGATCTGAACAGCACCCTATGGTATGAGAATGTAAACTTGCTTTCTATTCTGAGGTATTTGGAGTTGCCAGGAATATAAAAGGCAATTCCAAAGTATTATATCTTATAAACTTATTAATAGGATTCCTATAAAATATTTTCTTTAAATCTTTTTTTTTTTTTTTTTTTTTTTTTATTATTTTTTTTTTTTTAGAGACAAGGTCTCAGTCTGTCTCTCAAGCCAGAGTACAGTGGTGCAATCATAGCAATCATAGCTCACTAAAACCTCAAACTCCTGGGCTAAAGCAATCCTCCTGTCTTAGCATTCCAAGTAACTGGGACTACAGACATGCATAACCCTGCCTGGCTAATTTTTAACATTTTTTTTGTTTTTTTTTTTTTTTTTAGAGAGAGAAACGGGTCTCCCTCCATTGCCTAGGCTGATCTCAAACTCCTGGTCTCAGGTGATACTTCTGCCTCAGACTCCCAAAGTACTGAGATTATAGGCGTGAGCCACCATGTCAGGCTTTTCTTTAAATCTTTATTGAAAAGTATTCTTGTTTTATAATTATTTTTCTATGTATGTTGACAATACATCTTTGTTTTCTTTTACCAATATGAAGCTCAGTCACATCTCGATTTATCCAGTCATTTAAATTAATCACTTAAGGCTTGGCTTACATCTAGCATAACGAAATAAATATTAAAATGTAAAATAAACATCTAATGGATATTATTAGACCATGTCTGGCTCATGGCTAATTTAGGGGTAGATGTAATAACATTTAACTTATTTGTTCCTATATCCAAAAACATTCTAATTTTGTTGAAAACCCCCTTAGTGCAAAGGAGAGGAATGTATAAACATGATTAAATAAAACAATAGCTTTACCTTCCTCTTCGAATGTGTACAATAGTAATGGAAAAAACAAATACTATACCAATTGCCATTGAAAGATTTAATTTAAGAAATATCTGTTTAGTGATTGCTACCTTTCAGGATGTAATTAAAAATGTTCTTAGATTTTAATATAATTAAAACAAGGTGAAAATTAGAAAAATGAAACAAACAATATGTCCTTGGCAACAATGTCTGTGCTGCTACTTTTTATTTAATTAACACTCACTAAGTGAATCTTCTAGAATTCTAGTAAAAGATACAATGCATTTGTCCATCCAAGATAGGTATTCAGGCTGTGCATGATTGCTCATGCCTGTAATCTCAGCACTTTGAGAGGCCGAGGTAGGAGGATCACTTGAGGCGAGGAGTTCAAGACCAGCCTGGGCAACACAGTGAGACCTTATCTTTATTTTCAAAAAGAAAAAGTTATATATTGAATTCAACCACTATGTCTCAGCCACCATGCTAAGAACTGGGGTTTTATAGGTGCCAACATAGATGTAGTCTTTAGTTTATAGGGAAGATAAACACATACATATACCCACAAAGCTGACTGTACATACCATGTGAGAATGATGATAGGGAGAGCCACTGGTGAACCCACAGAAATATTATTTAACCCAATGGGATGAAGTAAAGATAGTGTATTTATTAGTCTGTTTTCACGCAGCTGATAAAGACATACTGAGACTGGGCAATTTACAAAAGAAAGGGGTTTAATTGGACTCACAGTTCCACGTGGCTGAGAAGGCCTCACAATCATGGCGGAAGGCAAGGAAGAACAAGCCACATCTTAGGTGGATGGTGGCAGGCTAAAAAAAGAGAGAGTGTGCTTGTCTTGGGAAACTCTATTTATAAAGTTATAAAACTCCTCCTTATGAGACTTATTCACTATCACGAGAAAAGCACGGAAAAGACTGCCTCCATGATTCAACTGCCTCCCACCAGGTCCTTCCCACAACACGTGGGAATTCAAAATGAGATTTGGGTGAGGATACAGCCAAACCATATCAGATAGCAAAAAAGAAAGGGCCAGAAAAGCTGTGGCAGCAAGGCCTAAGTCAAGTCGTATAATAGGAGTTACACAAGTAAAGGGCAGAAATAGGGACTACAAGTAGAAGGGGATTCCAGAAAGAGGAGATGACATGAGCAAAGAGATATGACAAATAGCATGGGGCATGGGGCATTTGCTAGCAACTGAGTTTTGATGAACACAGTGTTAGGAAATGATGAGAGAGAAGGTGACAGACAAGCAGAGGGGCCACATACACGTTCTGAGAGGTTAGGCTTTATCCTGTAGGTGCCAGTGAGACACTGAAGGATTTATTCAGGATACTAAGTGATTAGAATTGTATTTTGATTATATCATTATGACTGGCTAAAAGATGAAGACAGTTTAAATACCTTAGTGGTATGAAGACGATAAAAGAGGAAAATAATTTGAGATATATTTGGGAGACAAAATCTATACATATATAAGAATTGATTAGAAGTGGTTAGTAAATACAGAGAAGTTTGGGGGAAGAATCCTGGTTTCTAGCTAAGTGGATTACAGTGCTGTCAATCAAGACAAAGAACATACATTAATATATCTAGGATACAATCACTTTGCTTTTGAAACTGTTGAATTTAGAATGTCATGTGATAACCAGATGGAAATGTCCAGTAGCTGGTTGCATTTGTCAGTCTGTAGCTGAGGACAGACATATGTGTAGGAACGAGAGATCTGGGAATTTTTAGTGTCTGGGTAATCACTGAAAACTTTTAAAAAGATGAGATTATCCAGTAGGGGTTTGCAAGTAATGCATCCTGGAGAACATGAACATTTAAGGGTTGTGTAGAAAAGATGTCATGAAAGAGGCAAAGAATTCCAAAAATATGAAACCAGAAAGGTATGATGTCAGGGAACAGAGAGCCAGGGAGAGTAAAATAAAGTCTGAATTGTTTCCACTGAGTTTGGAAATTCAGAGGTCACTGGAGAACTATGTCAGAATCATTTCCACAGAAAAATAAGAGAGCAAGCCAGATTGTAAATAGCTGAGAAATGAATGAGAAATTAAATACAATAATAATCTTGGTAGGGAAGAAGAGAAGAAATAAGATGAAATTTTGAATATAGGGAGAAGTGGATACAATAGATGAATTACTTTGGATGGGAGAGACAGGCCTTAATTTTGGCTAAGGGGAGGAAAACAAAAAAAAGGGAACAAGTTCAGGATACAGGAGGCAGGCATTTCAAAGGGATAGAAGGGACAGAGGGACAGCCAGGACAAAAGAGAAGGGGCATAGAAGGAAGCCGATACTTTCTCATGCATGTTGTCAATCCACAAATGCATGTCTGCCCAGGACCCAAAGGTTGGCACAATACACTGGTACAGGGTGGCTAATTGAAATGGAGCCTACTCGACAAGATTGTCACATCCAGCTTTCACATACTGCCAGAATGGGCTTGTATGTTTTGTATTTGACAAATACAATCTTGAAATTAAGAATAAACTGAACTTTCTCTCATGTTCTATATCCAAGGAAAGGTTCAAGTGTGTGTGTTTTCACCTGGCAGAACAACTCCCTCTTTTCTGTGATGTTTGAATTTTCACAAATCATTTTCACAATCAGAAAATATATTGAGTGTTTTGTTTTGTTGTGTTTTTTGAGACAGTCTCACTCACTCTGTTGCTCAGACTAGAGTGCAGTGGCGCGATATCAGCTCGGTGCAACCTCTGCCTCCTAGGCTCAATGAATTATCTTGCCTCACCTTCCCCAGTAGCTGGGACTACAGGTGCAAGCTACCACACCTGGCTAAAGTTTTTTGTAATTTTAGTAGAGACGGAGTTTCACCATGTTACCCAGACTGGTCTCAAATTCCTGACTTCAAGTGATCTGCCCTCCTTGGCTTCCCAAAGTGCTGAGATTACAAGTGTGAACCATTATGCTAGGCTAGGAAAAAATATTGAGTACTTTCATTGTGATCATAACAAGGTCAATGGGTTAGGTTAGGAAACAGCCAACTAAATTCAGTGAGTGGGAAATGAATGGAGGATTTTGTTTTGTTTTTTGTTGTTTTTGTAACATTAGTCCAGTAATCATTACATTCAGAAGGTAATATACATTTAATCAGAAAAAAAGATATACAAACATTGAAAACAAACTATATATATTCGCTGGAAGTAACAGACTTATTTTTTTAAATGCTCTATAATTTTTCATTTTTTATTTTTAGGGTCTGTAGACCAACCCATTTCTACTAGTCCTATTTCTCTAAGATTTTACATTTATCATAGTATAATTAGGAAAGGAAGAAATACTATGAAAGTCAGACCAGAAAAACTAAAAAATAGTTTAGCAAAACTTTTTTCTTCACTCCTTAAGTAGCTATTCATTACACAAATGTTTGAATTAAGAATATAGGTGTGTGGTACAAATCAGTAATTAATATTTAGGGTGAGGTTTCAAAACAACATATCTTGTTTGTGATATTTTTCCATACCATTAATATTACATATTTACTCACTATAAATCTCCATTATTCTTATATGGAGCTATGGACTATATGTGAAATAGAGGTAACAGCAGGAAATATCCTAGTCATAGCAACGTGGATTAGCAAAACTTTTGATAATTTTCATATATTTATGAGTATAGAGCACTAGTTGCTGACAAATAAATTAAGTTTTTAAAGCTAATGGACATGGCTTGCAAAATTATTTTTTGTATTGAGTCATTGTAAAATAATATTTAGTGGCCTTGTTACTGTGTAAAATATAAAATTTTGTATGTAAAATTACACTTCCAATATTTTTTAACTATTCTTGGGCATGTATTTTCCCCCATATATTTGAAGATCCTTTTACCCAATTTTTTAAAAGTTAAGGGTTTTGCAGATTAAAATAATATGTTAATTACTATGTATTGATTTTTAAAATCTTGGGTATTCTCATCTAAAAGCATTGCCTACATGCCCTAGATTTTACAATGTTTATTAATATTTTAGTCTCCATGAAGGCCTAATACATTTTTTACTAAATTTTTTTTTAATTCTAAAGTGTCTCCATTGTGGGTAGACTTTTTTTACTCTATTATTTTCTGTAACTATTGGAGATAATATTGGTTGGGAGGAGCAGAAAATAAATTTAATAAATGCATTCATAAATACATGCATTTTAAATGAGAAAATTGCATATTATTTGAGAAAGAGGGTACAATAATTGCAAACATCCTGAGATAGGAGATTAGTCTTGAAGTTTAAGAAACAAAAAGATGCCAGTGTGGCTGGAGTAAAAGCAAGAGAATAAGAGAAGAATGGGAGAGGAGGTCAGAGACATCAAATCATGCAGGTCATTATGAGGACTTTGGTTTCTATTCTAAAAAGACTGATGATAGAATAAAAACAAGCAAGCCAGCTGTTCTTTTCAGAGATACCTGAAGAAAACTCCTCATGACGCAGTCAAATATGCAAATACTCCTATCCGCCTATGCTCTGTAGGAAAGATCTGTTTCTTCAGCATGCTTCAGTTTCTTCTTGGCTTCAATATGTGAATCCTGGCTTTCAGGGTCTCATCCAGTCTGAGTCCATGGTTCTACATCAGTTGCTCAGACCATAGCCACCATAGAACACAGTGCCACACTTGCACACAGACACCCATGGGCATTAATATCCATTTTACTTAGGACTAGCAGACATGTAGGAGTTAGTGATGAAGGGCAGGGTGACCTTGCAGTCACCACATTTCTAAAGCCTCCTGCTACAGAAACCAAAACTGCACACACACACCCCCACACACACCTCCCCCTGCCCCCAACACACATATAAGTATAGACATATATACATACAAGTTGGTTTAATTCCACAGTGCTCTCTTCATTTCCACCTTCTCATATCTCAAAGAAAATAATAAAATTAAAAATCACCAATTAAAATGAAGTTATTTCTATATTCCAACAGATAACATTCGTGACAAGAATTTATTTCATTTTTTTAACAACGAACTTTGTGTGACGATGATATTGTTCAATAAACCATAGTTTAATGTAGACAGCTGGCAAAATAGCAATCCCAAAAGTCTTGGCTGGGTACAAAGAAGCTGTAGATGGGCTCTTCACAGAGCTACCCTTGATTGTGGATCCACACTTGCTTGAAACAAACAGCATACATATAATTTTAAAAATCAACACAGTATTTTTCCAGCACTTAATAGGTACTATATATTGTGCTAAACTCTTCATACATATGGTTATCTCCATCCTCAAAACAACTGAGTGTAGTAAACATTACTGATATTTTACTATTCCAGAAGAGGACATATACAGGGGCACACACATGTCAAGGGACACAGCCAGTCTTGTCTGACTCCAAATCCAGGGGACCTAACATCTTCTCTCTGTTTACAGAACCACCCCAAAGAATGAAAATATCCAACCTAAAGAATATAAAGCCTTTGCAAAGATGTAAAACTGTGCTACAAAATCCCAGTTCCAGTTGACCTGTTGAGCAACTGAAGATGTGCTTTAGTCAGCATCATAAGGGTTTCAGCAGAGAGAGTCGTGAAGCGACAGCTGTCTATTCTTACTTGAATGCTGCAGGATAAGAATTACAATTTTAGCTCCAGGTCACTCTCTCCCTTAAAGATGTAGCTTCTAAACTGAGGACATTACCTGAAACCTTTGCCTTTTAGTCTATCTCTTGAACACCAAAGGGTATTTTGAAATAATGAAATGTGTTATACTAATTTCAACTACTCAAAAAGAAGAGGGAGAAAGAAAAACAGGGTAAATGTACTGTAACCAACCTCTCAAATGTGAAATTTCATGATTGATATAACTTACCTGCATCATCATAACCATTTGTGGACAAGCTCTTTCCATGATTACGGTATTGGGTATGATCTCTTGCACCAAAAACGGAACCCCTCCATTCTTCCCTTCTCTGGTTAAACTGCTGAAGGCTGGGTGGGAACCATGCAGTCTGGAGCCTTCTGTACAACATATTTCACAGGAGCCCTTTGTGTCTGCATGAGGTAGCCCTTTAAAGCTTCTGAAGAGTTCTAATAGTTAGAAAGTAGTATATTAAATGGAAACTGTTGTCTTCACCTAAAAATTACATTCCTTGTTCTTAGCTCTGACACTTTGAGATGCAAAGTTACTTTCGAATAGTTCTTCAAGTACTTCATGACAACTAACCCACTCATCCTCCTTCCTGAATCTTTATTTTTCTGGGTTAAACATGTCCATATCCCCCGTTTCAGCTGTTTTTCAAATGAAGCTCTCTTGCTAGAATGGCCATTCTTGAAGACATTTTTAACCTTTTACAACTTCATTTAAGACAAGGCCCAGGAACTAAATGATATTCCAGACACGTTGTTGGCATTGCAGAATATAGTAAAAAGATGTGACCTTCTTTTCTTGGACAGTAGACATTTACTAACATGGATTACGTTGGCATCAATTTGTTTCACAGCTGCATGAGATGGCTGAATCATACTGGGCATGAAGCTAATGGACTCTTTTTTATTTTTTAAAATTTATGTTTATTTTGCATGAACATTAGCAGTTTCCTATTTAAGGTGTTGTTCTTTTTAATGGACATCACATTATGTAGTGAAAAGGGCATTGGACTCAGAATATGTAGGTTGAATCTCTACAACAACATTCATAAATTCATTCAACAACATTCAACAAACTCATAAACTTATTTAACCTCTCACAATTTATGTTTACACATCTTTACTTGATAAAATTTGTTTACTCATCTTGGACTTAATAAATATTAAAGATAAGTATGTCAAAAGGAGTTTGTAAAGGCCAGTGTGTGATCATTAATTATTGTTTTTTTAATAAACCTAAATGAAAATGTTTTCACTAATTCCTTTTAATAAAATGTGAGATTTACCCAACTATTTCTGTGCCAAGATACTTTTGCTAAGAAATAGAGTTAGAAATTTAATTTAAGATATACCAAATCAGTATGTGTGTGTATACACCAAATGGTTCACTATATGAATTGTGCTGATTACTAAAAGTGATTTCGATGGTTAATACTGAGTGTCAACTTGATTGGATTGAAGGATGCAAAGTATTGATCCTGGGTGTGTCTGTGAGGGTGTTGCCAAAGGAGATTAACATTTGAGTCAATGGGCTAGGAAAGACAAACCATCCCTTAATCTAGGTGGGCACCATCTAATCAGCTGCCAGTGAATATAAAGCATACAGAAAAACGTGAAAAAGCTAGACTGGCCTAGGCTCCCAGTCCACATCTTTCTCCTGTGCTGGATGCTTTCTGCCCTCAAACATCGGACTCCAAGTTCTTCAGTTTTGGGACTCAGACTGGCTGTCCTTGCTCCTCAGCTTGTGGAAGAAAGCAGTTATCCTGTTTTGAGGGGAAAGATAGGATGGGTACCTGTTTTAGTCTGGACTACTATAATACAGTACCATAGATGAGAGGTTTAAAAAACCAACATTTATTTCTCACAACTCTTGAGGCTGGAAGTCCAAGATCAGGATTCCAACATAGTCAGGTTCTTGGTGAAGGTCCTCTTCCTGGTTTACAGATGGCTGTCTCCTCTTTGTATCCTCACGTGGCAGAGAACAGAGGCAGAAGAAGTTTTCTTGTCTCTTCTTATGAGGACACTAATCCCATTTGTGCGGCTCCACCCTCATGACTTAATCACCACCCAAAGATCCCAGATCCTAACACCATCATATTAGGAGTTAGAATTTCAACATATGAATTTGGGTGGGTTGAAAGGACACAAACATTAAGTCAGTAACACTGACTTTTTAAACAAAAATGCTTCAAATACAGTTGACGTTTCTTAAGTAAAAATTGATGAAGGGAGGAGTGAGTGAAGGTGTGCCAGACTTGCTCAAAGTTTCAAAGTGTTGTTATCTTCAAAGGGCTATGATTCTTTTTACCAGTGCATATTGTTCATCATAGCGAAACCCAGTTGTTTTGAGAAGCAGGGACTTGCTGGGGGTGCTAATCTCCTGGGACATGACTACAGCTACCATGTCTCAGCATAGGCCACACTGAAGCCAAGGTGAGCACTTTCCCAATGTTCTCAGGAAGCTGCAATTGTGACGGGGATACTGCTAAAGCCCTCCCTTCTTTGACAAAGCCCGTTAGCAGAGGGATGAATGAAGAGATATAGAGGACAAAGTTCTTGTGGCAGCAAAGAAATCCAGATTATCAATTTTTCCTAACTAGACAAGTTGTATCTTCAGAAGCCTTAAAAGTAAAAACTTGACTGCATTTGTAATGATGCGTTAAAAAATAAACAAGAACTAGTTTCAAGAACATAAGGTGGAAGGAGATTAGATTCAGAGTCATAGAGACATCAATAACAAAGGTGATGAAATTCTTGCTTAAAAATCAGCAGGTTCACTCTTTGACCTTAGAAAAGATGTGGGCTTGGTCCATGCTGTACCAGGTCATCAAAAAAGAAAATCATGTCTCTTTAACATCACCTAACACTCCCACATCCCCTCCTCCCCACTCCTCTACTGCCTCCCCATGCCCTTCATCAGGCTATTCAACAGTCAGACAGTATCAGGAGCGTAATGCCTGGCACAGAATGGTGGTTGTATGTGCATAGCAGAAGATACAAATGTATTCATTAAAAATAAAAAGTACAATTTAGTCAGCTTAAAGTAACCATAAGAGTTTCATTAGTAAAAATTCAGTTTACCTATCAAATCAAAAATGTAATTAGAGAAGTTTTGTAGAAGTGTTCTGTTTCACATGTCAACATAAGAAGTTAAAGATTCAAGATAGTTTTTCTGTCACTGAATACTAATATTACCTTCTCTGAACCTGTTTTTCTGGAAACTGGTGATCTACCATACCCTTAATCTTTGTCTACATGTTACTACAAAAGCATTCATGCTTCTACAAGATGACCACCTTTTCTATACACAGTCAATTGGTTCATGGGTTCAGGGACTACTTTCTGTGATGTGAAAACCAAAGCAGAGAACAGCCTTTAATTAATGAACAAACAACAACAATAAAAAATGTAATATATAAAGGTAAGAGATGGAGAGAGATAATTAACTTGGTTGTTGTGAAATACTAGAGCTGGACCCAGTCCTTTGTTTTTGAGCCCCATACTGTAGCAATTAAACCAGAATCTCTCTGTATGGAACTCACACACTAGTATTTTTCAAAATCTTGCCACATTAGTCTCCAGGACAGCCAGTTTTGAAAACCATGTTTCTAGACAGTTGCTGAGGCCCAAGTGCATTTGCAATGTGGGGCTTGAAAGACAATTTCAGTATCTATCCATTAAATTGCTCTGGGTTAATGTAGTTTGTTTGCCAGAATTTTAGAACACATCAGGAGTGTTACCCAGAGACATGGCAAAGCAAATCATATTTTAAAAAGCAGAAATATACCAGTTTCATGCCATTTTACATTTTGATGAGATAGTTCAAAAAGAAATTCATAGCATATTCTTGAAATACAATTCTCTTTTACCAGAGTCTTCTTTAAAAATATGAGAAAAAGGTAACATATGAAATACAGCTGACCCTTGGTATCCATGGAAAATTGGTTCCAGAACCTCCTCCAAAATTCACAGATGCTTAAGTCCTTGATGTACAATGGCATAGTATTTGCACATAATGTACGCACATCCTCCTGTATACTTTAAATCATCTCTAAATTACTTATAATACCAAATACAATGTAAATGCTATGTAAATAGTTATTATACTGTATGGTTTTGAAAATAATGATAAGAGAAGAAAGTCTGTCCATGTTCAGTACAGATGCAATTTTTTAAAAAGAATATTTTCAACCCAAAATTGGTTGATTCCACAGATGCGAAACCCATGGATACAGAAGGCTGAGTGTATATGTAATTGCGTGGGTTTAATAGCAGTATCAGTTTCATGCTTTTCAAGATTGAGTATAAGAAATTGAAATATTTCCCAGGCTCTTTCCATCAGAGATCGATGCCCACAGATGTTTCCTAAATGTGATCAGCATTTCCAGATGTTTTTGAAGTGATATTTCTAGCATCTCCATCTGTATTTTAAGTAGGAAAAACTGGTAAATCTTCTATATTGGAAAGCAGACCTGAGGAATTCATGAAATTTTTATCTGTTTTTCATCAAAAGTACAATCTTCAAGGCGTTGATTTAGTCAGATTTTCTCGAAAACTTCTTTGGCTCCCTTTCCCTATACCTTTCAAACCCTGGGCCAAATTTGTATCACTTTTCTCATTCTTGATGAGCTTTTGCATTTTTCTTCTGGTATATGATCCAGATTTTTGACATACATTTCATATGCTAGAATATTCATCCTAGTTTTGACACAATTTATTTTTAATCTTATTTCTGTAAACCACATTTATTTAGCTTGTTACTTAATTCTCAATGTCCAAATTAAGAAAAAGCAGGTATATCACTCAGCTTTGTTACCTTATTGTCTTTCTAGATCTACTGTTGAGGAAGAAATATATTTGTAAAAAGCATCTTCACATAGTTTAGATTGTGCTTGTTATGTCCAGAAATTTTCTTGGTCATAGAGTAAACATAGGTATAGGAAATCCAAATAGTTCCTTTAACCAAACAATAATAAAATATCGCCATGCTTCCATTCTGAGTTGCTGTTGTCCATTTTCCTTATATTCACACAGGGTTCACTGTGGAGGCCCACTGCTACTGTGTTTCTGACCACCTGCGTAGCTTAGCAGGTGGTCAGATACGTACTTACACATGCTTAGTACCTACTTAGCAGGTGGTCCTACATACTTGTTATACCTTGAAATCAGAGTCACAGTTGGTGGCTTTCCTCTTGAAGTGTTACTTTTGCACTTCTTGTTGGTTTGCTTGATTGGTTGGTTGTTTTTGTACAGTATATTTCAATTCTATGTAATCTGCCATAAATTATAGCAATGAAAATTTGTTCACTCAGCTCTCAGATTTGTTTAGAACTAAACAAGTATGGTTATATAAAATTTTACTTCTCTGACCAAAATGTTCTTTCAGTGTACCTTCCTTAGTCTTTGGGTTTTCACAATATTGTGTCTATTTACCTCATCCTAATTGTTTGCATCACCACATTTATCTCACCTTCTCTTCCCTCTCTCTTAATTCTGTCTTGCTCTCCATTACCTGAAATTTTTCTTTTGATGCCATTTAATGTTACAGAAACTTTGTAGTTATTTGTAAAACTTTCATTTTTTTTCAAGAGACAGATAACACATTGTTGAAAATGTGAATAATTATTTCATTCTAGATTCACTGTTTACAAATAGCCTAGAAGAGGAATGTATTCAAAGTTTAGAGCAAAGAATGTTTCAATGTGCTTTCCTATTGGGAGAAATGTTTTGTGAAAATTTGCAGAAACTGTTGTTTCTATCAGTTCAGAAATGATGGCCAGGTATCAAAAAGTAAATCATTAATCAAACTGGCAAACTAGAAAGATCAAAGAAAGAAGTATTCTTTACAAAGTTATTAAGAAAATTTCATTTGAATAACTATTCAATTGATAAATGTACAGTAAGTACTTATTAATCACCTACTATGCCAGGACTGTACTAGTCCTTGAGGATTCAGAAGTAGACTGCTACTCTCACGGAACTCAGTCTTATCTCTTTTGATCATCAAAAAGATTCTTTGAAGCATTAGGGTTGGGGTTGGTATTATTATGCCAATAGTAAATAAGAATGAAGATTCAATGGATTGTCCTGGTTCAAACAGAAACTTGAATCTCTGTATTCCCTTTTTGCTTTTTTTTTTTTTTTCAAACATGTAATAACTAATTTTGAAAAAGTATTATCAAGACAGTAAATAAATTTAAGAAATAAATTTAAGAAAAATAATTTAGGTAGTACCATTCACTTACTCTTCTTTTTAGCTCAAATACTTTATATAGTTGAAATTAATGTAACCTTGTTGCTTATTTCATAGCAAACTCTACACAAACAAGAGATCCCATTGTAGTTACAACTGCTCCTCCTTGCTTCTTTACTTGGATTCATTCCTTAATTCTGCAAATAATTTAGTGCTAGTTATATCTCAGGCACTATGCTTGGCTTTTCTCGAACTTCTTCCAAGTTAATGATAAAAAATCAGTACAGACTTTCTGGTGCTCAATTGGTTATTCTTTACATTAAACCTGCTGCCCTTGTTTTTATCTTTTGATGCATCTCACAGATGAAGTCCATCCTAACTAAGCTGAGTAGCATGAGCAATTTTGCATCTACTTTTATTAAACTGTAGTGTTTCTGCTTTTGTGGCATTGTTCAATATGCTTCTCATGCATTAGAATATCTCAATTCTTTCTATTAATATACATTTCTTATCTCAGCTCCACTGTAAAATCATACTTTATTCCCTTCAAAGTCTTTCTTACAAAGTCCAATGAGTATATCCATACACTAACTTAAGTCTCATTAATGAGACTTGCTTTCTTAAAATTGTGTTCTATAATTACATTTCTATGTAAACATAGCCCTGTAGACACTTAACAACTATATACAGCTGGAAAAATTTAAACATTCTTCAGGCTACCCTGTCTCACTGTCTCTCCACTCCTTGCCCTTCCTCTTTCGTTCTCTACCCAAAGTGTAGCAAGATTAAGATATTATTGAGAAATGACAGGTAAGAGTAATCACAATTCTTTTTTAGTTTTCCTTTCCTAGGTCAAGAATTTCTTTTTGTTTCTAGTTATAATGTATTTTTTCAATTTTTGCATCCAAATAGGTAGGTGAAAAAGTATTAATATGGAAGAGATAAGATACTGGGACTGCTAATGAGTGGGACTACCATCCTGTGATAGGTAGACAGTAATTACATCATTAAGGTCATAAGGAGAATATCTATCACCTGTACCCACCCCAGGGTTTCTTTTACACATGGCTTCACAGATATAAGACAGAGACCACAGGCTTCTGAGTCAGTTTATGTTATTCCTTTTGCTTTTTACAGATGCAAGTAAATAACATGTTTTTGGGTTTGTTTTGTGCTTTCAAATGGATGCTGTATTTCACTGTTTGTTCCTTATTTTTATTCCCAAGGAATCCAAACAGATAGCTCAGGGTAAGTAAGTACTTTAAAAATATCTGTTGAATGAAATAAGATAATGGTGTTTTTATGTGTGTTTCAAACCCCTCATCATGTTAAGCTCTAAAGCCAGAATTTATTAGCTTTCCAAATTATGAAAACTGGCTGATGGTCTTCTCTGTATAAATTTAGCTTCAAACCTTATTCAAATTTGTTAAGTTTCTAGTTCTAGATTGTTCCTCCTTGCAAAACACCCTGTGGATGCAGCTGAAATTATCTGCATCTTTTATAATTGTATCATGGCCTTATTATGTGTAACAATAACATTTCAGAAAATATCTAGTTGAAATATATATTGAATACAAATCATTATATATCCAGATCCAATTTAAAATTTAAATATATAGGCCACAATTACAAAATAATCTGCAGAGAGTAGTATCACTTTGGGAATTCCTATGCCAGCAATTAGTTTTATGAGTAAATGTAACAGAATTAGGAAGGGCTTGGCAAGGAGTTGCATGGAGAAACATATAAAAGGGGTTGAACAAAAAAATAAAATGAATTCATGAACTACACATTATTCTCATGCCACTCTCTCTCCTGCTCCAGCACCACCTATTTTTGTTTTGTTTTGTATTGTTTTGTTCTGTCAGTATACAGTATTCCTCCCTCAGGATCTTTATGCTAGTTGTTCTGTATTTCTGGAATACTAGTAAACATCATCTGTTTGCATAGTCACTTTTTTCTAATCATTTGGCATGAATGTCACTTTCTCCAGTGACCAAGATGCCTTTCCTGAACACTATTTGTAATGTGGTCCCACCTCACCATCCTCCGCATCACCTTGCTTTATTACTTCCAAACTACTTTTCATGCCCTAAAATTATTTTGTGATCCACTTCCTTGTTTATTGGCTCTGATCTGACACCAATGTAAGTTCTAGGAGGGCAAAAGCCCTGTCTTATTTTCTACTGAATCTCCAGCACCTACTGTAGAACACAGCTCAAAGTACTTAGTAAATCAAAATGGAGAGGTCATGGAAGGATTCCCAAAGTGGGTGATATTTAAAATGAGTCTGGGAGAATGAATAGAATGTAGCCCGATGGAGAAATGAGGATAAGGCAGTGGTAAAATCTTTATGAAGTCGTAAACCTCACAGTGTCATGAACCAATACAATACAATGGTGAACTGATACATATATATATATATATATATATATAATCTAGGATATCACCAGAACATGGAAAACAGGGAAGTGCTACATGGTGAAGCAAAAAAAAAAAAAAAAAAAAAAAAAAAAATTTAAGCAAATGCAAGAAAATTAGGGCTTTATGTTCTATAATACACATTAAGAGTTTTCTCTTAGGCTTTAAAATGAAAAACGTTTCTTGAAAAATGAAAGACTTTAACCTGGAAGTGACATTATCAGCTTTGTATTTTAGAAGTCTTGAATGGTTGTGTACAAAAAATAGACTCTTTTCATTACATGTCTAAGACCTTAGTAAATTTTTTAAAGTTCATTATTTTGAATCACTGAAACATACTCCGATAACTCACATTCCTAAATATATACATAAAATGTCAGTAGCTCTGATTCAGCGAAAATTATTTAAATCAGCAAATAATTCACTTTGCATAGAGACATTACACAAAAAGAAGCTGTTATTTATCGACGTTTAAGGACAATGGCAAATTTGTATGTCTTTAATCACAACTTAAACATTCACACTATTGAATTAAATGCCTGATGTCATAATAATTATGCAGATTGTGACCTATGAGGCTGCTGTGTACAAAATTTGAATTTAAAATACTCTTTTCATCGATGTATAGTTAAGTTACTTGCCTGACTTCAAGAAATATTTTCTTTTTCTCATTTTTGCTTTTGGGAATGCCAGCCTCAAAAATTTTCTAGTTCCTCAAATTTTTGTTGAATGGCATTAACCATTTTAGGATTTTGCAAAAATGTATAAATATATAATGATCACATGGTCTAGCCGTTAGTAAAGTAAATATAAATACTCTAAATTTAAAATAGTTTTAGACATTTCACAGATATATTTGTATTAATCTGTCTGAAGTATACCTATAAAACAAAATATTGTTAAATTAAAAAGATTTAAATATATCAATTATGAATAGACAGAAAAGTTGGTTAATATGGTTTATGAAAGGAAAAAGGAGATATACTATAATTAAATTTCAAGTAATAGAGCATGCTTTTGAAAAAGATTGTTTTACTGTCTCTTTCTACATTGAATTGAATATCATAACATTTTAAACAAAGTTTATGGCAGTAAGCTTTAGATTCACTACAGACTTCGGTTCAGATCTCAGCTCCATCACTTATTGGGTCAAGTTACTTATCCTCTCAAGCCACAGTTTCTCATTCTTTTCCTCTTTCCACTACTGCCACACTCCAGATAACCCACATTTATAAAAGTAGTTTGTTCTTCCATTTTTCCCCACGCTTATGTAATGACATATAAGCATATCTAGTGTATGCATACATATAAGCATGGCGTATATATCTATATCCATGTATGTAAGTATATATAAAGATTTTTTTTTCCAACAAATTTAACCATTGTGTTTTTAGCGCAATTTTACTTCAGAAAGATTCAAGATCCTTTTTCATTTTTAAGCAATCATTTCTAAATATGCTTCTCAATGTATTTAAACGATAATTGACAGAAGTTCCATATGTTTCCCCAAATACTTCAGTTGCTCTTTTACGTTCTTTATTCTTGTTTTCTTGGAGAAGTAACTCACTTTCTACTCCATGTATCAAGGTCAAATTTGACACAGATAGCATAAATGAGTTCAAGCTTTTAAAATCATATAAACTATACCCATGGGGAAAAAATCATGAAAATATCATATTGAAATCACTCTCAATTTTCTTTTCAACACCACAGAACGTGTGAAGATTCAGAAAACTAGTAAAAGGCAAATTGTGTCCCAATTTTCAAGAAAAGAAAATACTGACTTGAAGAAATTACACACAGAAACACTCACACACTTTGCAATAGTTTCCTAATATTGCCTTAAAAAATTACCACATACGAGATCACTTAAAACAACAGAATTTTATTTTCTCTCAGTTGTGGAGGTCAGAAAACTAAAAAAAAAAAAAATAAGTTGGTAGGGTTATTTCCTTCTTGTAGACTCAGAATTTGTTCCATGCCTCTCTCCTAGACTCTAGTGGTTGCTGGCAATTCTTGGTACTCCTTATCTAGACACATCACTCTAATCTCTGTCTTTATTGTCACATGGGTTCTCTCTGTGTGTCTGTCTCTGTATCCAAATTTCTCTCTTCTTATATGGACACAGTCACTGGATTAGGGTGTACCCTAATATGGTATTGGTTTTCTTTTATTTTGATTACATCTATAAAGATAATTTCTAAATAAAGTTACATCAAAATATCTTTTGAGGGGACACAACTCAACTAACAATGCATTGTAATGTCAGTTTCAGGCAAATTTATAGTACAGAAGTTGTAAATAATAGCACTTGAGCATTTAACAAAGGCAATATTGTGTTATCAATCAAATCTCTTATAAAATGGACTAATTTCCCCTTTCTTCCTAACTGGTGGAGTAGAGAGATCAAGAGCATGTCATAATTAACATTGTTTTTAACACATTAAGCAGAGATTTTAATATTCATTGCTGCGAGCAAAAAATTTTAAAATGTGGATTATGTAAAAGGAAAGTCTAAATGGATTTTTAGCTGGTTGAACAATTACAGAAGGTATTGATTACTGAATTTCTGTCATCCTAGAGGTTAATCTCAGAAATGACCTATTGGATTATTTATCTAACCCAACATTTGTTTCAGTGACATAAATTTAGACATAAAGAAAAAGATTATCAAATTTCATGTGACAAAATCCAAGAAAATGGCTAACATGATAGGTAAACATAATACAGTTCAAGTAACCTTAACATGCTGCATCTGATTTTAGTCACAAGGCTGAGAAGCCAAATGGGCTTAATAAAGAAGATAAAATTATATAGGCACAGTGTGAGTTTCTATTTCTAAAACCAAAAATCAGCTGTCCACACAATAACTACATCTGTAGTTTTAAAAAGCTGGTTAGATGAGAGCCTCCTAAACATGGTTAACCTGACTGTGTTCTTAACTGGCATAACATTTATGTCAAATCCATCTAGGAAGAGGATCTGATAATGAGAAACTATATCCTGAAACACATTGTTGCTGGTGTCCTGTTCCTATCTAATGCAGCACACAAATAGAAATGTTTCCCATTTTTCAAATATTTTTCTCACGCTAATTGGTCAGAGGGCAAATTTGTTATCTTGGCCTATGTGAAAATGTATAAAAATTGTGAAACCGATGAAGTACTTTGAATCAAAAAATTATGAAAGTAGTATTGAAAATAGTGGACAATTTGCTTTTCTATTGTTTACTGGCAAAACCACCAAATCATTACTTCAGGTGCTAGAAAGAGCCTTTCTCTCACTGTACTCTTCTACCTCCCCCTACAACATCAGCTGTGGGATCATTTCTTAATATATTTGTGTACATTTTTATTAAAATTATTTGGCTTCCATTTCTCTTATCCTTTTCATGTAGAACTTATTGGACTAAAGAACTGAGCTCAGGAAATAAACGCTCATCCATCAGATATTAACAATGATAATATTCTTTCTAGTACACAATGAAAAGACTGACTCTAGAGTAATAATGTTAGGGTTTAACGAACCACATATACAGTATTACTCATAATACTAGGAGTAAATAATATGCCAATAAAACTAATGCAATTAGGCCTCATTAATAGATACCTATTGATATCTTATTGTATTATCTAAACATCAGATCAAATATTAGAAGGCAACGAATAAACCTAAGGAAAGTAATCTCAATGTAAGGGATTGGCAATAATGACAAATAGAAACAGCAAAAGGAAATAAGGATGTTTGATCTTAGGAAGAAAATACTTAAGGAAAAGTTAATAGCTATTTATCACAATTTACAGGGCTATTAAATAAGTAAGAATAATATTATCTTTTGGAATAAAGGATACATGTAGGTTTAGTTTAATAAAAAATATTTCTAACAGTTTGGCATGTCTGAACATCAACTGCTTTCAAAAGTTACGAGTTTGTGAGAGTTGAAGTTCCAATAATGATAAGTTAGCTTGGATTGCAATAATCTTCCCCTAGATAACAATAATAAACTCTGGGGAAAATATAAAATAAAAACGATTTGAAGGCACTAATCAAAAGCTGACAGAAACTGTAAGGCATCTGACTGGTAATATTGTTTGGATATTTGTCCTCTCCAAATCTCATGTTGAAATGTGATTCCCAATGTTGAAAGTAGGGTTTGGTGGGTGGTGATTGGGTCATGAGGGTGGGTCCAGGGTGGGTCCCATCTCCTCATGAATGGTTTAGCACCATCTCCTTGATAAGTATATACTTATTCAGTTATTTCACGAGATCTGGTTGTTTAAAAGAGTATGGGACTTCCCCCTTCTCTCTTTTGTTCCCTCATTCACTATGTGATGTGTCTGCCCCTGCTTTGACTTTTGCCATGAGAAAAGGCTCTGGAGGCCTTACCAGAAGCCAAGCAGATGCAGGCACCATGTTTCCTGTACAGCCTGCGGAACTATGAGCCAATTAAATATCTTTTATTTATAATTCAGCCAGATTCAGATATGTCTTTGTAGCAACACAAAAACATCATGTTGATACAGACTATTGGTACCAGGAGTGGAGTGTTGCTATAAAGATATCTGAAAATGTAGAAATGGCTTAGGAACTAGGTAATGGGCAGAGGCTGGAAGAGTTTAGAGGGTTAAGAACACGACAGAAAGATGAGGGGAAGTTTGGAACTTCTTAAGGGGTGAAATGGCTGTGATCAAAATGCTGATAGAAATACGGACAGTGAAGTCCAGACTGAGGAGGTCTCACATGGAAATGAGGAATTTATTGGGAACAGGAGTGAAGGTAGCCCATTATGCCCTCGCAAAGAACTTAGCTGCAATGTATTCATGACTTAGGGTTCTGTGGAAGTTTGAACTCAAGAGTGATGACCTAGGATATCTGGTGGAAGAAATTTCTAAGCAGCAAAGCATTCAATATGTGATCTGACTGCTTCTAGCAGTTTACCATCAGGTACTGAAGCAAAGAAATGACTTAAAGTTGGAACTTAAATATAAAAGGGAAGCAAAGTTTAAAAATTTGGAAAATTCAGAATCTGGCCATGTGGCTAACAAGGGAAAGGCATTTTCAGGAGAGAAATATAAGCAGGTTGCAGAGCAGCAACTTGTTAGAGAGATTAGCATGACTGAAAGGGAACCAAATGCTAATACTGAAGACAATAAGAAAAGATCTAGCAAGCATTTGAGAAATCTTTAAGATGGATCATCCCATGAAAGGTCCAGAGACCTAGGCAGAAAAAATTGTTTAATGGAGCAGGCCCATGGCCCTGCTGCCCTGCACAGCCTCTGGACATTGTTCCCCAAATCCTGGCCTCTCCAGCCGCTGCTAGAGATCAAAGAGCCTCTGGCATAGCTTGAGCCACTGCTTTGGAGGGCATAAGCCATAAGTCTTGGCAGCATCCATGTGGTGTTATGTATGCAGGCCCACAGCATGCAAGTTTGCAGAAGACTTGGCAGCTTTCCCCTCAATTTCAGAGGATATATAAGAAAGCTTTGGCCAGGCTCAGTTGTTCACACCTGTAATCCCAGCACTTTGGGAGGCTGAGGTGGGTGGATCACGAGGTCAGCAGAGAGCATCCTGACTAACATGGTGAAACCTTGTTTCTACTAAAAATACAAAAAATTAGCCAGGTGTGGTGGCGGGCACCTGTAGTCCCAACTACTCAGGAGGCTGAGAAAGGAGAATGGCGTGAACCCGGGAGGCGGAGCTTGCAGTGAGCCCAGACTGTGCCACTGCACTCCAGCCTTGGCGACCTCCATCTCAAAAAAACAAAATCAAAGGCTGGGCGCGGTGGTTCAAGCCTGTAATCCCAGCACTTTCGGAGGTCGAGGTGGGAGGATCACAAGGTCAGGAGATCGAGACCATCCTGGCTAACATGGTGAAACCCCCTGTCTACTAAAAATAGAAAAATTAGCCAGGGTGGTGGCCGGCGCCTGTAGTCCCAGCTACTCAGGAGGCTGAGGCAGGAGAATGGCATGAACCTGGGAGGCGGAGCTTGCAGTGAGCCAAGATCCAACCACTGCACTCCAGCCTGGGCGACAGAGCCAGACTCCATCTCAAAAAAAACCCAAAACCAAAACCAAAACAAAACAAAATGAAAGCTTGGCTGCCTGCCCTGGCAGGAGCCTGCTACAGGGGCAGAGCCCTCACATAGAATCTCTACTAGGGCAGCACAGAGGGGAAATGTGGGTTTGGAGGCCCCACACAGAGTCCCCAACAGGGCACTACCTAATGGAGCTGTGGGAAGGCAGCTGCCAGCCTCCAGACCCCAGAATGTTACAGTCACTGACAGCTTGCAACCTCATCCCAGAACCAAAACAGGCAACCAACTCCAACCTATGAGAGCAGCCATGGGGGCCACACCCTGGAACACCACGGGGGTGGAGCTGCCCAAGGTGTTGGGAGCCCACTACTTGCCTCACTATGCCCTGGATATGGGACATGGAGTCAAAGAAGATTTTGGAGCTTTGAGATTTAATGACTGCTCTGTTGGGATCAGACTTGTGTGGGACCTATTGCCCCTTTCTTTTGGCCAATTTCTCCCTTTTGGAAAGGGAATGTTTACCCAATGCCTGTACCACCACAGTATATTGTAGGTAAATAACTTGTTTTTAATCTCACTGGTTCATAGGTGAAAAAAAGAGAAAAAACCCTCATCTCCATGTGAAACTCTGGACTTGTGACTTGGAATTTGGGACTTTTGAGTAATACTGGAAAAAGTTATAACTTTGGGGAACTATTGTGAAGTTGATATTGTATTTTAAAATGTGAAAAATACATAGGTTTTGAGGGGCCAGGAGTAGAATGATATGATTTGGATGTTCCTCCCCTCAAAATCTCCTGTTGAAATGTGATTCCCAGTATTAGAGGTGGGTCCTGGTTGGAGGTGATTACATGGTGAGGATGGATCCCCGATGAGTGGTTTAGACCAGCCCTTTGGTGATAACTGACTTTTTGCTCAGTTAGTTCATGTAAGACCTGAAAGACTTTAAAAGAGTCTAGGAACTTTCCCTTGGCTCTCTCTCTTCCCATGTGACATGCCTACTCCTGCTTTGCCTTCTTCCATGAGTAAGAACTCCCTGAGTCCTCCCCAGAAGCAGATCAGATTTAGGTGTCATGCTTCCTGTATAAGCTGCAGAACTGCAAGTCAACTAAATCATTATTCTTTTAAATTACCCAGCCTTAGGTATTTTTTTGTGGTGATGCAAAAATGTCCTAATTCAACTAGTAAAGGGAATTACAGTGACTGAGTGAGACCCATATTTATAGACACTTTCCCTGTGGGTACTCCCAGTTCTCAAGTGTAACAGCTAGAACTCAAGTAGAATGCATCAGAATTACTGAGTTGTGATATTGGCGTAGAGATTTCAGGCTACCAGGGTGGTTATAAATGAAGAGTAATCGCAGAAAGTAGGGAGACACAAAGACAATAACATTAATACCTGCCAATTAAAAATTCCTCAAATCCTTGACTGACTGTGGAACTGTGTGTCTATTGGGGACACTCTAATAATGCCAGCAGAAAGCAGAAGGCTGCAGCTGAAAGGACTGGACAGAGATTTCAATTACTGTATACAGCAAATGAAACACTGTTTGGAATCTGAATAACACCAAGGATAGAGGAGCCTAGTAAAATCTTCAGGTATTCAATAGTCCTGCTTTAAAGCATAAACCAATGGCTCTGGATGTTAAAGGTGATCAGCCCGCAAATGCCTGCCAGAGAATGATTTCTCCTTAGAGGAGGAAGACGTAACTCAGATATATTTATTTGCAATGTCCTGTGTGTAGTAAAAAAGTAATATCCACTGTAAGAAAAAGAAAATCATGACTCATCATCCAAAAAAAAAAAAAAAAACACCAGCCCATAGAAATACATGACAAGGTGACACACATGTTGGTATAAAGTAGTAAAACAGTATGTTAGGGTGTTCTTGCATTGCTGTAAAGGAATGCCTGAGACTGGATAATTTATAAAGAAAAGACGTTTAATTGGCTCATGGTCCTGCAGGCTGTACAAGAAGCACAGTGTCAGCATCTGCCTCTGGTGAGGCATCAAGAAGCTTACAATCGTGGCAGAAGGCAAAGGGGGAGCAGGTGTATTAATGGAAAGAGCTGGAGTCAGGGAGAGAGGGGAAGGGACACACTCTTTTAAATAACCAGATCTCATAGGAACTACCAGAGCAAGAACACACTCATCACTAAGGCACTAAGCCGGAGATTCTCCCTTATAATCCAAATACCTCCCAACAGGCCACCTTTAACACTGGGGATTACATTTCAACATGAGATTTGGCAGGGACACAGATCCAAACCATATCAAACAGTTATTATAAGTTAAAAAGTTAAGAAAATCATGGTCTTAGTGAATGAACAGATGTGAAATCTCATCAAAAGACATGGAAGCTGCACAAATGAACCAAACAGAAATACTAGCACTGAAAAGTGTTAATACTGTAACGTACTTAACAGTAGATTGAAATAAGGGTCAGCATATTTTTGAGAGAGAGCCATAGAAATTATTTAACTTAAAGAGAAAAAAATCAGAAAATAAAGTCTTAGTGAGCTGTGAGTCAATATCATATGATCCAACATACAATTAATTGAACTGAATTTCCAGAAGGAGACGAGAGAGAAATGGGGACGGTGCAGTAAAGAAACAATGACTGAAAGTTTTTCAAATTTTGTGAATAATATCCACTTATGTATCTATGAAGCTCAGAAAACCACAGCAGAATAAATACCAAAAGAACCATATGTCATAGACTAACTGCAGACAATGATAAAAAGTTACTCTTAAAATCAATAATATGCATTCTGTCAGATAAAAATGGAGGTCAAAATTGTTGGGGAATAAAATAAAAAAATCTGTACACCCAGAATTCTATAACCAGTAAAAATACCATTACAAAATTCATACAAAATAAAAACATTTTTAGATTTAAAATATCTAAAAAGAATTTGTCTGTAGCTGTTCTGCACTACAAGAAATACTAAAGGGACTAGGTATAGTGGCTCACACCTGTAATCCCAGCACTTTGGTAGGTCAAGGCAGGCAGATTGCTTGAATCCAGGAGTTTTAGACCAGTCCAGGTAACATAGCCAAATCTCGTCTCTCAAAAAAAGAAAAAAAAAAAATTAGCTGGGCATGGTGGCGTGCGCCTGTAATCTCAGCTACTTGGGATGCTGAGGTGGAAGAATCACCTGAGCCCAGGAGGTGGAGGCTGCGGTGGGCTGAGGTTGTGCCACCGTACTCCAGCCTGGGCAACCAGAGTGAGACCCTGTCTCAAAACTAACAAGAAATACTATAGGGAAGTCTCTAGCCTGAAGGTAAGTGATAATAGGTGAAACTAAGATCTGCAAGAAAAAAACGAGGAGCCCAGGAAATTGTGTGTATGTGGAAATATAGAAAAGCTATTTTCTTCTTCTTTTAATTTCTGTAAAAGACAACACACTATTTAAGCAAAACTTAAAACATTGTGTTGTGTAGTCTATAACTAATGGGTATGTAAAATCTGACAGCATTTGCACATATAATTGAGGAACTGTCAAGTAGTTGTAAATTTCTTAACTTTACGTGAAGTGGTACATTATTAACTCTAAGTAGACTGTGGTAACATAAGAACAACCAGTGAAAGGGAAATAACACGAAGAAATACAGCTTGGAGCAACAGAGCAACTAAAATGGTATTAGTATAAAAAGGATTGAATTTGTCATCCCTGGAAATGTCGTGGATAGTCATCAGATCAGGAAATTTCAGAAAGACAGGAAATTGATTACTTCTTCTTCCCCTCGAAAGTTGTGATTTGGGGTGTATGACATACTTGATTTTATTTTAATGCCTCAAAGCAAAATGTTTCACAAGACATGTTTTGCTCTTGAAATTTCTGGCATCTTTCATGTGGCCACTATGGATGTTTACATTCATAAGCTCAATTACTTGGCCTCTTTCATAAATTTAAAACAAAGGTAACACATGCTGTTATAATTTAGTTTCACCACCAGTTTCTTTGTTTTATGCTTTCAATAAAATACTATGTCTGCATTTGAGAAATGTTCTGTGCAATTATTCCTGAGAAGAACAGTATGAATTTTTAAATCTATTCTCACAGGAATATTAACAAATAACACACATATAAAGGAAAATGGAAAATGCTAGAACTCCACTCCCACACCCCTTCCCCATCCAACCCTCTCCCACAATGGGGTTCTGCCAAGTACTCCTCAGAGCTTAATCAAACTTACTTCTGTCCAGTTCTGATTCTTTATAAGGTGAGACGACCTTCAGGTTCTCCCACTTCCCGTCAGTGTATTGTGCTTCTCTCCAAGCACCACCACAGAACTGAATCCCATTGGTTTGAAAGAAGTATTTGTGCCTAACAGTAATAAGCAAATGACATTTTTCTCCCAATGTCAGAAAACATGGGCAACCTGCTCCCTTTCCCCTTTCTTGGCGTCTCTCCCACCTTCCCTCCAAGATCAAATTGGCCTCCCCCAATTCTGTGGAAAAGAAAACAGAATTCCTGGGCCCCATGCCCAAGTGTTTCCAGCCAGCACGGCATTGCCAAGGCTAAATCACCAAGCCGAGGACCTGGGGATGGGCGCAAATGCAAATCAAAAAGGCTCTTGAGAAAGAGGGGTTTCTTCATTTTCTTTCTAGGCTCAGTAATCTATGAACAAAGCTCCTTTTCCCAGGCCCTGCAACCTGCCCCTCTGATAGGAAGTGACCGTGGGCTGGCTTTTATCTTTTCTTTCACCTCTTATTAGAGTAGTGACAACTTGTTTTCTTCATTTCTTCCTCCCATTCGGGTTTTAGGTTTCAGCGGACTTCAGGGTGCCCCACCCCCTCCAGGAAGACGCCCCCGCGGGCTGGCAGCTCTCCCAGCGCGGGGCGGGGTCCCAGACGGGGCGGCCGCGCGCGGGGAAGGAGGGTCCAGGCGAGCCGGACCCGCCCCCGGACCCCGCGCCTTGCCCTCCCCTCCGCGCGTTTACTTTGTTTATAACTTGAAAAATCCTCTTCCGTCTCCCTTCCCTGCCTCCTCTCCTTTCCCTTTCCTCTGCCAATACAACTAGACCCGCGTGTGGCGTCGCCGGTGCCCAGCATTCTGCGGGGCAGGCGGTGAGTGGGGCTGGACAGGCGGGCGCAGAGCAGGACTGTGTGGCGCGGGCGCCCGGGCTGCGGGGCCGAGGTTGTGGTGAGGGGAGGCCCGAGGCCGCGGTGCCTGCGGGCAGGCGCGGGGGTCGCGCGGCGTCCTGCGCTGGCGGTTCCCAGACACTGCGCTCGCGTCGCATCCTCAGGTGGTTGCAGAAGTTTCGTGGTGTCGGGCGTGCGTCTGCGGTGGAGACGCAGCAGGTTTGGGCGCGAGCAGTTTCCTGCCCAGGGATGGGGGTCCTGGCAGCACTTCACGGGGGCGGCCCTTTCGTTTCGGTCTGCGTGACAGGTCTTGCTTGATCGGGTTTCTCTTGGGTCTCTAACTGGCGTTTCTACGGCTTGGCTCTCACGAACTCAGGCCAGGCCACTCGCAGGTAAAAACGCTTTATGGTAACTTCTCTACATGCTCGGCGAGTGGAGGCGGTGACAGGAGAGAATCTGTCTCTCATATTGTCAATTCGGGCAAACTGGGGCGATTTGGAGCTGTGGTTGATTTGTTTTTAGAAATAAAACGTTCATATTTAAAGACTTAGAATTTTATTTTGTGGCCTTATTTATCTTCCCTTGGGATCTGCAATTTAGTTTTTAATTTTATATTGCATTTAAAATGGAGCCACCAAAATAAGTACATGAAGATACAATGCACCAAACTTGATACTACTTAAACGGGAGTAGATTTCCTAATTTAATTGCATTCTCCTGTAATGGTAATACAAGACAACCTCCATCTGTCTATCTGCCCTCATGGTTAGCTGTGAAATACTAGCGGCATTTCCATTAAATGTAAAAAAGACAAGAATTCTAATCATTACACTCTGTGACATGGTTGTGAATTCCATAGGCGAGTGACAACAGGTAGGGGACATATAATCACTTTATGCACGATGTGAGTGGATACCTTAATGTCCATAGGAAACACTGAAATTTGATGGGAAGCATAAGTGAATTTATCAAAGTTTCCAATTGCATCATACTTAATTTATAGAAATCAATTGATGTTTATACATAAACTAGATAATACAATTAAAGTAAAATTCAGTTTGGCATGAAATAACACAGAATTGAGAAATTATTTTTAAGAAGGTATAAAAAGATATGCATGAGAATCCAAAAAAGTACATAACATTCTTCTGGGTACAGATATCATTTCTCTAAAACAACGTATAAGTAGAATCCTAACTGAATATTTTTGTTACTGTTTTTAACTGTACTGTTTAGCTCATGTGAAAGAACATATATTAATGTTATGTATATTACAAATGATAATATACAAAATATATAATTATTGTATATATTATATATAATTTTAACGTTTAATATTATACATATTCACATATATATAGTGGAGACTTTTTCATATAATAAAAGGTGTTATAAAACTATGGTGATTAAAAGTCAGTGCAATAGAACTACTACCAGATGTGTAAATGAAACTGAAGAGACATGGAAGAATAAAAAGAAAGCTGGGATTTGATAAGCTTACATTTTAAATCAGTGGGAGGGAAGAAGAAATAACATTTAATTGAATGTGCTTGGACAAACAGGAATTTATTTGGGAAACCTAATAATAAAACTGGAACTTTTCCTCACTGTTAACAGACAAATGTAGTCCAGATGGCTTACTAATTTAAATCTAAATATATGCAATCTAAAAAGGAAAAAAGAAAGCCCAAATAGGTATTTGTGCACACTGGATGCTGGAAAAGCATTTCTAAGCATAATACAAAAACCTAGACCCATTTAGGGACATGATTTTTATTAACATTTCCATCCCCCAAAAAAGATACAAACTGGGGACGTTGTTAATAGAAAAAAAAGATAATTTTGCTAATATACCTAGAAAATTTATTAATGACCTTCAAAATCAATGACCCAGTTAAGGATAAAATGAGTCAACTCAAAGCAAAAGAAATAATAAGCAAATAATAAGCAGAGTGAATACTGTTAGTCACACTGATTATCCAAAACATATATAAAGTAAGACATCAATTTTTGCATTAATTTTACAAATTTTGAAAGTCTGACAACTTTAGGTGTTGTTGAAAATGCAATGAGGAAAATATAATTTTGCAAACTTTTGTGGAAATGTGAATTGGTGAAACTGTTTTTAGGGTTAAAGCTGTTCAAATTTACAAATGTTCATTTACTTACTGGAATTTTTCCATCAAAACATGCTCCCAAGTGTACCAATAAAAATGTCTGTCAAAGATGTTTAAAGTAGGATTGTTTACAGTGTAGAAAACATGGATACAACTCTGTAGCCATTTATCGGGAATTGGTTACATAATGTATGGTATCTTCAAAGGTAGAATAATACACAGTTTAAAACACTGTAGCTCTAAATGTTCTAACTTGGAATATGTCCAAAACATAAGTTAAAGTTAAAACACAAAATGAAACAAAGAACAAGTTAAAACACTGTGTGTGTGTGTGTGTGTGTGTGTGTGTGTGTGTGTGTGTGTAGTAAATATTTTTGTAAATAATTCGGAATATACGTTGAATTGTATTATGAGTAGGGATGTTGTATTACACACTTCTATAATGTATGCATGTGTATAAGAAAAAATTGATAGTGATTGGTAATTTATACAGAATATTGCCTTCTTGAATATATTAATTGTCGTTTACTACAGAAGAAATATATTTCACAAAACCTTTCATATTGTCTCATTTTTTTTTCTTTTAGAAGTGTCCTCTTTCAGCTGCTTCCTTTAAAGTCCCCTTCCTTTTTCTCCTTCCCTAATATTGATGTTTATGATGTTTATTGCAAGCACAGCAGTGAAGAATTTTGCCTGAGAGATTTCACAACCAGTTAACTTTCATAAACAAAAAATACAGGAATGTTCATACTCATAATGTTCACCAGCATTGTACTAAAATTCATTTTTATGGTGCTCGTCCTTCAGTATGAAAGAGATAGATATGCTAGTCCTTAAGAAGGAAAACATCTAAAATTGGACTGCAAAAAAATTTGTTTTTAATTGCATGATAAGGCTGGGTGGCGGTGGCTCATGCCTATCATCACAGTACTTTGAGAGGCAGGAGTGGGCAGATTGCTTTAGCCCAGGAGTTTGAGAGCAGCCTGGGAAACATGGCGAAACCCCACCTCTAAAAAAATTTAAAAATTAGCCAGGCATGGTGGCACCCACCTGTAGTCCCAGCTGCTCAGGAGGCTGAGGCAGGACAATTGATTGAGCCTGAGAGGTCAAGGCTGCAGTGAGCCATTATCATGCCACTGCACTGCAGCATGGGCAACAGAAAGAGACCTGGTCTCAAAATTAAAATTGCGTGACAAAAATGCAGTGAAGACAAATAGTAAGTTTTGAAAGGATAATTTTAATACAAAATTTTAATACCTTTCATATAAAGAAGACAGAAATAAAAAGCTAACAGAAATGAACAAATGACAAACAGGCAGTTCACAGAAATAGAGTTGCAAATTGCTTTCAAACAAATAATAAAAGTGGCTCAGCCTCCTCATTATAAGATATATGGAAAATAAAACCAATTTTTTTTTTTTTTTTTTTTTTTTTTTTTTACATATCCGATTGACAACTACAAAAATGTTGATAAAATACTGTGTTAGGGATGTAACTTTTTGTCTGGGGTCTAAATTGATTCAAATTCTTTAGAGTGCAACTGGATAGTATCTTTAAAAATGTACAAAACTTTGATCCATCAATTCTCCTTTCAATAATTTAATGCACAGATACACAGGAAGAAAATATTTTTTTCAGCATTTTTGATAATAGCCTAAATTTGGAAACGATTTAAGTTTTTGTCATTAAGCAGCCAGTTAAATGCATTATGTTTCAGCCATTAAAAAGAATAAGGTTATATGGACTGAAATGTAATTAACATCAACACATTTTAATAAATGAAAAGACAAAGACACAGAAAAGTATATAGATGATCGCCATTTGTATAAAAACGATGTATATTACTTTATATATGCTTAGAAAATCTCTTGGAAGACAAAAAAAAAATCTAATGTCTGTGGTTGCCTTTTGAAATGGGAAATGGGAATTGGAGTAGGTGGGGTTTTTTTGTATACATGTATTGTGTAAATTTATGCACTGCTGGTTCCTTGAATTATATTTGTGTTTGCACGTAACATCTATTTTTTTAAAGTCTGTTTTCATAAATGTAAAGTTTCTTATCGAAATGACTTAACTGTATGCAACATGACATCTTGTTTTACTACAATTTTAAATACTAAAAGACTAGCTGTAAAGTGACAACGAGGTGTTATTGGTAATCACAGTTGGCATGGTAATGTTTTCTTAATGTCTTGTATAAACATCATGAGAATATTGTTCGGATATTTTTGTACTCTAAATAACAAAAACATTTCCCGCTTGAAAGCTTAAAAGGAGACACCTGATATTCTCTTTAAACAATTTGAACCAAATTAATATGTTTAATAAAGGTTATGTATGGACTGTGGCTATCAATTTGCTTTCATTTAATCTCATCTTTTATTTTATATTAAAGCCAAATAGCTAACCTCCAAGATCCTTCACATTTGCTAAAGAGAATGAAATATTCTACCATACATGTTTTCTTTTAAAGGAGTCATGATGTTAATAAAATAATAAATATATTGATATAGGTTATAAAAACAACACTATAAAATCTTAGGTTTTGCCCTTTTAATTTGTTGAAAATTAATCACTCCCTAAGTTTCTTCTAGAATTGATTTTATGCAAAGATACAATTAAATACATATGGGTTAACATGTGATTATAATGAAGATACTGTGTATTTATGGGACATTCTTGCTGCAGCATATTTTATCAACATGGACCTAGGTTTATCTTTTGTGCAAGCCTGCAATTAGTTTCTCTAATTCCAGCCCATGTGACAGCAACTTATTAAGTTTACAAGATGTCTACAGAAATGACTGAATTCTTCAGTCATTGGACTTCAATCCACTGATGTTAAGCCCACTGAACTATCCAGTTCCTTGTAGCCAAGAAACCCATAAAAGTAATCAACACAGTCCACCATAGGAGCCAAGAAATTTGGCTTAAAGTCTATAAAGAGGATCGTACTTGGAAAGGTGTGCATAAAATTTTATCTTTGATGAACATGCATGTCTTTTTAGTTACAGATTCACAAGAGAGTACATTGTCAGGTTTTTACAATTATTTTAAAAACTCAGTTTATATAATCTATTATACGTCTATTGTAGAAAATTTAAAGAGGAAATGTTTATATCTTAGCATATTTTCTCCAGGTTTTCCATACTTTTAAAAACATTGCTATCATTATAATTATCCAGATTATATGTGTAACATTTGAATGTAAACATTTAATGATTTTTACAAAACTATTTGTTACTATATTTTTAAAGGAACATGATTTTATCGTAATGTTTCACTATGTGTTTACTTAACAATTGTGCTTGATATTTATGTAGTTTACAATTACTACTATTTTCATTGTGCATTCCTTTTGTGAAAATGAGAACACATCACTTGAAAATGTTATATGGCATATTTTGAATTTATTTTGAATTTGGTATAGAGGAAATTTACTTGGGCTTACAAATGAGATTTGAGAAAAAAATAGATTTATGTTGGTAAATTGAACATTTGATTGAATGTATTATGATTCCTACAGCAGATAGGTTTTTATCTGAATGGGGTAAAATTTCATAGCTCTATAACTGGAGGTGTGTGTGTTGGGACCAGGAGGGGAGGGGATATATTAAAATCACCTGGGAAATGGCTTCCATTTTTCTTCGTTATCCACAGAAGCAATCTTTTAAAGCTTTATCATGAGACTGCAACAATTCAGTAACATCTTCATGCTTCATTTCTAATTCTTAGTTCTCTTGCTATTTCTCTCACATCTGCAGGTACTTCATCCAGTGAAGTCTTGAACCATGCAAAATCATCCAGGAGGGTTGGAATCAACTTCTTCCAAGCTCCTGTTGATATTTATATTTTGACTTCCTCCCATGAATAACAAAAGTTCTTAATGGCACCTAAAATGGTGGATCCTTCTTAGAAAGTTTTCAATTTACATTGCCTAGATTCATCAGAGGAATCTAGGCCTAGCTTTTGGCCTGTCTTTGCTTTCAACATGCCTTCCTCATTAAGCTTAATCTTTTCCAGCTTTTTGACTTAAAGTGAGAGATGCACGAACCTTCTTTTCACTTGAGTACTTAGAGGCATTTGTAGGCTTATTAACTGGCCTAATTTCAATATTGTTGTGTCTCAGGGAATAGGGAGGTCCTAGTATAGGGAGAGAGATGGGAGAATAGTTGCTCTGTAGAGGAGTCACAACAAAATTTATTAAGTTCACCATCCTACATAGGCATGGTTCATGGGGTCCCAAAACAATTACAATAGTAACATCAAATACACTGATCATAGATCACCATAACAGATTAATTGTAATGAAAGAGTCTGAAATATTGTGAGAATTACCAAAATGTGACAAAGAGACAAACTGATAACATGCTGTTCTACAAAATGGTACTGATAGAGTCCTCGATACAAGGATGCCAAAAACCCTCAATTTGTTTAAAAAAATGGAATATCTGTGAATCACAGTATAGCAAAGCACAATAAAACAAGGCATGCATGTACATAATGAGCTATCTTGAGGATGGGATCCAAGTAAATGTGAAATTTATGTCCCATTATGTTTTAAACACATAGCCTGAAGATGATTTTATACAATATTTTTGATAATGTTGGGTATGAAACATTTATGTACATTGAACCATTGGAAAGCAAAGGTATCAGTATCTCAATCACCCGTGTGGACAATCTGTGGTTATGTGACATCGCCATCATTCCTGACTCTCAATTCATTATGCTACTGATAAGTAATCATTTTCTTATATTACTCCCAAATAAGTGCTTAACAGTAAAAAATAGGATGTGTCATTAATACAGTGAAAAAGACAGTGTGTTCAGGGTAACTAAGCAGCGCAGTAGTATCTCCAGAATGCCTGTATCAGAAAGCCACCAATAAGCAATGGCAGGCTTTCATTCTTTATCTACAATGCTGTATTTTGATTACAAGGTTATTATTCACTGTATTTTATTATTTTAAGTGAGAAGAAATATCAGAAGTAGCCAAGTGACCAGCAAGTGTTTTCTCTACAAATGAGAAAGCATTCTGATGGATGACTTTTCAAAATGTTTCCTCTGGAGTCATCTCACTAACTCATTAACAATGGTTTTGTCTTAGAAGTCTCTGTTGATTTTATAAACTGACACAATTTCTTATTCTGTGATGAATGAATGCTCTTCTAGTCCTTCAATAAACCCATCACATGTTTTCACCATGTCATCTATAGGCACTTTGCAGTGTTGACAGTGTCCTCATCATCTTTCACTGTGACATCGTGTTGGTGCTCAAAGTTTTTTTTTTTTTTTTTTTTTTTTTTTTTTGAGGTGGAGTTTCGCTCTGTCGCCCAGGCTGGAGTGCAGTGGCCGGATCTCAGCTCACTGCAAGCTCCGCCTCCCAGGTTCACGCCATTCTCCTGCCTCAGCCTCCCGAGTAGCTGGGACTACAGGCGCCCGCCACCTCGCCCGGCTAGATTTTTGTATTTTTTAGTAGAGACGGGGTTTCACCGGGTTAGCCAGGAGAGCATTTCAGATTTTGGACTTTTGGATTAGCGATGCTTAGTCTATATAGCATTTTATGTGCCAGAATTCTGCATGAATATTTTAATCTTATATAAGTTAGAGATTGTTCGTTTCTTTGTTTTCAAGAATAAATGACAGACATAACAGTTTTTGTTTTGCTTTCTTTTTTTTTTTTTTTTTTTTTGTTCTTCAACAGTTTTAGAGCATAGTCAGGATCATGATGACAAGAAAGAGATGTATACAGTTGGCAGAGCATATAGTTAGCAGGAGCTTGAGAAGAGGGGTTTCAGTCAACTGAAAGATTCCCGTGGAAGAAGCAGGATGAAATACAAATAACAGAGAGAACAAATTCTTACACATTTTTTTGATTTTGAAGAATTCATACAACTTTTATTTTTCAGAAAATGGTCCAAGTGTCAATTAGGAACTTTTTAGGTTTGATTTGAAACCCCCATCACAGAATTTGTTTTTCCTTTCTGAGAGACTGATGGGTTATTGTTTTGGGATTAAAGTCTTTGGGGGCTTCCTCTAGTGGAGAAAGAGTTCAGACAAAAGGGAGTGGATCCATTAGATGGCTGGTATAAAAGTGGGCAATGTCTTTTCCAGTTGCATGGCTGTTTACCATAAAGGCAGACATCTTGAGGCATAGGGTTCTTTATTTTGGGATCCATTGGTTTGGATTTAAAATATGTATTAAGAGCTACTCTTGGGCCCTGTAGCCGTTACAACTGTAAAGACATAAACCTGTTTGCCTTTGTAAGGAATTTTCCCACTGTAGCCATTCTAAGTTACTTTTGGTAAGGTTCTCCCATTCGTCTCGAAAAGCACAGGTTCTGGGTCTCTAGTTTTTATACATGGAGTTGCCTACAATTGCAGATGGTGAAGTTCTAGCAACCTTTGACCAGATAAATCCATGATTCCATGTCTTTTATTAACCTTTCCTATCTATTGAACGGAGTTTATTTTGTGTCTGACCCAGTAAAATACCTGAGGCCTCCCTACTGGGCCTAGTCCTGTTTTTGTCATGACTTTGAAACCAGTGTAGATCAAAAATGCTCAAACTCAGCTCAACTCAGAAGTTCATGAAGCTCAGATTTAAAAAAACCTCACCCATGACCCCAGTTGCTGAGAAAGAGCAGTGAGCACATGGGGCATGGTGGGTACCTTACCTTGGTCACTCGGTGCTCCTGGGATCACTGGAAGTTTGCTTCAAGATCTGACTTCTCGTGTGAAACTCTTAAAAGAAAAACTTGAGACAAATTCAGCAGAGTTTATCTGAGCAAAAAACGATTCATGAATCAGGCAGCACTGATAACCAGAAGAGTTTCAGAGAGCTCCACCCAGCAACATGGGCAGGCAGTATTCATAAACAGAGGAAAGAAGTGACATATATAAATCAGTTGATTGGATCCAGCCTAGTATTTACTTTATTTGGTCATGGTGTGATGAGGCATTTGCCTTCAACAGACATGGTCTGATCAGTTGACAGCCCGTGATTGGCTGAAGCTCTGCTACCGTCATTGGCTGAGACTTCAGCTACTTGTTACAAGAATACGCCCTCAAATCAGGTTGCAGTCTGCTACTTGCAGAGGCAGCTTTAGGCCCAATTTAATTTATCAGGTTATGATTTAGATTATGTAGAAATGTGTTGTTTTATTTTTATGAGGTTAGAGAATTTCCTGTTATCTTGCAGTTAGTAATTCCTAGCTCATTACGTTATGGTCAGAGAACAAGCTGTATGATTTTAATTTTTTTGTAATATTTTAAGATTTGTTTTATGAGCCAGAATGTGGTCTGTCTGGGTGAATGTTCTGTATGTTGAAAAGAATGCTTATTCGAATGCTGTTGGGTGGGGTGTCCTAGAAATGTCAGTGTTGGTTGATGATGCTGCCTAGTTGTGCCAGTATCATTGCTGATTTTCCCTCTGCTTGTTCTTATAGATTTCTAAGAATGGAGTGTAAAAATCCTCAACTATAACTGTGGATTTGTCCTCATTTGTTTAAATTTTGCCAGTTTTAGCTTCATGTATTTTGAAGCTCCATTGTTAGGATCAGTCACACTTAGGATTGCTGTTTCTTGTTAAGAAATTGTCTCTTACTTTTAAGTGATAGCCCTTCTTATCTCTGGTAATTTTCTTTGCTCTGAAATCTACTTGTGAGATATTAATAGAACCACTCCAGCTTTCTTTTTCTCTGTAATGACTTTGTTGAGATATAATTCACATACCATAAAATTCACCCATTCAAAGTATACCGTTCATTGATTTTTAGTGTATTCAGAGTTGTCAACCTATCACCACAGTCTAATGTTAGAATATTTTCATAATTCCAAAAAGAAACCCATGCTCAATAGCAGTCATTTCCCATCTTCTTGAAACCACAAATCTACTTTCTACCTTTATGAACTTGCCTATTCTGGGTAGTTCACATAAGTAGAATCATGCACGATATGGTTTTTTTGGTGACTGACTTCTTTCTAGTAGTGTCATGTTTTCAAGGTTCATCCAGGATATAGCATGTATCAATACTAAATTACTTTGTACGGCTGAGCCATATTTCATTGTAGGGATATTTAAAAATTGATCGGTTCATTAGTTGATGGATATTGAGTTGTTTCTACTTGTTAGCTATTATGTGTAATGCTGTTATGAGCATATGTTTGTGAAGGCATTTATTTTCATTTCTCTTAGGTGTATACCTAGAAATGAAACTACTAGAGGATATGGTTAACTGTATTAACCATAATGAAACTCCATGTTTAACCTTTTGAGGAACTTACAGACTGATTTTCAAAGCAGCTGTAACATTTTGCGATCCTTAGCAACATGTGAAAGTTTCAATATCTACATATATTTCCTAAAACTTGTTATTAAATGTTTTTTATTATAGCCATCCTACTAGGTGTGAAAAGTATCTAATTATAGTTTAGTTGTTACTTTTTACAAGAGAGGGTCTTGATATGTCACCCAGGCTAGTGTGCAGTGACACAGTCATAGCTCAATGCAGCCTTGAACTCTTGGTCTCAAGAGATCCTCCCACCTCAGCCTCTCCTGTAGTTGGGACTACAGGTGCATGCCACCATGCCCAGCTAATGTTTAATTTTTTGTAGAGACAGGGTCTCATGATGTTACCCAGGGTTTCTAACTCCTGACCTTAAGGAATCCTCCTACCTTTTCCTCCCAAAGTGTTGAGATTACAGGCATGAGCCATTGTGCCCAGCCTTAATGCCTTAATTAGTTTTGATCCACATTTTTTTAATGACTAGTGATATTGAGAATATTTTTATGTGCTTATTGGCTTTAATATATCTTCTTTGAAGAAATATGCAAATTCCTTGGCCATTTTTCAATTGATTTGTCTTTATTTTTGAGTTGGAGTGTTCTTTATTCTAGACAAAAGTCTCTCAGATAAATGATTTGAAAATATTTTATCTCATTCTGTGGGATGTGTTTTCATTTTCTTTCTGATGTCCTTTGAACTACAAACCTTTTAAATTTTTATGAGTCCAATTTATTTATTTTTGTTGCTTTTACTGTTGGTGTCATATCAATGAAACCATTGCCTAACTCAAAGTAATGAAGATTTATTCCTGTGTTTTCTTCTAACGTTTATTAGCTTTATCTTTTGCATCTAAGTTTTCTTTTTCCTTTTTTTTTTTTTTTTTTTTTTGAGATAAACTTTCACTCTTGTTGTCCAGGCTGGATTGCAATGGTGCAATCTTGGCTCACAGCAACCTCTGCCTCCTGGGTTCATGCGATTCTGCTGCCTCTGCCTCCCAAGTAGCTGGCATTTCAGGCATACACCACCACACCCAGCAATTTGTATTTTTAGTAGAAATGGGGTTTCTCCATGTTGGTCAGGCTGGTCTTGAACTCCCAACTTCAGGTGATCTGCCTGCCTCGGCCTCCCAAAGTGCTGGGATTACAGGTGTGATCCACCGCGTCTGGCTTGCATTTAAGTTTATAATATACTTTGATTAATTATTTGTATTGGGTATTATAGGGGTCCAAGTTTGTTTTGTTTTAGCTCTTGGGTTGTTTTTGTTTCTTTTGTATGTGGATGTACAGTTGTTTCAGCACTATTTGTTGAAAAGACTGTTCCTTGCCGTCTTAGTATCCTTGTCAAAAATTAATTACCTATAAATGCAAAGATTTATTTCTGGATTCTCATTTCTGTTCCATTGGCCTATATGTCTATTCTTTGGACCAATACCATATTGTTTTGATTGCTGTAGATTTGTAGTAAGTTTTGAAATCAGGAAGTCTGAGTTTTCCATTTTTCATTTGCTGCCAAGATTGTTTTGGTCTTTATGGGTCCCTTTTATTTCTATATGAACTCTGTGTTTTAGCTTATTAGTTTCTGGAAAAAGACAACTTGTATTTTGATAGTGATTTTGTTTCATCGCTAGGTAAATTTGGGGAGTATTGCTATCTTAACTATATTAAGATGAACTTGGGATATCTTTCTTATTATTTAGATCTTCTTTAATTCTTTCAACATTTCATGGTTTTAACTGCACATGTCTTGTACTTTTTATTTAAATTTATTTCTAGTTGTTTTATTCTTTTTGATACTATTATAAGTGTAATTGATATCCTGCATTGTTCATTGCCAGGGTATAGAAATACAATTGATCTTTGTATAATAGCCTTGTATCCTGCTGCATTGATTAACTTGTTTATTCTTAGTTTTTAATGATTGCCTTAGAAACTTTGATATGACTTAAAAATGTACGTCACATTTCTTTATTTCTAATTTAGATGGCTTTATTTCTTTTTTTCTAACCTAATAACTCTGGCTAGAACCTCCAGTACAATGTTGAAAAGAAATAGTAACAGTACCTACTCTTGTCTTGTTTTGGTCCTAAGGGAAAGCATTTAGCCTTTCTCTGTTGAGTATGACATTAGTTGTGGAGTGCTTCACAAGTGTCTTACCAGATTAAGAAAGTTCTACTATATTTCTAGATTGTTGACTGTTTATTGTTTTTATCAAGAAAGACTACTGGATTCTTTTGAATATTTTTTTCTGTCATCTATTAGGATTATGTGGGTTTTGTCCCTTATTTTATTACCCTGATATATTCATTGATTGAATTTTTTGTTTGATAAACCGTTTTATTACTACAATAAATCTCACTTGGTCGTGGTGTATTGTGGTATATTGTGGATTCAGTTTTCAAGTATTTTGTTGAGAATTTTTGTGTCAGTATTCTTCATGGTTATTAGTGTAGTTTTGTTGTATTGTCTTTACCTGATTTTGATATAAGGGTCATACTGAAATAAAGTGAGTTTTAGAAGAGTTTGCAAAGGGTTGGTATTCATTCTTTATTAAGTATTAGTTAGAATACACAAGTAAATCATCTGTACCTGGGTTTTTTTTGTGGAAAGTTTTTTTGTTACTAATTTAGCCTCTTATTACAGTTCTATTCAGGTTTCCTGTTTCTTCTTGAGTCAGTTTTGGTAGTGTCTGTCTTCTAGGAATTCATCCATTTCATCTACTGTATCTAATTGGCATATGGTAGTTTGCTAATTTTTATTCCCCTATAATCCTTTTTTCTTTTCAATGTGAGGTTAGTATTAATATGGCTCTTTTCATTCATTATTTTGGTAATTTGAATCTTTTCTCTTTCGTTTTCTTTATTAGTATATCCAAAAGTTTGTTAATTTTGATCTTTTCAAAGCAACAATTTTTAGCTTTTTTGATTTTCTCTTTTATTCTCTATTTTATTTATTCCTACTCTAATCTTTATTTCTTTCCTTTTTCTTGCTTGATTTTAATTTGCTCTTTCAGTAATATTTTACAGAGGAAGATTAGGTTATGTATACAAGAGCTTTATTTTTTAAAATTATTTTTATTTACAACTATAAATTTGCCTCAAAACATTGCTTTGGCTGTACCCCATAAGTTTGTGGCCTTTTGTCTTTTCATTGTGAATTTTCATTGTGATTTTTTTGCCAACCCATTGCTTATTAAGGATACTGTTGTTTAATATCCACATATTTTTAATTTCTTCAACTTTTTTCTATTGTTGATTTATGATTTAATTTTCCATGGTATTCAGATAATATTTTATATGATTTCAATTTTTAAAAATTTATTGAGGCTCATGTTATAGCCTAACGAATGTTCTATTTTGGAGAATGTTTCATACGCACTTAAAAATAAGGTATTCTGCAATTGTTGGTTGCAGTGTTACACAGATAATTATAGATTTAATTGGTTCATAATATATGTATATTTCCCATCAATTTTATCAGGTTTTGATTGTGTATTTTGTGGCTGTATGGTGATGTGCAGATAAATGTATAATTGTTATATCTTCCTGAGAGATTAATTTTTTCTTCTGTTTATGAAATATTCTTCTTAGTCTTCAGTAATAGTTTTTGTCTTAAAGGTTTATTTGTGTAAGATTAGTATAGCCACTGCAGCTCTTCTTTGGTTAACACGAAGTACACCTCTTTCCTTTTTCGACCTGTTTGTCTTTATAAATTGTATCTCTTGTTTACAACATACAGTTGGATCATGTTTTCTGTTTCTTTTTTAATCCATTCTGCTAGTCTCTACCTTTTGATTGGATTGTTTAATCCATTTACATTTAAGATAATTACTGGTAAGGTAGGAATTATGTCAGATGTTTTGCTACTTGTTTTCTATATGTGTTACATTCTAACTCTCTTCATATTGGTGTACATATAGTATATCTTTCTTATCCTTTCTTCTTTAACCCTTTTCTGTTTCATCTTTTTCTACCTTATTATTACATTTGAAGTTAGTTTTTTTTTAGAGAGCATGTAATTGAGTCTGTATTAGTCCATTTTCACACTGCTGGTAAAGACATACTTGAGATGGGACAAATTACAAAAGAAAGAGGTTTAACGGACTTACAGTTCCACATGACTCGGGAGACCTCACAATCATGGTGAAGGCAAGGAGGAGCAAGTCACATCTTATGTGGATGACGGCAGGCCAAGAGAAAGAGCTTGTGTGGGGGAAACTTCCCCTTGTGAAATCATCAAATCTCATAAGACTTACTCACTATAAGAAAAGCAGCTCAGAAAAGACCTGCCCCCATGTTTCAGTTACCTTCCACTGGGTCCCTCCCACAAAACCTAGGAATTCAAGATGAGATTTGGGTGGGGACGCAGCCAAACAATATCAGGGTCATTAAAAAATATGCATTCAACTATTCTGATAACCTCAGTCTTTGTTTATATGCTTAGTACATGATTTTACACATAAATATTGATAGGTTTGAATTTTTGCATGCTTGTTCTCCTTTTTGTTCTTCTTTATCTCATCCATTATAAGGGCTCCTTAATGCTGTTTGAATTTTTTGTAGCATTTATTTCTTTATTGTGTTTTAGACTGTATCTTTGTGAATAGTGATTTTATTGATGACTCTGGGCACGTCTCTCTCTCTCTGTATATATACATATGTGTGTGTGTATGTGTGTGTATATATACATATATACACACACACATATGTACAATTAACTTTTAACAGCATTCTTATAATTAATATTTTACCATTTCAAATAGAATGTAGAAGTATTACCATCATATGTAGGTCCCCTTATACTCATCAATTTATGTTATTGTCTTATGTATTACACCTACAGACATTGTAAACCTCCTTGAAAAATGTTATAATTTTTACTTTCTTCATCAAAACTATTTTGAAGAATTTAAGACCAAGCATGGCGGCTCATGCTGTAATCCCAGATCTTTGGGAGGCCAAGGCAGAGGGTCCCTTGAAGTCCAGAATTTGTGATCAGACTGAGCAATGAAACAAGACCCTTGTCTCTACAAAAAAATTTAAAAATTAGCTGGGCACAGTGGCATTTGCCTGTAGTCACAGCTACCATGGGGGCTGATGTAGGAGGTCCACTTGAACCCGGGAGTTTAAGATTGCAGTGAGCTGTGATAATAGCACTGTACTCCAAACCCAGGAAAGATAGCAAGAACCCATCTCCAAATAAAAAAAAAAAATAAAGTAATTTAACAGAAAATAGTGTATTTTATTTATTGATTGATTTTTTTAAATTCCTGATGTTCCAAGTTTTCTTTTGCTATTTTATTTTCCTTATATATAAAACTTTGATTATGAATTTCTTTTTAGCAGGTTTGGTGGCAACAAATTATTTTAGTTTTACTTTTAGGCAGTATGTCTTTATTTTACACTCATTGTGAAGGATGTTTTTCCTTCATATAGAGTTCTGGATTAACAGTTGTTTTCCCTGAGCACTTTAAAAATAGAAAAATATTATTTCATTTGTTCTGCCCTCTTGGATTTTCTGATGAGAAACCGATGGTCAGTCTAATTATTAAACCTTATCTAGTTAATGTATTAGTTTTCTCTGCTTGTTTTCAGGATTTTAACTTTATCTTTTTAGTTCGTAGCTATTTCATTATGATAAGTCTTGGAGTAGATAGTTTTAGTTTATCTTGTCAGGGATTCACTGAGCTTTACATATTTGTTTGTTTATATCATTTGCAAAATCAAGAAAGTTTTCAGCCATTATTCTTCAAATATTTTTTTCTGCACTATTTTTTTTTTTTTTCCTATTCTTCTGATACTCTGATACTAGTAATGTTAACCTTTGGTATTATCCCACTGACCCGTAAAGTTTAGTTCATTTTTTAATTTAATAATTTTCCTCTCTGTTCTTCAGACTGGATAATTCTGTTGATCTGTTGTTAAGCTCAGTAACTGTCCTTATAGTCTGCATTTTTTTATTGAATCCATCCAGTGAATTTTAAATTTTTGTTACTCTACTTTTTAGTTCTAAAATTTCCATTTGCTCCTTTATTGCTTTTATTTCTTTGCTGAGACTTTCAATCTTTCCTCTTTACTGCCAACCCAGTTTTTCTTAGAGCATCTTAAAAACAGATGCTTTAAGTGGTCAGATAATTCCAACATCTTTGTTATCTTGGCATTGACATCTCTATTAGTCTGTTCTTACACTGCTATAAAGCAATACTTGAGACAGGGAAAAGAGGTTTAATTGGCTGATGGTTCTACCGGCTGTATAGGAGCATGATGCTGGCCATTTGCTGGCTTTTAAGGAGACCTCAGAAAACTTACAATCAGGGAAAAGGCAAACAGGGATCTATCACTTCGCATGGCCAGAGCAGGAGGAAAAGAGAGAGTGGAGAGGTGTCACAAACATTTAAACAACCAGATCTCATGAGAACTGTCATCATAAGAATAGCACTGGGGGTATGGTGGTGCTAAACCATTAGAAATTGCCCCCATGACCCAATAACCTACAACTAGGGCCCACCTCCAGCATTGGAGATTGCATTTCAACATGACATTTGGGCAGGGACACAGATCCCAACCATATTATTCTGTTCCTGGCTACCCCCCCAAATCATGTCCTTCTTACATTTCAAAATAAAATTGTCCCCAACAGTCCCCAAAGTCTTACCTTATTCCAGCATTAACTCAAAAGTCCACTGTCCAAAGTCTCATCTGAGAGAAGGCTAGTCCCTTCTGCCTATGAGCCTGTTTGTTTGTTTTTTCTTTTTAAATAAAAAAAAGTTATTCCCAAAATACAATGAGGGTAATGAGGGTACAGCAATTGGGTAAATACTCCTGTTCCAAAAGGAGAAGTCGGCCAAAAGACAGACTGCAGGCCCCATGTAAGTCCAAGCCCAAAACCCAGCAGAGTAGTCATTAAATGTTGAATCTCCAACATAATCTCTTTTAACTTCATGTCTCACATCCAGAGTATACTGATGCAAGTGGTAGGCTCTCAAAATCTTGGGCAGTTCCACCTTTGTGGCCATGGCTGCTCTCATGGGCTGATATTGAGTGCCTATGGCTCTTCCAGGTGAAGGCTGCAAGCTGCCGGTAGCTCTACCATTCTGGAGCCTGAAGGGTGGTGGCCCTATTCTCACAGCTACACTAGGCAGTGCCACAATGGGGACTCTGTGTGGGGACTCCAACCCACATTTACCCTCCACACTGCTGTAGGAGAGTTTCTCCATGAGGCTCTCCCCCTTTAGCAGGCTTATGCCTATATATCTAGGTTTTTCCATACATCCTCTGAAATCTAGGCAGAGGTTCCCAAGCCTCAGCTCTTACACTCTGTGTACCTGCAGGCTTAACACTACATGGAAACCACCAATGCTTAATGGTTTCCACCCTCTGAAGCAGCAGCCTGAGCTGCATCCAGTGCCCTGTTAGCCATGGATAGAAGTGGAGCAGCTGGGATTCAGGGAGTAGTGTCCTGAGGTTGTGCAACATGGCAGGGCCCTGCACCTGGCCCAGGAAACCATTCTTCGCTCCTAAGCCTCCAGTGCTATGATGGGAGGAGCTGCCTCAAAGGTCTCTGAAATGCATTCAAGGCATGTTTTCCCATTGTCTTGGCTAGGAGCAATTTCTTTCCTTCCAGTTACGTAAATTTCTCAAGATTGCTTGAATTCCCCCACTGAAAATGAGTTTTTCTTTTCTACTGCATGGCTGGGCTGCAAATTTTCCAAACTTTTATGCTCTGCTTCCCTTTTAAATATAAGTTCCAGTTTTAGGTCACTTCTTTGCTCACGCGTGTGAGCACAGGTTATTAGAAGCAGGACACATCTTGATGTTTTGCTGCTTAGAAATTTCTGCTGCCAGATACCCAAAATCATCATTCCCTAGTTCAAAGTCTCACAGATCTCTAGGGCAGGGCACAATGTAACCAATTGCTTTGTTAAGGAACAGAAGTACCTTTGCTCTAGTTACTAATACGAAGTCTGTCATTTCCCTCTGAGACCGCATCAGCCTGGACTTCATCAGGACTTCATCCTGTATAGCATCATGCTGTACAGGAAGCATGATGCTGGCAGTCTGCTTGGCTTCTGGGGAGGCCTCAGGAAACTTTCAATCATGGCAGAAGGCAAATGGGGAGCTAGAACTTCACATGGTGGGAGCAGGTGGAAAAGAGAGATGGGAGAGATGCCATACACTTTTAAACAACTAAATATCATGAGAACTCTTGTCGCAAGAACAGCACTAGGGAGATGGTGCTAAACTATTAGAAACCACCCCCATGACCCAATCACCTCCCACCAGGCCCAACCTCCAGCATGGAGGATGACATTTCAGCATGAGATTTGGGTGGGGACAGAGCTGAACCATATCATCATCTTTCAATTTTCTTTTTCCACATCAGTGGAGGTTTTTCTGGTTTTTTTTTGAACTATAATTTTATGTTGCGTTGTAGTCATTTTGCATGTTATTTTATGAGATTCTGAGTCTTACCGAAATGCCATGGAGCTAATTGATTTTCTAATTATTTTGGCAGGCAGTTGATCCACTTGGATTGAGGCCAAAAGTTCTGGCCAGCCTTTTGTGAGTTATGATTTCAATGTCAGTTCATTTAATATTGAAAGTCTTTGCCATGGTATTTCGATCTCTTTAGTGTGTGCACAACCCTTGGCCAGTCTGAGACCTGAGCAGTCATCTCCTTTATTTCAGCTCTAAAGTCTTCGTTAGGATCAGATGTTTAGGATCAGATCCATGCATTCATTACTCCTGGATTAGCTGAGGAGTTCATAAACAACTTTATAGGGACAATCCCAAGCTGCATCTTCTTCATGATCTCCTTGCTACTTACCAGTTTTCTGGGTCTCTTCTATTTTGTTTTTCAGCCATAAAACATGAGATTTTATTTACCCTTTTCATCTCTGTGTGTCCCTCAAATTCATTTGCATTCAAGGCCAAATCACAGGAAGGCAGAGAGTAAACATGTGACAAGGTGCACCCCATTCTTTTGGAGCCACAGCTCCTTATGTTAAGAGGAAGATTTCTCTCCTTTAGTGTTTTCCACACCTGCAGGCCTTCTCTGATAAAATTACTGCTTTCTCCACAGTGAGACTTCCAGGATCTGAGACATGACAGAATGGAGAAAGTAAAAAATTAAAAAACAAAAACAAACAAAAAAAAACAACCGTGAATTTTCCAACACTTTTTGAACTTTAGGTATGCTCATTGCCCTGCTCGAGCCAGAAGTAGAGGACTTCTCCTGGAGCTGTCTCTGCATCTGGTGTCTACTACTATGTTTCAGGATGCCTTGAACCACTATTGGGCCGGGGATACCAGAGAAAAATATGAAGCTTACTCTGGTTTGATTGTACTTTTTCGGGGTCTTCTGTCCCATGTTCTTGCTACTTTTTAATTTTCAGGGTCTTCAAATAGCTGTTCATTCGTTCTGTTTAGGTTAATTAATTGTATTTAGTGGGAGAGACAGGTTGGTATCTGTTTACTGCATCTTATCCATAACTGGAACATATGACCTATTATGTTTTTTGGGTTTTTTAGTTCATGGGTAATTTCTCTTCAGACTATAAATATATTTCAAAACCTTTACCAAGTAGAATTTGAAAAAGAACACAGCAGAACAGCCTACTTTCCTATTATAGGGTATAGTAGTGAGACGTGCTTGATAGTTTGAAAGCACCACGAGGGTGAGGGGGTATGAAGGAGAAGGCAGCAAGTATATAGAAGGTAACTTTCAGTAGGGTTTGTTTTGTAGAATACTAAGTTGGCCTCTGATGCTGGTTTTTTGACCCATAGTTTCCAGGTTATAGAGTTATAACCTTGAATGGGTTGCTTAAACTCTGTGGACTTCTGTTTCCTGGCCTGTATAATGAAACCATAATAATTCACCTCTGTCAACATATATGAAGTTCCTGGCACATCATAGATGTTTAGTAATTCATATCTAAAACTTAAAGAAACTGAGAGTTTAAAATATAGCAGGTCATTTGGAGTCACAATCAGTAGGTAATCCTTAACATCTTTATAGCCTGCTGCTCCTTTAAAAAATGCCTTAAAACTTCACTAAAAATACTAGAAATTTTTGTTTTTAAAAATCTCCATTTTCTGTTGGGCCCCATTCAAGTTAGCTTTAAACTGAAATGTAACAACAGTTCAAAATTTTATCTGTTCAAAAATTTTGAAATATGACTGTTTTACCTACCTTTTCTAGTACTGTGATTTACTGTTATAAATAATTTAATGTATTCAGTTACTTCTACATAGCAGGGTTCCCAAGATAGTATGTGGCCAAGAGAATTATATTTTGTAATCTATATTATGAGCAGCAGCACAATGAAATAATATAGATAAATGCAAAAGTGACACAATTTGTAAATTCAAAGGAACTGTCTCCCATGTAAATTAACTAATGATAAAAAAGCTTTTAAATACATGAAACTTAAAAATATAAAGCCTTGTTTTTGTCAAAGAAATTGATGTATGTAAACTTCATCAATCTTGTGGTACGTCATCATCCAGAATTTATAGGCAGTCAAATACGGGGAAATGAAAGCGTGTCCAGAAATGTGGAAGCATAATTCAAGCTTCTAATGTAGATTTTCTTAAAGGATGTAGCATAAGTTTGTACACAGTAAAAAAACCTCATTAGGCATTATTTATTGGGTACCTACCATATGCAGACATGACTCTATGTACTCCAAATTGGAAGAGAAGAAGTCAAATCATCTTCACAGATGATATGATTCTGTACCTAGAAACTTCCATAGTCTCTGCCCAAAGGCTCCTAGAACTGACAAACAACTTCGGTAAAGTTTCAATGTACAAAATCAGTGTACAACAATCAGTATCATTTCTATACAACAGTAGTGGCCAAACCAGGAATCAAATCAAGAATGCAATACCATACACAATAGCTACAAAAAGAACAAAATATCTAGGAATACAGCTTACCAGGGAGGTGAAAGATTTCTACAATGAGAATTACAAAACACTGCTGAAAGAAATCAGAGATAACATAAAAACATGGAGAAACATTCCATGCCCATGGATACGAAGAATCAATACCATTAAAATGGCTCTACTGCCCAAAGCAATGTACAGATTGAATGGTATTCCTATCAAACTACCAATGTCATTTTTCACAGAATTAGAAAGAAATGATTCTGAAATTCATATGGAACAAAAGGAGCCCAAATAGTCAAAGCGATCCTAAACAAAAAGAAGAAAGCCAGAGGCGTCACACTATCTGACTTCAAACTATATTATAAAGCCACAGAAACCAAAACAACATGGTACTAGTACAAAAAACAGACATATAGAACAATAGAACAGAAATAAAGCTATACACTTACAACCATCTGATTTTTAACAAAGTCAACAATACCAAGCAATGGGGAAAGACTTCCTGTTCAATAAAAGGTGCAGGGATAACTGGCTAGCCATATGCAGAAGATTGTAACTGGACACCTTCCTTTCATTATATACAAAAATCAACTCAAGATGGATTAGACTTAAATGTAAGACCTAAAACTATAAAAGCCCTAGAAGAAAACCTAGGATATACCATTCTGGATATAGGCCTTGGCAAATATGTTGTGATGAAGTCTCCAAAAGCAATTGCAACTAAAACAAAAATAGACAAGTGGGACCTAATTAAACCAAATAGCTTTTGCAGAGTAAAAGAATAGTATTTCCTATCAACAGAGTAAATAGACAACCTACAGAATAGGAGAAAATATTCACATACTAAGCATCTGACAAAGGTCAGATATTCAGAATCTATAAGCAAATTTAAACAAATCAACAAATAAAAACCCCATTAAAAAATCGGCAAAGGTCATGAATAGACATTTTTAAAAAGAAGACATAAACGTGGTCAACAAGCATAAGAAAACAGGGTCAACATCAGTAATCATCAGGGAAATGCAAATCAAAACCACAATGATATACTATCTCATACCAGTCAGAATGGCTATTATTAAAATGTCAGAAAATAATAGATGTTGGTGAAGTTACAGAGAAAAAGGAATGCTTATGCACTGCTGGTGGGAATGTCAATTAGTTCATCCACTATGGAGAGCAGTTTGGAGATTATAATAGAACTGAAAACAGAACTAGCACTTGACCCTGCAGTTCCATTACTGGGTACATACCAAAAGGAATATAAATTGTTCTACCAAAAAGATACATACACTTCTATATTCACTGCAGCACAATGGCAACAACATGAAATCAACTTAGTTGCCCGTCAGTGATGTACTGGATAAATAATATATGGTACATATACTCCATGGAATACTGTGCAGCCTTAAAAAAGAAGGGAATCATGTCCTGTGTAGCAACATGGATGCAGCTGGAGGCCATCATCCTAAGGGAATTAACACAAGAACAGAAAAGCAAATACTGTATCTTCTCACTTATAGTAGGAGCTAAACATTGAGTACACATGGATACAATGAGGAGGACAATTGACACCAATGCCTTCTTGAGGGCAGAGGGTGGGAGGAGGTAAGGGTTGAAAAACTACCTGTCAGTTACTGTGCTCATTACGTGGGTGATGAAGTCATTTGTACACCAAATCCCATTGACACATAATTTAGCCATGTAACAAACCTGCACTCATTCACCCTGAACCTAAAATAAAAGTTAAAAAAGGAAAAATAATAACAAAAGACTACACCATTAAAACATGTTTTAAATTTCTTCCCTTATAGAGCTTATCTTCTAGCTGAAGCGTCAATCCAATTTAATTCTCTTTAAAGTTCTTACCTCTTTAAAACTGTTTACTCTTTTACTACTGTGAATTTTCTTCCTCCTGTCCCTCTCCTTCTTTCCCTCTCTCAGTGTCCTTACTAGGAGGCTCCCTCTCCACTGTCCCACCTCTTCTGCTCCTCCTCACTCTCTCTGTTACACAGTAACACCTCCAAGCAACAAAAAGACAATAGCATTTCCTTTTTGGTCCAGTGACTTTGTTGAGCCATAGTAGGATGGCAAAGACCCCAGCACTCCCTTTCTAAATATGATCTCCCCTTGGGCCACTTTCCAGGGAGGAATGTGATCAGTTCACAATATATTTTTAAGAATTTTTTTTATTATCCCTGCATGCATACACATAGAAACATAAACCTGCGCACATGCACACATGCACACAGGAAATCCACCAACATTTTAAGAATAATTATTTTGGGAAAGTTGAATTAAGGGTATAGTCACATTTTTATACTTTTATTTCTTGATTTTCTAAAAATGAAAACATACTACTTTTGTAATCAGAAATATGTATGTATGTGTGTGTACCATTGTAACCATTACACAATTACTACTATTATTATTATTATTACTATTTTTAGCAATCTAAGTACACTATTGCAATTGATTCTGACTCTAAACACCCAGAGTTTGCAACTCCACAGGCTTAGGGGCCTCCTTCCTAACAAGACTGCCTTCACTTAAGACAAGTTTGAGGATCTCTGGGCCACCCACACTTCTGACCAACTAGCTACAAATTCAGGTGTTCCCATCAACCCCTCAGGTTTGATCATTTCCTAGAATGACTCACAGAACTCAAGCAAGTGCTCTACTTACGATTAAAGTTTTATTATAAACGATAAAAATCAGGACCAGTCAGTTGAGGAGATCCATGGGGTGAGGCCTACGAGGGTCATGAACACAAAGCTTTCATGCCTTCTCTCTGTGGGGTTAGGATTCATCACACTCCCAGTACCTTGATGTGTTTACCAACCAGGAAGCTAACCAGAGTCAGGTTTTTTATTGGGATTTCATTACACTGGCATGATTACTTGAATTATTGGCTTCATGGACTGAACGCAGTCTCAAGGCCCCCACCTCCCTGGAGGTCAGGCAAATATGACATTACTCAAAGCTCCAGTTCTCTAATCACATCATGATTCTTTCTGGCATGATCGGCCTCCCTATTATGTTGTCACCTTAGCAAAATCTCAGGTATGGTCCAAGGACCCACCAAGAAAAACAGAAACACTGCTATTAACTTGCAAATTCTAAGAGTTTAGAAGTTGCTTTCCCAGAACCCAGGGCAAAGACCAGAATAATTCTCTTTTATGCAATATTATGTTACATGTAACAACTAAAATTGATTAGCTATCACTTTCTATAGAGACAGAAGAAAATAATCAATACATCAGACATTTAGCAACGTCTAGTAGATACTTCTTTTTAAAGCAAGGTGTATACATTTTCTTAGACCTATTAGCACTTATATTCACCCAGCCTAGATACTTGTGATATATTAGAGGGTTTATAAAATTTAAACATTTAAAGAATATTTATATTTTTATTTAGTTTCCTAAAGACTTTCTTATAAATAAAATGTTTTATTACTTCTAATTACTTACACATATATTAGCTCAGTTGCATCTTATACCATGAAGTACTGTACAAACAAATATTCAATTTTCACAGTAGAAAATTATTTTTAAAAATCTTAATATTTATATGTTGATATAATGAACACTATATTATTTTAATTTTTGGAATATGCCATTAACATAATCTTAATTTTCTGATCTTTTTAAAGTTTACTAAAGGATACATCCATCGTCTGCATAATATAAGTAATGTCACTATCCTGAACTGAAAGCAAATTTTGTAGCCACTTAAGGTGTACCCTAACTCATTGGTCTTTCATTTAGCTGCAAATAGGAAAAGCCCTTTGGCAATGTCTCCATTTTTTTTCTCTCTCCACTCCTTTGACTTTGAAATTCATTACAAACAGTGCTCATGAAATCCCATTTGCTAGAAAATTACTGGATATAGAAGATGGGAATTAGTGGTGTCAGCTCAGAACCCAGAGTAGAATCTTACATATGGATGCTCAGTAATACGTGCCGAGTTGCTGACTGGCAGACAGCTTTTTTTTTTTTTTTTTCCAATACCACTATTAAACACACATTTATTCTTGGTCTCTTCATCAGTTAGTATGTCTTACTAGTGAAATAGTAGTAATAATGCAAGTTTATTGAGGATTGTTTTTATACGGTAGGCACTGTTTTAAGTGCTATACAGATGTAATTGTTTTAGTCTTCACAATATTTCTGTGAGGTTGATCCAGCCATCGTCCATCGTCATCCCCGTGATTAACAGGATAACCTAAGAACAGATCAGTCACTCAAGATTACACAACGATCAGAGAAACCTGAGATTTGAACCCACACTCTGGACCACGGTCCATACTGTCTGAAGTGTGCTAGAATACACTATTTGTAGTCACACAATCTTCTGCTTTTCTCCAGGTATTCTTAAGGGAAGATTAAGATGGACAAAGAATATAATCTCCTATCAGTTACATAATAAACACAAAAGAGATATCATGGTAGCTGGTATAGGACTTTGCAGGAGTGAGATATTTTTCTTGTCCCTGCTAAGAAGCAGAAGGAATTGTTCATTGATCTGCTTTCTTTTCTCCTTGCAGGGTTAAAGGCACTGGAGACAGACACGACCCAGAGTTTTAGAATGCATATGCCATTTCCAAGCCTTGTGCCTAGAGATTCTCACTGCCCAGAGCCTCCCTTGTGGAGAGGCCAGGACAGCTTCCAGTAAATACTCTACTGTAAAGATCTAATCTTCCTTTTGAGTTTTGTGATTGAATTTTCAAATACCCCTGGTGTGAGTTCTAGAACTTGTGGTTTTATTGAGTTCTGAGAGTGTGTCACTGTTTACAATGGTGAAATTGACAAGCAAGCATATAACACAGCTGCGCTTGTTGGGTGCTGCAAGTGATATCCATTTAATAGCATATAGTAAGATACAGCACTCTTGCTGTAGGATGCAATTTAAGATATCAGGGCTGCCTTGCAAGGCAGCAAACCTCAATCTCACCAACTTTGTCCTGTCTAGCCCATGTCTTCTTTCTCTCTTAATTACATTCCAGGCAGCTCAGATTCCCCTGTATGCATATCATGCCCCTAAAATACCAAGGCTCTGCAATTAACAGCTCTCCAGACTTTGTAATACTAAACTGTTATGGAGATACAGCTCAGTTTTCCAATCTGGTTTCTGACAGATATAAAGCCAAAAATCAGTTTTTTCAAGGTAAGGCACTTTTTGTTGTTGCTAAGTGATGGGGAAATCTGAAGCGATTCACTGAATATTAAAGGAGGATTAAGTTAGCATTCATGCTTCTACCAACTGGAAATTATCCTGTCTTGCACAGTATTTTGGCTAAAACTATGTTGTAAAATTTTATAAGAAAGGGAATAGAATATAGGGTGGTGAGAAAAAAATGCTAGCAGCTCAGACAAGATGGAAGGTAAGCAGACTTCGAGTATCTGAAGCTTGTGAGGAAATATGTAGGTATTTTTCTTTTATTTAAACTCATTGAGATTAGTTGCTTTGTAATACTTTAAATATTTCTAAAATTTTACTAATTTTTTCAAGTAATCATTCAATTACTTGAATTAGATTTGAACACTTAATAATGCCTGGCATTGTTGAGAACTGTTATTTTTGTTGACATTGAGTTAGTCTCAGACATGCCTGATCATAAGGATCACCTGGAATTGTGTTAAAGGTAAAGATTTCCAGGCCTGGACCCCAGAGGTGCTACTTCAGGTTTGGAGTCCAGAATTCTATATTTTTTCCAAGTTTTATTTTGAAATTAAATATTTAAAAATTAATATTCAAATTCATTTCTTCATTGAGATTCAGCAATTGTTAAAAGTTTGCCACTATAGATAGCTAGATAGGTGATAGGTGGACAGATAGATAGATATAATAATTTGGCCTCTTTTCACTAAGACATTTAATTATCTTTTGTAATTAGTTTCCACTATGGCTCCTTGATAGCTTGTAACCTATACTGTAACAACAGACCATTACTTGGAAGAAGCTGACACTCAACATATAACTGTCAAATGGTTCTTGTTTATTGTGAAATAATGCCATACATATAAATATGCATATTTAAACATGTACATACCCTTTAAAAACTAATGACAAGACATTAGCCTTGTTCTTATCACCCTAATAGAACTTTAATATTGGCAGGAACTTAGGGTTCCTTGTGGGCCACAACTAAACAGCTACCCCTCATCACTTCTTTACACATAACCCTTTTCTGAAATTTTATGTTTTTAATTCCCTAGCATTTCGTTATAAAGTTTTCCTCTATATATTTATCAGATAAAGTGCTTTGTTTAGAATTCCTGCTACTGAACATTCTTCCGTGGAATCATACTACATGTATTCTCCAGTGATTTGCTTTTTCTGTTGTGTTGTAATTTTGAGATTCGTCTCTGTCCACCTGCACAATTGTAATTTGTTTTCACTACAGTATACTATTATATCATGTGAATGTACCAGAATTTATTTATTCAGTCTACTGTTGATGGACATTAGGCAAGTTTTCGTTCCTTTTAATATGAATAGTGTTATCAAGAACATTCTTGTCTCTATCCTGTGTACATGTGCAAGTGTCACTTGCAGGTACATACCTAGGAGTATCTAAAGTTATGGAAAGCTGTAGTCATTTTCCTCAACAACAGGGATTGCCATCATTAAGGAATATAACTAACTCCTTGAACTCCCTTGGCTGGCCCAGAATTGGGTCTGACTTTTTGGTATGTCCCAGAATAAATAAATAAATAAATATATATACACACACATACACACCCACATGCATTTATATTATTTATAATTATATATTATGTGTATAATTTTATATTTAAATATTGTTTAATATATTTAAAATATAAATGTAAAAATGTATATAATATATATTAAGTATATATTTAAAACTTTTTACATAATATATATTATATAAAAATAAATACATATCTTTAAAAAATATATTTTTTAAGCTTCGAGACACATAGGGCACCATACAACAAACTCCAGCTCCAGAGGTGAGTGGAGATGGTCCAAGACTGGTTAAACTTTCACCCATCTTGGCAAGACAATCATTTCAGCTGGGAATCTGCATACTGGCTCATACTATGGCAATTTTCATTGAGTCAGCTCAGTGTCCATATTGATGACTCCCTCATACGGTGTTTGAATGCCTCTTTGACCAACTCTAACTTGATACTTTTTTACTGCACTTGGACCCGACACAAATGACTCTGCATTCTTATAAACATGATCACATATTGAAAAGTACATAGGCTTAGGATTTAGAAGCACTTGCCTTTAGCAGATGTGGCCATTTACACATTAGAGAGTTGTTATAATCAGAGATATAGGAAAAGCATTGGGCCCTTTGCCTAACATTTGATAAGCATTCAGTCAATTATAGTCTTTGTTGATATTCTTTTTGTTATTTGTCATTACTCAGAACTCAGAAATTCAGATATACTGAAATTCCCTTCTCTAATAATAGCCACTTTTTTTTGGCTGATTGAATTCAGAAAATTTTACCTTCACCCTCATTCCTTGTTTCAAATCTCATCTCAACTTCTAGCCTCCTTCTCTGAGTTATTCTCATAATGTTCCTATACATGTTTTTAATTTAAATGTTTAACTTCTTTTGGTCTCTTCCTAAACATAACATGTCCTAGTCTAAACTTTCAATTTTTACCCTCCTTCATGCCCACTATCCTCCTCTCTAGTTTTGTTAATAGCATCACCATCAACTCAGTTACCTTGGGCTAAAACTCAGAATCCTCTTCCCCTCCTCTCTTTACCTTAGTCCGTCAGCAACTCCTGGAGGCCCTGCTTCCAAACAGTGTCATGCCCCTGACCACTCCTAATCCACTGCAGTGTCACCTCCCCTGTCTAAGCCAGCGTCAGCTCTCACCTGGATTGCTGCTGCCATCCCTCACTGCTCCTTGCTTCTACTCTTTCTCTTGGTGTATGGTGTCGATCAGATCTGATCACTCCACTGACTGAATCCTCCAGACTTCCCAGTACCAAATACCGAAAATGCCAACCACCCTGTCATGGCCTTCAGATGAGATCAGCCCTCTCTGTCTCCATGTCTTGCCTCAGTTCCCTTCACTCACTGTGGCCCAGTCACTCCTAACCGCTTTCTTTTTTCCTCCCATCAATATCTCAAGCTCACTGCCATCTCTGACCCTTTGCACTAATTTCCTATCTTCCTAGAACTCTCTTCCCACAAATGTAGTGTCATGTTTATTTTTCATAGTTCAAACAGCTCAAAGGTCACTTCCTGAGGCAGGCTTTCCCTGACTCTCCTAGAACTAACCATCCATGTTTCTCTTAAGCCTGTTACATTGTTTTCCTCATAACTGTACTAATTATAAAGTTAAACTCCAACATTTCTTGACATGTTTTTTAAAATCTCATCCTACTACAATATAAACTGCAGCACAGTAGGCGGCAGAGTGTCTGCTTCACTGCTGTACTCTCAACATCTGTTTAGTGCCTCGTACATGATAGGTGCTCAATAAATATTTGTTGAATTAATGACGGGACAAATGTAAAGTAACTGGAGGTTAAAAAAATTACAGAAGTCCTTACCTGTGTCACTGAGTAGTAATACTATTTATTATGTATATATTTTAAAGGCATTAACATTTTTTTATTTTTCAGGATTAATTGGAATTCTTCAAAATGTCAGGTAAGTTTTTGTGAATAAATTTGAATATGCTTTATTTTCAAATGTGAATTTTGTGATTATTTTCCCTAAAGGGGGACTTTATTTCATTTTGATTTATTTTATTTTATTTTATTATTTTTTTTTTTGAGATGGAGTCTCGCTCTGTCACCCAGGCTGGAGTGCAGTGGCCGGATCTCAGCTCACTGCAAGCTCTGCCTCCCAGGTTTACGCTATTCTCCTGCCTCAGCCTCCCGAGTTTAACATTTGGCAAATATAAATACATGTGTGTGTGTGTTGTGTATATATGTGTGTATATATGTCTGTATATATTATTTATGTATATAGACGTTCTTATCATTGTCAGAAAAAGATGAAAAAGAGACTTACAGTGGGGTACGTATCTACTGAATAATCTTTGAAGTTTGTGGGGAAAATTAGGTAATAAAAAAAAGCAAGATTATGAAAGCAGTTCTGCAAAGAGAGGTTGTAGTAATAACGAGCCTGTGGCAAGGCCCTGCCTTGGTAGAGGAGGGTGAAAGTAGGCCTTGTATTTTCTAGTAGCTTACATAATGAGAGAAAAATCACATTTATGGATTTTTGTTTGCTAGGAGATAAAAGTCAACTGGTTGTTTAGGAAACTCAGCTTTTTTTTGTAGTAAGCTCAGAGAGAAATTAGTCTCTAATCTCAATAAGAAGACAAGGTGGAACATCATGAAACTGACTTCAGTACCTCCCTTGCAGCAATTACTGTGACCTAGATTGCTTTTAGAAAGAATACAGTGAAAATGTGAGTCACTGGAGATCTAGACTAAACTATTGCTAATTCAGTTATGTGTGACACCACTGTTTATTAAACCATTATGTGTTTATGGTGTTACGTTGTGAATCTGTTTAGACAGCACTCTCCAAAAAGAATTAGGAAAAAAATCAGCTTCACTCTCTAAATGCCTGTGTTCTCCATATTATGTAATGGGAAAAATAATTTTTGCTCTTATGCCAGGAATTTACTTTGTAGGTAAGAGTTAGCATCAGGGCATTTGAACAACTGGTATAAAAGCTCATTGCTTTGATCACAAGCACAATATAATTGTTTAGTTCTATTTTTAAATATGTGTTCAGTTTGAAAATTCATGAAATTTATTAATAGGTAGTGTCTCATATATGATGAATTCATTTTATAGGAAATATAGGAGTGTATTTCTAGTTGATTATATTTTTTGATGCATACCAATAAGAAAAAAAAAAAGAATACATTTTGTCATCATATTATTGTTTCCTTTGTAAGTCATGTTCCCTCTCTTCTCCTGAAGGTGTAGTGCCCACAGCCCCTGAACAGCCTGCAGGTGAAATGGAAAATCAAACAAAACCACCAGATCCAAGGCCTGATGCTCCTCCTGAATACAATTCTCATTTTGTACCAGGTGGGTTCAATATTCATAAAGAATATTCTCCTTTCCTAAAAACCATGCTAATGATTAAAATTGCTTTTTAAGTTAACAAATTAATTGACTGATTTAATAAGTAAATAAATATCGGATGCCGATAGGGTGCCACATAGTTTACTATCTGTCAGTTAGAATATATTTTTATAGCCATAGGATTTACAGACTTTTAGAAGGAAGTTGTGCAAATATTGATGACATTCTCTCCATTCTATATGGAGATATGAAGAGAATGTTGTAAGGACACAGAAGACAGTATCTGACATTGCCAGGGATTTGAGGAAAGCCCTGACTAAGGAGGTCAAGTTTTGCTGTCATGATAAAAATTTCACAAGCAAAGAAAAGGGGGAAAGGACTATCCTTAGCAGAAAGAATCATATGTCCAAAAGTACAGGGTCATGAAAGTCTGGTATGAGGCATGCATGACACACATGGCAGATGTGCAGAGAAATGGAAGTGAATGGCCATCGGTGCTGATTAAGGAGCTTATCTTTCTGGCAAATATTTTTATAAGTCTGCATGCACTACTGGTGATGTCTTGGGAGCATGAATACTTATATAGTGCTAGTGTAAATGTGAGATATTTCAATCGTTAGAAAACAATTTGGCCAAGTTTAAAATTCTAAAAATTAAAAATGCCCTTACTTTTGGCCAAGGAAATAGTTTCAGTTAGTATTGTCTTTAAATACATTTTAATGACTTACATAATGATGTTGATACTGCAGTAATATCTTTTTAAAGTGTATATTTAAGTGTATATTTAGAAGTAGAAACCATTGCGTTATGCCCTGAAGGGGGAGAGGAAATCCTGATATGTACAATATAATGGCAAAAGGTTTTTTTTTTTGTTTTGTTTTTGAGACAGAGTTTTGCTCTTGTTGCCCAGGCTGGAGTGCGATGATGCGATCTTGGCTCACCACAACCTCCGCCTTCCAGGTTCAAGCGATTCTCCTGCATCAGCCTTCGGAGTAGCTGGGATTATAGGCATGCGCCACCACACCCAGCTAATTATTTTTTTCAGTAGAGACAAGGTTTCTCCATGTTGGTCAGGCTGGTCTCGAACTCCTGACCTCAAGTGATGCTCCCACCTTGGCCTCCCAAAGTGCTGGGATTACAGGTGTGAGCCACCGCGCCCGGCCAAAGGTTTTTTGGTTTTTTTTTGGCTCTAGGCATATGATTCATGCAGCTTAGGTGGCTTCTGCACCTACAGTGTTTTCTGAAAGCATCAGGATTTCCTTTTTTCTCTTTTCCTAATGTGTATGTGTGTTATGAGGATAAAATGCATTATAACATTCTGCATTAATAGCTCAACCTCTCCTAAATCCAAGGTATTAACAATTAAATTATTAAATTATAATCATGCTTTATCTGATCGTTTCTCTATATATCACTTCAGTGACTTCCAACATGATATACAAGATCTATCTTGTATTTACCAATTACTCTATATCCAAAAACCTGGACTCTACTAGAACAGAAACTTCACCATTTCTGAGAAAAACCTTGGTTATACATCATGTTCTCATCTGATAAAGTATATGTCTATTCTTCTCTATATCAATAATTCAACAAGAGAGTAGGCTACATCCTTCAAATTAAATGACAAGATAAGTTGTAAAAATATTATAGTTCAGACCACACAACTAGTGAATTTTCAGTTATAAAATATAGCAAAATTTCTCTCTGATCGCCACCTAGTGGCTAGACTGTAAACTTACAAAGACTGACAAAAATTGTCACTGTGAGTCAAATTAAGAATCTTGAAATCTGTACTTGAATTATGTAGTGTTAATGAATTGATCCAAATTTCTTTACATAATTTCAATTTGCATTATGGTGTTGGATATGTGTTCCCACCAAAAATAATTTTATCCACCATTCTTGTTTAAAAGAATAGTTAAAGAAACCTCTGTTATATTTAGTATTAAAGAGAAAATGGCATGATTTCCTGATGTTCAAAATAACTAGGAAAACTCAAATCCTATCAGGCAATGTTTCTTACACCAGTATTCGTATGACAACACTCCATAACAGAGGTCTTTATTTACATAAGTCTGAGATGCTATAATTACACAAAGTTAAACATGTTTTGTTTTGTTTTTCTTTGTTTTCCTGCAGAAGCAATCAGAACTCTTATGAAAACTTCAAAGCTTAGAAGAAAGTATAATGTACCAATTTCCCACATATAACTTTATCATATTTTTTCCTTCTTTTATCTCTGGATAATACATACTTATAACAAAAATCGTTCAATTACATAAACGTGTATTTAATTTTAAAATAAATATAAATTTAATTTTAAAAAATATAATCTCCATATGAATAGCCTCAAAATCTAAATAGTGATTTTTTTCTGATTTATTGATTTTCAAGTTTTATAACATGAGGTGCTTTTATATTAAAAGTACATAGTAAATTAATCATTAATTGAAGTGATATAATAATTAATATTCCTGATAATTCATATGATTTTTAGTTGCATTGTTATTTTTAATAATGGTTAAAAAAAGAAGGTATGGATATCTGATTTCTAGTCCAACTTGGATACTCATAAATACAATTCTTAAAGGAATTAAAGTATATTCTTCATGACAAACTTAAATACATACTTTCCTTCACTTTTTTCCAAATACATTATACTTTTTTCTCACTTAACTCTAATTTGACATTGCTTCCTGTTACCATTATTTTTCCTTTAGTCTGCTTACTCTCAGTTTCTGTCAAAAACTGTGTCCCTACTCTTAAAAGCTGTTGTTCCCAGAATTATTTAGTCTACTCCCCTGGTCTTCCCTGCTCTTCCCTGTCTCCTTCTCTCTCCTCTCCCAGTCACCCTTCCTTTTACACACTCTTCTAAGTGATCTTGTTAATACTGAAGGTTTCCTTTTCCTTCATCACTTATGAGCTACATACCCACAGATCATGTCAGTCTGCTAGTCTCTAAACTTGCACTTCCAACCACCTATAGACTGCTTCTCATGAAAAACCATTGAATCTCAAACTCAATGACAACCAGCCCAACTTTGTTATCTTGCTTCTAAACTCTATTTTTTTCCTCCATTCTTCCCACACACTAGAGGCCTGTAGGATCCCAAGCCAGAAACTTGAGAAACTTTTCTCATATCCAGTCCACTTCAAAGTCAATGTTGTATCTTAAATGTCAATTACCATTTCTCCACTCTATGTTCCTTTCACCAAAATCAGCCTTCCTTGCCTTCTAACCAGACCTTTGCAAGTACTTCCAACCTGATCTGACCTCCTTTATAAATAATTCTAAATGTAAAACTAATCACTTTACTTTGCATTTGATTGGCATAAAGTTCAAAGTCTTTCATAATCTTCACTCCATCCTATCTTTCTAGCCTTGTCTACTAAATCTCCACACACAGCGGTTTGTCTTGCAATAGTGAGCCTCCTCTATGCACCCGCTTGTTCTTGTCTGTTTGCCTGTGAAACCTTTCCCCATCATGGAGATGCTGGCTAGGTCTAGTGGGTTAGCACTTATGTCATAGTATACCTTCTCTGCATAGGTTAGGTACCCCTCCTGTCTAATCCCTTAACACACTATGCATCTACCTATGATTGTGCCAATTACTTGCTTTGTGACCATTCACCTTTTTTTATACATCTTTGTAGCCTCCACAGAACTTGGTGCCCTTGGAGATAGGCATGCATTTGTATGTCTTTCTGTCTTATATTTCTAGCAGCAAGCACAGAAGCTGGTCCTTGAAATGGGCTTGAGGAATATTTCATAGATAAAAGAATCTTTGATTTATCTCGTGGCCTTGTTTTTTAGTATTAGTAGAATTTCACGATTCATGACTATTATGAGTGGCATTTTTATGAGTAACCAAAATGTCTTAGACTTCACCTTCAAAGACGACTGGCTTTCACAGTCTTGGTTGACCCCAGACTACTGCATAGTCCCATGATGTCCCATAGAGGTGAAAGGGTAGAACTTAAGGACTTAAAAATAGCTGCTAGCTAGAGATGCCAATCCAGTGCATAGGCCCAAAGCCCTCCATAGAATCACGCCTGGCGTGCTCTTCTTCCTTGCCTCTGATCTAGGGGGAGTATTAACATGATGTATTTAAGGACATTTCTGCAGTCAGAATGCTGGAATTCTAATTCTGTTCCTTATACATCAGCTAGTGACATTCACCAAGTTATTTAACCTCCCTATGCTTCAGTTTTCTTCTCTATAAATTAAAGATAATAATAGTATCTACTATATAGGGTTGATGTAAAGATGACAAGATTTAGTACTTGTAAAGTTGTTAGAATAAGGGCTGGAATATGATGAGAGCTCAATGAGTGTTAGTTATTATCTTTCTTTTTCTTTTCTTTTTTAAATAAACATAGCTTTCTCTAATAGGACTTTCTTCCAGATCTGGGTGGTATCCAGGACCCAGTTCTTTAGGGGCTCTGAGAGAGACCATAATCTCCACCTTATCCCATTTAAGTGAATTTTTAATTCTGCAAGAATGACCTTTTCAAAAACGAGCTGCCTATGGGACTGTCTACATTTGTTTGTTTGTTTGTTTGTTTGTTTTTGAGACAGAGTGTTGCTCTGTTGCCCAGGCTGGAGTGCAATGACACAATCTCGACTCACTGTAATCTCCGCCTCCCGGATTCTAAAAGATTCTCCTGCCTCAGCCTTCAGAGTAGCTGGGATTACAGGCACCGACCACCACGCCTGGATAATTTTGTGTTTTCAGTAGAGACAGGGTTTCATCATGTTGGCCAGGCTGGTCTCAGACTCCTGACCTCAGGTGATCCACCCACCTCGGCCTCCTTAAATGCTGGGATTACAGGTGTGAGCCACGGCGCCCAGCCGGGACTGTGTCTGCGTTTTTCAGGAGATGTCAATCCCTTCCCTACAGAGCTGTGTGGCATTGCTCTTTGATTACAAAAGACAGAAGATTCGCTAGTCCTATAGACCTACAGTTCCCAAAACTGAGTTTACTTAGGGAAATGTAATACCATTTGTGGAGCTGTAACAATACAGCCCAAATTGGGCTTCTACTGTTGTAGCCTTGTTCATTTTTGCACACTTATCTGGACACGAGGTGAATCTCAGCTTCTAACATCTTTCAGCTGTCATCTGGACTGAAAATCCCATAATTTTTAGGCAGATACACAAAAAAACACATACATACATATACACATATTACAAGGAAAAGCGGTAATTTTCAGAAGGAAACTACAGTTTAACCTATATTTAGGTAAGATTTATTTTTTTCTTCAAGGTGGAAATCTACAGAGAAAAATCTCCAACTATAGTAAGAACAAGCACTTACATGATTATACATTGCAATGTTGCAACATTGTTTCCATCTTTTTCATTTCAAAATAGAATCTTTGCTTTCATTTTATTAGTTAAATAAAAGGATCTTTAAATCATTGGCTTTCAAATATTCTTGATGATAATCTAATATAACACATAGTGAACAATACATATATATATATATTCAATATATTTATATATATAAGTAACACAAGTTTTACCAGACAATACTGAATATAAAGTGAATATATAGCATACTAATCATACAGTTTAATATTTTTTATTTTATTCTTCTCTAGTTGACTATATTTTCAAAATTAATATTTGAATTATTAAATTGATTTTAATGATCTATGAATATTTCTTCAGTTTGCAAAATGCTGTATCAGAACAGTGTTTCTCAAACTTAGTAGTTGATAAGAATTGGTGAAATATCAGACAAAATATACTTGGAGAAAAAAATTATTACTAGAGATGATGTTCATTTTATAATAATGAAAATGTCAATCATCATGAAGACAGAATGAGTATATACATATATACACATAAAAACAGTGCTCCAAAATATATGAAGTAAAACTGGTAGAATTGAAGGGTGAAATAGATAATACAATAAATAATAGTTGGAGACTGTAATACCCCACTTACAATAATAGATAGAACAACTAAGCAGAAGATCAAAAAGGAAACAGAAGATCTGAACAACACTATAAACAAAACTAGGCATAACAGAGAGTCTACGACAGACATTCTAGACATAATAGCATAATAGAACACTCTGCCGAACAACAGCATAATACACATTCTTCTTGAAACATACGGCATTCTATAGTATTGTGGTTAGGTCATGAAACAAGTCTCAACAAATTTAAAACAATTAAAATCCTGTAGAGCATATTCTTCTACCACAGTGGTAGAAGAATACTTTTAAATGACAATGGGGCAAAAAAAAAAATCACACACAGGGAAATTAGAACATATTTTGAGATGAATGAAGACAAAACACAGTATACCAAAACATATGAGATATAGCTGAAGAAGTGCTTAGAGGAAAAATTATAGCTATAAACACCTGCATTAAAAAAAAAGGAAGATATCAAATCAGTAATCAAACTTTCCACCTTAAAGAAAAAGCAAGCCAAGCAGTAGGAAATAATAAAGATTAGAGCAGAAATAAATAGAAAAAAGAAAAATAAACAAAATCAGCAAAACCAAAAAATTGTTCTTTGAGAGGATCAACAAAATTAAGGAACCTTAAGTCAAACTGACCAAAAATAAAAATGAAAAAAAGCACCTCAAATTACTAAAATCAGGAATGAAAGTGAGGCTCTTACCACAGAGAAATTGAAAGTATCTTAAGGGAATAATATGAACAATTTACTGTATGCCAATAAATTAGGAAACCTAGACGAATGGACAAGTTCCTAGAAAGATACAATTGAAATTGACTCAAGAAGAAACAGAAACCCTTAACAGACTTATATAACAAGTAAAGAGATTGAATTTGTCATGTAAAACTTTTCCACAAAATATAGCTAAGGCCTAGATGGCTTCAATAGTGAATTTTGGCTGGGCGCGGTGGCTCATGCCTGTAATCCCAGTACTTTGGGAATCCGAAGCAGGTGGATCACTTGAGGTCAGGAGTTTGAGACCAGCCTGACCAACATGGCGAAACCCCATCTCTACTAAAAAGACAAAAATTAGCTCGCACGCACCTGCAATCCTAGCTACTTGGGTGGCTGAGACAGGAGAATGGCTTGATCCCGGGATGCAGAAGTTGCAGTAAGCAAAGATGGTGCCACTGTACTCCAGCCTGGGCGACAGAGTGAGACTATGTCACAAAAAAAAAAAAAAAAAGGAAATTTTACTAAATGCTGCATGAAGGTTTTAATACCAGTAATTTACAATGTCTTCCATAAAGATGAAAGAATAGTGAATTCTTCCTAGCTAATTCTACGAGGCCAGTATTACCCAATTGGCAAAATCTGACAGATATCACAAGAAAAGAAAACTAAAGATCATATCCCTAATAAATATAGGATCAGACTTGCGCAACAGATTACTAGCAAACCAAATTTAGGAACAAAAAAAAGGATTAAATGCCATCATCAAGTGGGATTTATCCCAAGGTAAGATTGGTTTATCATATTAAATATCATTTTAAAACCCATCAATGTATGTGCTATTTTAATAGAATATAGTACAAAAACCACATGACCACATCAGTAAGCACAGAAGTCACACTTGACAAAATACAACATCCTCCATGATAAAAACACTTAAGAAACTAGAAATAGGAGGAAGTCCCTCAATCTGATAAAGACTACCTGTGAAAACTCACACCAAACATTATATTTAGGAGTAAAGACTGAAAACGTTCATTTCATCTAAGATCAAGAATGAGACAGGATATCTTTCTTGCCACTTCTATTTAGCATTGTACTGGAAGTTCTGGCCAGAGCAATTAGGCAAGAAAAAGAAAGAAACAAAACTATCTCCATTCGCAGAAGACATGACCCTATATATGTAAAAAGTCTAAGTTGGGTACAGTGGTACACTCCTGTACCCCTGTAGTCCCAGCTACTTGGAGGTTAGGGTAGAACGATTGATTGAATTTAGGGATTTGACATTGCAGTGAGCTATGATCATACTACTGGGCTTCAGCCTGGGTGACGGAGTGAGACCCTGTCAAAAAAAAAAAAAAAAAAAGCAAAACAAATAAAAACCATGTATACACACAAACAACACAATAAATAAGCTCAGCAGTGTGTTAGGATATAAGATCATTATACAAAAATCCAAATGTATTTCTATATATTAACAATGAACAATGTAAAAAATTAAAATTATAATTCCACATACAATAACATTAAAAATAACATACCCAGAAATAACTTTAATGAAAGGAGTAAAATACCTTTCATATTGAAAACTATAAAACATTGTTGAAAGAAACTAACGAAGACTACGTAAGTGGAAAGGCATTTTACAAATTTAAAAAGTAAATATTGTTAAATGGAAATGCTCCTTAAATTGATCTACAGATTAAACACAATTCTTATCACAGTGGAATTTTTTAAATTGACAAGCTATTCTTCAAATAATATGGAAATGTAAGGGATTCAGAATAGCCTAAACAATCTTGAAAAAAGAATGAGAGGACTCACAATTCCCAATTTCCAATTTACTATAAAGCTGCAGAAGTCAATACCACAGTACTGGCATAAAGATAGACATATAGACCAATGAGATAGAATTGAGAGTCTAAGAAGTAAACCCAAACATCTGTGGCTAACATTTTTGACAAGCATGTTAAAATAATTCAATGGGGAAAGAATACTCTTTTCAGCAAAGGATCTGAGACAAATGAGCATCAACAGACAAAAAAAATGATTTGAAACTGTGTCTCGCCCTATACACAAAAACTCTAAATGAATCAAAGATCTATGTGTTTGAAAGACCTATGTCTAAGAGTGAAAACTATAAAACTTTTATAAGATATAGATGTAAGTATTTATGTCCTTGGATTAGGCAATAGTTTCTTAGATATGATATGACACTCTAAAGCACAACCAACCAACAAAAAATAAATTGGACTTCATAACAATTCAAGAGTTCTGCATACCTAAGGACACTATAAAAGAGAAAAGACAACCTACAAAATGAGAGAAAACACTTGCAAACTATCTGGCAAAAGACTTTTTATCTTGAATATATAAAGAACATTTATAACGCAACAATACAAAGACAAATGATTCAGTTTTTTTGTTTGTTTGTTTGTTTGTTTGTTTTTTTGAGACGGAGTCTCGCTCTGTCGCCCAGGCTGGAGTGCAGTGGCCAGTTCTCAGCTCACTGCAAGCTCCGCCTCCCGAGATTAGGCCATTCTCCTGCCTCAGCCTCCCGAGTAGCTGGGACTACAGGCGCCCGCCACCTCGCTCGGCTAGTTTTTTGTATGTTTTAGTAGATACGGGGTTTCACCGGGTTAGCCAGGATGGTCTCGATCTCCTGACCTCGTGATCCTCCCGTCTTGGCCTCCCAAAGTGCTGGGATTACAGGCTTGAGCCACCGCACCCGGCCATGATTCAGTTTTAAAGTAGGCAAAAATATTTGAATAGATAGTTCTCCAGAGAAGATATACAAATGGCCGCTAAGCACATGAAAAGATGCTGAACATCATTAGTAATCAGAAAAATGCAAATAAAAATCACAATAAGATACAACTTCATACCAAGATGACTAAAATAAAAACAGACAATAACAAATATTGGTGGAGAATATGGAGAAAGTAGAACTCTCATATTTGCAAGTGGACATGTGAAATTGTAAAGCCACTTTGGAAAACAGTTTGGCAGTTAATAATGAAGTTACCAAATATTTCAGCTCATTTCACTCTTAGCTAGAGAACTGAAAACATATGTCCACACTAAAACTTGTACATGGAGGATCACAGCGTTATTTATTATAGCCCAGAGTGAAAACAACCTAAATGTCCATTGACTGATTAAAGGATACCTAAAATGTGATGTATCCATACAATAGAATACTACTCAGCCATAAAAGGGAATTAAGTTCTTATATGTGCTATAACATGGATGAACCTTGAAAACATGTTGAGTGTAAAAAAAAAAGACATAGAGGCCTATTGTATGTTTTCATTTATACGAAATGTGTAGATTAGGCAAATCCACAGAGGTAGTAGTGGTTTTCAGGGACTGTGGGGAAGAGGAAATGGAAATTGCTGTTAATGGATATGGGTGTTCTAGGCCGGGCGCGGTGGCTCAAGCCTGTAATCCCAGCACTTTGGGAGGCCGAGACAGGCGGATCACGAGGTCAGGAGATCAAGACCATCCTGGCTAACACGGTGAAACCCTGTCTCTACTAAAAAATACAAAAAACTAGCTGGGCGTGATGGCGGGCGCCTGTAGTCCCGGCTTCTCGGGAGGCTGAGGCAGGAGAATGGCGGGAACCCGGGAGGCGGAGCTTGCAGTGAGCTGAGATCCGGCCACTGCGCTCCAGCCTGGGCGACAGAGCCAGACTCCGTCTCAAAAAAAAAAAAAAAAAAAAAAAAAGGGTGTGGGTGTTCTTTCTGGTATGATGAAAATTCTGGGTTTAGGTAGCAGTGACGGTTGCACAACTTTGAGAATATACTTAAAACCACTGAATTTTGCGTTCAAAAAAAGAATTGATGAAATAAAATGTTTTGTTAATCTTAAATTTTGCTGTAGAGATCCTGATGCAGTAGATTGGAATGAGGCCCAGAATCTGGAATTTTACTAAAAACTCCAGATTATTTTGAAGGACTTGGTATATTGAGCCACAATTTAAGAAACAATATGTTGAGGTGATTTTTTTTTCTAAATTTAAACATCTATCTTTGAAAATCTGAAAAATCTAGTTCCATTTTTAAAAATTGCCTTCATGTCTTGTCACCAAGATTTTACAGTTCAAGTCTTAGATAGCATTCCCTGCTAATAAAAAGTTGTTTTATTTAATTTAAACTAAAATAGATCCACAGTTGGACCCCTATATTTGTGAATTCTTCATCCATGGATTTACAAAAGTTTGGATTAAAAATATTTTAAAATCACAATTTAAAATGACAATACAAATTATACAATAAAAACATGAAAACAATTTATATTAGCATTCACATTGTATTAGCTATTATAAGTAATCTAAACATCATTAAAGTATATGGGAGGCTGTGAGGAGGTTACATGCAAGTACCACACCATTTTATATAAGGGACTTAAGCTTTTGTAGGTTTTGGTATTTGAGGGAGTCCTGCAACCAATCCTCCATGAATATCAAGGGACGACTATACTGAAATCTTAACATAAAATATCTTGACTTACACAATTTATTTTGTTTTCAACCACAAGACATTATTCCTTAAATTCTCTATTAAAGGAGAAAAACCTTTCTTTATCTGAGCCTGGCCTTCCTAACATTTCAGAGAACATCACTTGTGGGCTGCTGTGACTCTACCACTCACAGGATTTCAGTTAGGGCTTCAACACCTTCGTGATAAGTTAGGGTCTGTTGCATATTTCTGGGTAGACAACCAGGACCCAGTTATTTATAAATTTTAATTAATTAATCTTAAAAACTGGAAAGTGAAACAAAAATAAATTAACAATGATCAAAGTTATTCAAAAAATTCCTGGTAACCAGAGCTAGATAGATATATAGTAATGGCATTCTCATACTTACTGTTAGCAATTCTTTGAATTTAAAATAGTGAAATGCAAAGTTACCACTGCTTATCTTAAGAGACCTTGATAAAAAAATCCTAAAGTCAAACATTAGCTGTTGTGTACTAATTCATTTTTATGAGTACTCTTTTTAAAAAAATATTTTATTTCCATAGGTTTTTGAGGAACAGGTGGTATTTGGTTACATATGTAAGTTCTTTAGTGGTAAGTTGTGAGATTCTGGTGCACCCATCACCCAATCAGTATACACTGAATCCAATTTGTAGCCTTTTATCCCTCACTCCCTTCCCATCACTCCCTCTGAGCTCCCAAAGTCCACTGTATCATTTCTATGCCTTTGCATCCTCATAGCTTAGCTCCCACCTACGAGTGAGAACATACGATGTTTGATTTTCCATTCCTGAATTACTTTCCTTAGAATAATAGTCTCCAATCACATCCAGGTTGCTGTGAATGCCATTAATTCATTCCTTTTTATATGTGTATGTATACGTGTGTGTGTATATATATATATTCTCACATTTTTCTTAATCACTCATTGATTGATGGGCATTTGGGCTAGTTCTGTATTATAGCAGTGGATTGTGCTGCTATAAACATGCATATGCAAGTATCTTTTTTGACTTCTTTTCCTCTGGATAGATACCCCAGTAGTGGGATTGTTGGATCAAATGGTAGTTCTACTTTAGTTTTTTAAGGAATCTCCACACTGTTTTCCATAGTGGTTGTACTAGTTAACATTCCCACCAGCAGTGTAGTTCCCTGTTCACCGCATGCATGTCAACATCTGTTATTTTTTGATTTTTTGATTATGGCCATTCTTGCAGGAATAAGATGTTATCACATTGTGGTTTTGATTTACATTTCCCTGATCATTAGTGATGCTGAGTATTTTTTCATACGTTTGTTGGCCATTTGTATATCTTCATTTGCGAATTATCTGTTCATGTCCTTAGCCCACTTTTTGATGGGATTGTTTGTATTTTCTTGCTAATTTGTTTGAGTTCTTTGTAGATTCTGGATATTAGTCCTTTATCAGATATATCAATTGTGAAGATTTTCTCCCACTCTGGATTATCCGTTTACTCTGCTGACTGTTCTTTTTGCTGTGCAAAAGCTCTTTAGTTTAATTAAGTCCTACCTATTTATCATTGTTTTTGTTGCATTTGCTTTTAGGTTCTTGGTCATGAAGTCTTTGCCTAAACCAATATCTAGAAAGGTTTTTCTGATATTATCTTCTAGAATTTTTATAGTTTCAGGTCTTAGATTTAAGTCCTTGATCCATTTTTAGTTGATTTTTGTATAAGGTGAGAGATGAGGATCCAGTTTTGTTCTCATACATGTGGCTTGCCAATTATCCCAGCACCATTTATTGAATAGGATGTCCTTTCCCCACTTTGTGTTTTGTTTGCTTTGTCAAAGATCAGTTGGCTGTATTTGGGTTTATTTTTGGGTTCCCTTTTCTGTTCCATTGGTCTATGTGCCTATTTTTGTACCACTACCATCTTGTTTTGGTGACTATGGCCTTATAATATCATTTGAAATGATATGTGATACCTCCAGATTTGTTCTTTTCACTTAGTTTTGTTTTGACTATGCAGGCTCTTTTTTAGTTGCATATGAATTTTAGGATTGTTTTTCTAGTTCTGTGAAGAATGGTGATAGTATTTTGATGGGAATTGCATTGAATATGTAGACTGTGCTCTTAAAGCGTGATAAAATGCTATATCCATTTAAGGAAATCTAGGTTCCTTGGCAGATTTATAATGACAAAAATAATTCATCAGATCTCTGATTGAAGGTGGAATGGGGAGAAATGGTAGAGGGATAAGTGCTGTGGGCTGGATGTTTATATCCCCCCCAAATTCACATATTGAAGCCCCATTTCCCAATGTGATGTTACTTGGAAGTGGGGCCTTTCAGAGAAAATTAAATCAAAAGGGTGGAGCCCTCATAATGGCACTCATGCCCTGTAAGACGAGACGTGAGAGGGATTCTCTCTTTCCCTCTCTCTCTCTCTGTCTTCCCCTTCACTCTGTGAGCATATAGCAAGGAGGTGAACATCTGCAAACCAGGAAAGGCTCTCACCAGGTTTGACCATGCTAACATTTGTCTTTGAACTTCCCAACCTCCAGAACTGTAAGAAAGAAATGTTTGTTGTTTGTCACTCAGTTTGTGGTATTTTGTTATAGCAGCCCAACTGCTAAGAAAATAACCTTAAGAAATTGAATCTAAAAGAGGTCAGGATTGGGAACCAGTCTGAGAACTCGATGATGAAGATATGTACAAGTGATTGGATCAAGGCAGCCTAAAATATTCATTAAAAGCACCCCTTTGAAATAAAGTAGATATTATTTATGTAACCATAAACAATAACAATAGACATAATAACAAAAATTTGCAGGAGTAATTATATGTAGTAATTATACGTTAGTAATTAATCCCAACCTCATTAGGTAAGTTTATTATCTCCAAGGAGGAACCTAATTTATTAAGAAGCTAACATGTTGGTCTTCTAATGTTTCAAAACTTATTTTTGTACCATTGAAATGGGAATAATTATCTTATAAGGTTTAAAAGGATTAAATGAATTAATATGTAAATAAGTCTCCCTAATACATCGTTGGGTCATATGCAACAATGATCTGCATAAAGTGCAAATCAAAAATGGAACAAGTTGTTACATATTTAAGTGGATGTCGTGTGATCTATTTCATCTCATGTAAAAAGTTATGTTAACTTACAGTGTTAATAATGTGTAACACTTTGAATTCTTTTGAACACAGGACCCCCTGGAACAGCTGTCCCTCCACCTGCAGGCTACCCAGGAGGCTTGCCTATGGGATACTACAGTCCACAGCAACCCAGTACCTTCCCTTTGTACCAGCCAGTTGGTGGTACCCATCCTGTCCAGTATCAGCCTGGCAAATATCCTGTGCCAAATCAGCCTGTTCCAATAACATGGATGCCAGGGCCAACTCCTATGGCAAACTGTCCTCCTGGTCTGGAATACTTAGTTCAGGTACTCCATGAAAACACAGATTATTTTCTTATGAAATGTGACCATAGGGACCCAATAAAAAGAGAAAAAAAGCAGAACAGAGTGAATAAAGGTAGATGGGTCAGTGACGACAGATGCCATTTGTGAAACTATAAGAATAGTGATACCAGTTTCAGAAATGTGAAAAGGAAGTAGCAAGTACAAGGATGTTTATAGTGGGATGAGTATATTTTCATAAGGATTTATGTTGAGCTTCAAGGCATACAAGATGTTTTCTTGAAAGAAGTGTACAAGTAGGAATCGAAAAACTATCATAGAGGATAGTTGTGTTATTTGCTTAGAAGTAAAGAGTTAATATCAATAAAAGCAGCACAAAAGAGAACAAAACACAACACAGTGGGTAAATTACTGAGTGCCTTAGCCCATTGCTTTTTACTACCACCCATTATTTTCATTAGCTACTCTTGCCACCCCCAAAAACATACAATATAAATAAAAATAATGAACCCTACAAAGAATATTTCTTCAGGCCAAGTTCCAGAGACCCCCTTCGTATAACACAGTAACTCCCTAATTAACCTCTATATAGATATTCTGCTGCCACCAGGGCATCCAGATCAAAAACTGGGTAGTATGCAAAGTTTGTGTACAATTAGTTTTGTTTAAGAACCCATGTCTGAAACTAAAAAACCTGCTTAATGAAAATAAGATAAAGCTGGCAGAGTAGTTGCCTTTTATTTGTGGCGTTGATTCCTATGGTTTCAGTTACCCATGGTCAACCAGGTTCCAAAAATACTAAATGGAAAATTCCAGAAATAGACCATTCATAAATTTTAAATTTATTCTGAGTAGCATGATGAAATCTTGCACAGTCCCTCTCTGTTCTGACTGGCACATGTATCATTCCTTTGTCCAGTGTATCCATGCTGTACATGTTACTTGTAGTATACAGACCCAGAGTCACGTAGTAGCCATCTTGGTTATCAGACTGACTGACAGCATCATGGTGCTTGCATTGAAGTAACTTATTTTACTTAATTATGTCTCCAAAACACAAGAGTAGGAATGCTGGGAATTTGGATATGCCAAGGAAAGACCAAAGAGAGGCCATAAGGTCTTCCTTTCCATGTAAAGGTGAAGGTTTTTTACTTAATAATAAAAAAATTCCTATGCTAAGGTTACTAAGATCTACAGTAAAATTAATATGTCCATGAAATTCTAAAGAAGGAAAGAAAAATTTGTGCATAGTATATACAGGATTTGGTACAATCTGTGATTTCAGGTATCCACTGGGGGCTTGGAAAGTATCCCCTGAGGATAAGAGGGAGACTACTTTATTGGAGATCCTATAGAACCTTCTGAATCTTTTTTGTTGTTGTTTTTAGAGAAAGGAGTGCTGAAATACATTATAAAGAAGAAACTTCCCAATTCAATACTTACCTCCCCAGGTCGACAGTCAAGTATTTCCTGGAGATATGTCATTTCTCTTTTCAATTCCGTATATTGACAGGGACCCTGATAATCTTATGTGCTGAAAACTATTTGTATAATAGTATAGCATTGGTGTATAGAAGTCAATATAATTAGATCAGGAAAATTTGGATTTTACAAAAGCCAAAATTTATCCTAAATTATTATTTGGACAAAATATTGACAAAATGTAAAGCCACTCATTCAGGAGAAGTGCTTAACATCAACATTATTTCAGAAGATAATAAAATGTTTGTAGCTTATCAAGTTTAGAAAGTCTCACTTTCATACTTTGTGATAAATACAGCAGTTGTTCTTGGGAATCTAACATCTTCTACAGTCAGTTCTCTTTTCAAATTGTATAGCATTGTTTTTTTAAATATTAAAAACCTGTTTCTTAATTTCTTTTATGATTCTTACAGAGGTTAATTTAACATATTTTATGAATTGTCCCTTTTAGGAATGTTTAGAGTTAAAGAAATAAGTGAAAAAATAAACAAAACACAGGTTTGGACCCAGACAAACCAGATTTTTAATTCTGTCCTACTCTCTAGTAATGCTAAAACCTTGATAAACTTTTCTGACCTCTTGCTGCTTGAATTTTGTTGTCTATAAAATAGTATTATCAACACCTACCTTATCAGATTGTTAAAGAGAATTTTTAATGAGATAAGGGTCACAATGTGCCTAATATTTTTTGAACATATAGGGCTGTCCCAATGTATGAAAGCTGTGTGGCTGTTATTAGCTTAAATACCTTCTTATGGGTGAATGCAAGACACAGAGCCAATCTTTTTCTGCTATATACCCTAGTCTTTTTGAGCTCTTACATGAAGATTACATGAATCTTTATCAAGGTTACCAAGAGTCCTAAAACATCCAAATTAGCACGATTATATTATTTCCAGAGTCTTGGCTTTGCCAGTGACTTTACCAATTTGTCAAAGAACTGCCCTTTAACAGACACGTATTATTGAGTTCCAGGGAGGGACGTAATAATATTGAAATTAGGCCAGTTAATAACGCTGTGATGGCCTCTGAGTGTTCAAGTGAAAGAAACAATTTCACATCTCACTGTAAATAAAAAAGCTGGAAATGATTTGGCTTCATGAGGAAGGCATGTTGAAAGGTGAGATAGGCTAAATGCTAGTCTTCTAGCACCAGTTAGCCAAGCTGTGAATGCAAAGGAAAAGTTCTTGAAGGAAATTGAAAGTGATATTACTCCAATGAACATATGAATGGTGAAAAGTAAAAGAGCCTAATTGCTGATATGGAGAAAGTTTTAGTGGTTTAGAAAGAAGATCAAACCAGTCACACTTCCTTAAGCCAAAGCATAATTCAGAGCAAAGCCCTATCTCTTAAATTCTATGTAGGCTGAGAAAGGTGAGGAAACTACAGAAAAAAAGTTTGAAGCTAGCAGAGGTTGGCTCACAAGGCTTAAGGGAAAAAAAAAAAGGCACTTTTGTAACATAAAAGTGCAAGGTGAAGCAGCAAGTCCTGATGTAGAAGCAGCAGTAAGGTTTTCAGAAGATCCTAGCTATAATAAGATCACTGATGAAGGTGACTATACTAAACAACAGATTTTGAAAGTAGATGCAGCAGCTTCTGTTGGAAGAAGATGCCATCTAGGACTTTCATAGCTAAAAAGTAGGAGTCAACACCTGATGTCAAAACCTCAAAGGACAGACTGACTCCCTTGATAGGGTCTCTTGCAAAACACTACTACTCACTGACAACACATCTGGTTACCGGAGAGCTCTGATGGAGGTGTATAAGGAGATTAATGTTGTTTTAATGCCTGCTAACACAACATCCATTCTGCAGCCCATGAATCAAAGTGTAATTTCGATTTACAAGTCTTAATGTTTAAAAAATGAATTTCATTAGGCTATAGTTGTCATAGATGGTGTCATTTCTCGGATGGATCTGGGCAAAATAAATTGAAAACCATGTGGAAAAGATGGTCACCATTCTAGATGCCAGTATGGACATTCACGATTCATGGGAAGAGGTCAAAATATCAGTATTGACAGGTGTTTGGGAGAAG